>NW_028229587.1:0-347164 GCF_053477565.2 Lygodium microphyllum | reverse complement strand
ATGTTGTACCTCGCTTAGGTTTAGGTCTTGCTGATCGCCTTCTAGTGGATTGGATTTCAGGTTGCAGAGGAAGTTTGGGCTGGTAAGCCACCCTCTTATGCGCATCTCCGTGTCTTTGGATGTGAGGCATTCTGCCATGTGCCCAAGGACAAGAGGAGTAAGTTGGATCCAAAGAGCATTAAATGCATCTTTCTTGGTTATGGTGATTCAGGAGAGATGGGCTATCACCTATGGGATCCGCAGGCGCGGAAAATAGTACGCAGCCATGATGTAGTCTTCCATGAAGACAAGATGCATGGGCAACCTAAGAAGGTGGTTGAGATCCGCAGAGTGATCTTTCAGGAGGAGCCTAGAGCTCCTACACAGCCAGTTGGACAGCCTACAGCTGCAGCAGATGCTCATGGTCAGGGTGTTGGACAGGCAGCTGGGCAGGCAGCAGAGCCTGCAGTAAGACGGTCTGCTAGAGATAGACGTCCACCTGATAGATTTCAGCCCTCTATGCATTATATTTTGGTTACAGATGCAGGAGAGCCTTTCACTTATGATGAGGCTATGCGCAGGGGTGACAGTCACTCCTGGGAGAGGGCTATGCAGTCTGAGATCGACTCCTTGCATAAGAATGAGACTTGGGATTTGGTTGCCTTGCCTAAGGGCAAGAAGGCTCTGCCATGCAAGTGGTGTACAAGCTGAAAAGTACCCCTGGACACCCCAAGCCGGCATACAAGGCTAGATTGGTAGCAAAAGGTTTTAAGCAGGAGCATGGTGTAGACTTTGATGAGGTCTTTTCTCCTGTGGTTAAGATGACCACCCTGCGCTTGGTCTTGGCTTTGGTTGCTCAGTTTGACTTAGATCTATATCAGATGGATGTCAAGACGGCTTTCTTACATGGGGACTTGCATGATGAGATCTATATGGAGCAGCCTAAGGGCTTTGCAGAACCTGGCAAGGAGCACCTAATGTGCAAGTTGAAGAAAAGTCTTTATGGCTTGAAGCAGACACCTAGGGAATGGTATCATAAGTTTGATGCCTTTATGCAGTCACAGGGCTATAGCAGGAGTGCTATGGATCTGTGTCTTTACACGAAGAAAGCCCGTGATGGTTTATTGCTTATTTTGGTACTCTATGTCGATGATATGCTGATAGCAGGGAAAGCTCATGATGAGCTAGATGCTCTTAAATCTCAGCTGAAGAAGAGCTTTGAGATGAAGGATTTGGGACAGGCCTCTCACATACTTGGTATGCGCATTAGACGCGACAGGCATCAGGGACTCCTCTACTTGTCACAGAGGGAGTATATTCATAAAGTCCTTGAGCGCTTCCGCATGCAGGACGTAAAGCCTATTGGCTGTCCATTGCCTTCTATGTGAAGGTATCACAAGCCGATTGTCCGCAGACAGATGAGCAGAGGGCCGAGATGTCCCAGATCCCTTATGCTTCAGCCGTGGGCAGTTTGATGTATGCCATGATAGCCACTCATCCAGATATTGCCTTTGCAGTTGGTGTTGTGGCACGCTATATGGCTACACGTGGTAGGAAACATTGGGATGCCGTGAAGGGTATCATGAGGTACCTAAAGGGCACAACAGATATGTGTATTTGCTATGGCAGCCAAGATACAGGGGTCGTGGGGTACACTGACTCCGATTATGCAAGACATGTAGATAGTAGAAAGTCCACTTCTGGCTATGTATTCACCTATGCTGGAGGTGGTGTCTCTTGGATGTCCAGGGTTCAGAAGTGTACGGCTTTATCTACCACTGAGGCCGAGTATGTTGCAGCCCCACTGAGGCTTGCAAGGAGGCCATATGGCTAGGCCGTCTAGTTGCTAACCTTGGGATTGATGCTATACCTACACTGCATTTGGATTCTATGAGTGCCATTCAGTTGGCTAAGAATCCAGTCTTCCATGTGAAGACGAAACACATTGAGGTGAGGTATCACTTCATACGTGGTGTCGTGGAGGACAAGTCTATTGACCTTGTCAAGATCTTCACTGACGAGAATCCTTCAGATCTACTCACGAAAAGCCTCACTACTGAGCACTTTGCCTTCCTCAGAAGATTGATGGGCGTTGGATGAGATGTTGCCTTTCCTCATCCCTTGTACCTATGTACAGTTGTACTGTCTTTTTCTTTTCTTTTCTCTCTCACTGGGGCAGATTCGCCTTTAAGTGGGAGGTTGTTGGGGTAAAGGCACCTCCGCCGTGCCGCCCCGTGTATTACTACACTGACAGTACCCGCCACTGCACACTGCAGGTGGCGGGCGCCCGTCACGTCACTTTATTCTTTACATTCATTTTTAGTGACTAGTAAATAAAGGAAGGCCCGGTCACACATTGTGACTGTTGGAGTTCCCATTTCTTGTCCCTCTCTTTCTTGCTCTTGCTCTCCCGCCATAGCTCATGTGCAAGCTTCGATCCTTCTCACCTTTCACCTCGCATCGGGTATTTTGCATATTTTGAAAGGTAGCCGAAAAGGGGTTTCATAATCATGGAATGTTGAAAATAGCTCTCTTTCCAATTTATAACTCTTTAGAACAACTCAGAGCCGAATTCTTTGATCTGTTGTCTTGAAATAGCTCTCCACAACTTGCAGTCCTAAATTTTTGCATGCTCTATACAGCACAAACACAACTTCGCTATTCCAAAAGCACAAATTTGCAAACAGGAAGACACTTTCTTTGATTTCAAATTGTCATTTCAGCATACCAACAGATACATCTCAATTTATCTTGCATTGATGAAGAGTTGAGGGAGCTTCAAACTTCATGAACTCTAATTCATCATTTTCCTAGCTACAAATCCTTCCAGATTTCCACTAACTCGAGTCCATGCATTCAACATCTACCCATAATACATATTCTCTGCTACATACCCAATTTCAGAAGTAGAGATCCTTTACTACCATTCTTCTCTACTGACGAGAAGCCTCACGCAGCAACAACTAACATACATCACTCTCAACATGATGAACAACCCTGTGCTATCTTTCACTCATATCCATACATCAAAACTAATCAGCATACTCTCTACCGCCCCACAAAGCAGTAGAAGAAAACAAGACAAAAAGAAGACTCTTATTACCATCACATCATCCCATTGACTTCAGTAGCCTTGTCATCATTCTCCACAACTCCAATAACTTCAGCTTCATGCTCTCTTTCTTCTAAAAACTTGTTCTTCTTCTTCTGAGCTTCAAATTTCTCCCTTCTCTTCAGGCTACTGCAAGGTTCCTCTCTCTCTCTCTCTCTCGTTGATTTTGTTGTGTGGAATCCTTCTCCCCTTCTCCTCTTTTTCCAAAAAACTCCTCACATTTTTGCTCTTTCTCCTATTTTACTAAGCTTCCCCTTAGTTGCTAGATGGCAAACATGCCCCTTGCCACGTGCAATTCCACTCGGGGACTCAAAATTAGAAGCAAGAACACATTTCCTTCTCTTCATGCATGAGACATGTGTCTCAAAACTAAAATAGCACACCATGTGTTGAACATGCATGGTACCACTTGGGATTTCCATCTATAAACGTGACTCCTACTACAGGTAAGTGTTAGAAAGACAAAAAATATTTTCATGTGTTATTCCACTTGACTTCATGCAACATCATGTCCCTGGTCGCTCATTTTCACTCACCAACTATGTGGCCCAGGATACATCCATGTTTTACCTAGAATTGGCACTTTAGGGGGTTCAAGGAGAGATTATACATCTGATACTACTCAAAGACTACACGAAGTTTATCTAGGTTTTCTCTCCAACCAAAGTAGACACATATATTGTCAATGTATACCTCCAATCCTCACCTAAGCATGTCTTTGAAGATGATGCACATGAGGCACTGAAAGGTAGCTAGTGCATTCATTACCCCAAATGGCATGACTATGTGGGCATAATACACCCCATTCGATCGCAAATGTTTGTTGTCAGGCGTACTTGCACGTGGTTGTAGCCTGAGAAGTCATCTAGAAAATTATAGGCTTCCTTCCCTACTATTCTTTCGAGTATGTGCTCCATGTATGGTAGTGGATATTTGTCCCTCTTTGTTGCAACATTGACCTTTTTGTAATTCATGCACACTTGAATCTTCCCATTCTTCTTTAGAATAATCACAATAGGTGACATCCAGCCTGTGTGCTCAATTTTGTAGATGAATCGAGTCGTAGATGAATCCAACCTTCAATAGCTTATCTATCTCCTCCTTAACAGCGTGTGCATGCTTCTGGTTCATCGGGTATGGTCACTACTTAACTAGCATTGTGTCAGGAGTCATATGGATGTTATGAGTCACAACCCTCAAGTTTACTCCTTTTACTTCATCTAAGGACTAAGCAAACACATCTATGTACTCTTGTAGGAGAGTGACGAGATTAGCCTCCCCTTTTTTAGTTAAGTCCTCAATTATGAATACAGGTCCATGCTTTTCACCTTCCCCTGCTAAGTTGGCTTCCTTGACCTTGGCAAGGCCCTCTATTGGTTCGCTTGCCTATCCTTGCCTCTTAGTTGCTAGCAAGAGCACCACCATATCACCCTTTTTGAATCTCGTGAAGTGCTTCGATAGAGCTTGGGGCTTCCTTTGCTCTTTGGCTTCTAACCCCTTTGACTACCTCCTCTTTTATTCCTTCAACCGCCTACACCATAGGTGAACCGATAGGTCCCCTTTGGTGTGTTTGGTCTTAGGTGATCAGAGTATCTCTGGATCGCTCTTGTAGCTCACTTTTGATTCAAAGTTAAACTCACAACCCTTGCTAGAGGAAGGATTTTCCCTTGGTGGTCACAACTCTAAGGCTGATTCAGTTCTAAGGAGTGGTACAATGCTTGGTTGAACTAATCCAGCTTATTCATAGTCCATTACCTAGGTGGACCAACCAAGTATGATCACATTCTGTCCTGACAACTCCTCTTTCAATCCTAAAGATATTGGCTTTCCCTGGCTTGGAGTCTACTCATATCTTTTTGATTACTCGACCTTCCATATTGTATTCTATTGTATCGGCCTCTTCCTCACTTTCCTCATTCGTAGAATAAGAGTCTTCGTACTCGTCATCTGAATCATCGTATTCTAACTGTTGCTCATCTCTTAGGCTTCTGCCCTCAGCCTTCTTCTAATCCATAATTAGTGTCCATTGTACAGTAGGTTCAAGTCATGCACTTTGATCCATTTCCACCTCAGCTCGTCCATGAGGTCCTTGAGAGGTTTGAGATTGGTAGCAACGTTACCAACTAGCTCTCTCGTCAAGTATTCAAGAATCCCCTAGAGCTCAAGTCTATTAGATGGGACGTAAAAGGGGACATGTGTTGGTTGACAGCCATAACTCCTAGCCATCATGCAGAGTGGTACTAATGGTGGATTCCTACTCTTCGACAACTAAGATGGTGGAACTATGTGGGGCTCATCAGCTGTCTTGGCAGCCTACTTTGTAATCCTCCTCGTCATGTGAGAATGGCAGATAGATGGTGGCTAACACATGCATCCAATCCCACTTGTCCTCTGGGCAAGGGATATACTTTGTTAGTGGCCTATAGGAATTGCTGACTTGTGAGTCTCTTTTCAAGATAGCAAAGGTGGCATCCAGGTCGACTGGTGTGGTCTTCCAAGTGTCCATCTTGACTCTTACAACTCGTGATCTGTTTCCTAAGAATATTAGACCGTTGCCCTTGTCTTTTATCACTTGTATGTTTCACATCCAGGGTTAGCCTAGCAAGATGTCATATTCCACTCCTTTCATGACTATGAAATTCACTGAGAACTGGACTCCCACTATCTTCAAGGGCGAGTCTTTTAGTACTCCAAATGGTCTAACCTTTATTCCATTAGCTAGTGTGATGTTAAACCTAGTGGTCTCCAAGGTGGGTTACACCAAGCTTGCATGACTATATGGCTAAGCACACTGACTCCCGCTCTTGTATCTACAATTCCCTTCCTTGTGCCATCTCCTAACGCATTCACATGCAAGACCGCATACATCTTTGTGCCTTCCCAAAAAGCATTTATGTGCAAGGACTTAGGCACTAAGTTCAGGGTTGGCTCAATATGTGTGTTACTGTATCGTGGTTAGGCAAGTTGATCGCTCCAAGCTCATCAAGTCTTTCTACCTACTACTTCAACCCTTGCCATAGCATTGGGTTCTATTTAAGCAACTCTCCCAAAGGTAGAGTCATAGGGGTTGATATCAATGTCATGAGCAGGTTGCCAACCACTTGCTTTCTGTTAGGCTCTACACCCATTTGCTAGTGATCTCGACCGATTTGCCTGCCTGGGGTGTCTAGGCTTTATCTATGCGGTGCCACATGGGGTGCAAATGCATCTCTTGATCTTAAACTGGTGTGCTCATGCTAGAGAGCTCATCAATCTTGTCTTCTATGATAGGTTCAGCATACTTCATGTGCTCTTGGGCTTCTCTCATCCACTCCTTGACCTTATCCACTACTTCCAATCGGCACCTGAAGTTGGAATACTCCCCAATCTTGCCCCCTTTTCTGTCTTCTTAGGAGTAGATGTTTCTACTTCTGGATCCATGACTTGCTTCCCTCATTTGTGCCCAAGTCATGACATTCAGCGGAATTGGGGTGGCATCACCATCAAGTGTCCCGACTCCAAACATCCCCAAGCATACGGATGGCATGATTGATGAACTAGTGGAAGGTTTTTGCCTAGGGCACTCAACATACAAGTGTGTGATCCCACACTCTAGACATCTTAGGTTGGCTTTGTCTAGATTGGCTTGCTCCCTTTCAGGGCAGCAAGATGAGATATGCCCTAGGTGACCACAAGTCCAGCATGCATAGATTCTTGGCTCTGTCCTCCTAGAACTCTACCTCTTCCACTACCTAATGCCATCATCGGCACTGGTCTAAAATCCATCAAGATGGGGTTACCCTCCTCGTCGTACGAGACATAAAGGTTCATATATGCTTCATCCTCATTCGGCTCCTCTACATAATGTATAGGAGTGTCACTCGGTGAATGGGTCACGATGGATCAAGGTGGTCTAGGTATCCCTATAGGATTGATGTCCATCCTAGGGACAGCTGGCTTTGAGTCATCGGGTCTAGGGAGAGCTAATGGAGCTCCCCTCCCTATTCTGTAGGTAATACAACAGATTGTACGATTTTGGGTACAAAAATCATATTGGCAATCTGCAATGCATCGCATTGTGGCCAAACCTACTACAGTTAGCACATGGTCTTGACCTAGGATCCAAGCACTCAGCACTGGGAGGTGATTTCCCCTGCAATGCACGCATTGCATGTGAGGTCGTGTGGGCCTTCTCATCATCTCTTGAAGCTTAGCCAACTCTAGCTTCATGTCCGTCAACTCTTGGCTTTGGTTGGCACCCTTTTCCTTGTCTTATGTGTTCTAGCTAGATCTCTTGATAATGGTTGTAGCTCTCTCTGAGGATCTAGAGGTAGTGCCCTCTTGGGTCATTGTTCTGGAGCTTCTCTCCTTAAGCAAGTCATCCACATGTATGGCTTCTTTAAAGACCCTAGCTAGCATGTCCCTTTGTAGGTTTGAGTTACTCACCAAGGCCTTGTAGAGCTCTTTGCTTTGGATTTTGTTTATAAATATAGTGGAGACTATTCATTCGCTATGTCATTCTGGTACTAGGATTCTCTTAAAGAGACTCCACACATGGGTGACATAGTCTCAAATATCCTCCTTATTATTTTGGTTGACATTCATCAACCTAACAATAAGGTTTTCGGAGTACCCCACTTTGGAGAACCTCTTGATGAAGAGACTCTTGAGGTTATTGAAATTATTCCATTCGACATTGTCTAGGCTAGTAAACCATGATCGTTCTTTATCTCCTAGGCAAAGTCCAAAAGCTTGTGCTCATTGAGTAAGATCCGTGAGGCTGTTCACCTCACATACTTGCTCGAACTACTCCACGAAGTTGTATTGCAGCTGGTACTTGTTGAGTTACTTAGCAACCACATGTATTTGGTCTAGCTCTTAGATTTTGGTGTGATTCCTAGGCCTACTAACAACATAGTTAATAGGGCTACTCCCTTTGCTCTCAGCTGTATTATCTAAGAGTTGCTTCGTGAGATCCTCACTCAATGTAAGATCAGCCTCTAGTGCTCTCTCCCTCTCAACATTTGGGCCTGCCATGGTTATATTGGCAAGAGCTAAGACACACTGAATCTCGTGCATTTTTATGTCTTGTCTCAATTTTTGAGCTCGATGCTCTTGGTTATAGGTGGCTATGCTTTCCTTGCCAACTTTCTCTCTTCCTTGAGATTGGCTATGATCTCTTTAGCTAGTCTACCATGATGCACCATTTTGGTTTGTAGGTTGTAATGGTTTACCATTTACTAAATTTCAATTGGGAATTCTCCCAAGTCAATCTTGTCATCCATAGGGTTGGTGCAAGCTCCTGATATGTCGGTAGTTTCCTAAGCAACTAGTGTGTCGATCAGGTTGATCAAATCATGGGTAAAGCTGTGTCCCTAATCGTGTGGGTTCTATTTCCCTTCTCCGTCACTTGACAATTCACAGTTATTCATTTCAGGGTCTAGCTCTCAAGCTGTATTTGGCTTCTCGGGGTTTTCTCCTATTAGTGGGTTTGTTCCTTACTTAGACCCCATTAATGTGTTCCTTGTTATACAAATCAACTTACAATGTTACATGACCTAGACACACAAGTGGTGGAGTGGACTTGTGCCAAATCGGGCTTTCTATCTTTCCTTGTGCACTTCAAGTGGTTATGTGATGAAGTGTGTGAGTTCAATCATAATCAATACAAATCACACTCCCTTTGACTAAATTCAGCTAGTGCTAGCTCTCCTAGACAAGGGACCGCCACTAGTAGTGGTCCACCCTAGTTCCATGCTGCACAATTGATGTGTTGTTTGAAGGGTAGCAGGTGCACATTGTCAGTCCAAGTCTTTATTGTGATATGGTCAATGGCCGCAGTTTTGCTGCTGGACTGTCGAGTCTCAACTCTCGAGTCAATCAGCTTTATTGCCCTATTCACTCGCATAGGGATGTATTGGGGTGTTTTGTAGCTAGGGCTTGGCCCCTACAGGGTCTTGGAAGGTTAGATTTGCTAGAAATTGATATTCAATTTTCCTATCTAATTTGCAGGTTTTTGATCCAATTCTAATTTGTCTAAATCAAACGGTCAAGCTGTCTAATTTTTGGGATGTCTGATTCTGCACTGGTCAAGGTTTCTCTGATCGAACAATCTGATTGTATCTGATTTTCAAAATCGGATGACTTTTTGGGCAATCGGACAATCTAATTTTTGGGAATTGGAGAGTCCCACAGCAGTGAAAATGGATGCAAACTTGGCGAAAATCCAACGTGATGCTCATAATGCTTCCTCCTAGCTCTTGGCAAGCTCCAAGATCAAACAACAAGGGGTTACTAATCAAACCAACTCACTTATAGCTCGTGAATACATCCAGTTACGCAAATTGAAGCTCTTCTTGCCTCTCTATTGCCTTGCAACCACGCGTCCATCTCGCTCTCCCTCTCAAACTCTAAGTGTAGAAATGAGCTCCCCTTTGCTCACTCTACCTCTTAAACCCCTTATTCTTTAGTCTTCCACTCCCCTTATTCTCTCTTTCCTGTCTTAATGCATTGAGGCCCCTTTTTCTCCCTATTTTACCCTATTTATAGCAATAACCCTACTATTTGTTTCTCTATTTTTCGTGAGTTTTTCCTACCTAAATGCATCCAAATCACAACAAAGCACTTAAGCTTATCCAATCTACTTGTCTAAACCTTTAAAACCAAAAAATATACTTGCCAAAGAGATCAAATGCCTTCGACTCGCTTCCTACCTATCTCAAGCATCGATTCGGGGCAAACCCTACTCCAATGCTTGATTTGGAGCATGCAAGCACTCAAAGCTTGAATCCATTGGTCCCAGCACAATAGAACCAAAATGTGGGAGCTCTCCCTCAACCACCAAGACCCACGGACTACTTATTGTTTCAAGTGTTTCAAGCCAAGTACAATGGCTACCTCTCTCACATAGCCGTGTGCACTCTCATACCTACAAGTGTAATAAGCTTACCTTCATGCCCAATCAAGTTGCCTCCTCCCACAAGCTTTTTGGTAGCTCCATAATCCAAGGTGCAAGCTCAAGCATCTTGATCCTCAAGCTTCAAGCTCCAAGCTCCATTGATTCACGTGAGATAAGAGAGAAAAAGAGAAGAGAAGAAGAAAAGAGGAGAAGATGGAGAGCTTCTCCACCACTGTCCCTCACCCTCACACACTCACTCCCTCACACACTCTCTCAAGCACAAGCACAAACAATAACAAGAAGATGGAAAAGAAGAGAGCTAGTTTTGGCCACACATAAGAATGAGCTTCTTCATTCACTTTTTGCCTTTTTATACATGCTCTACTCCTCTTTGGGAGCCCATCCCTTTTTTACAAGGCCGACCATTTTAGCCTAGGTCCTCTTTCCTTATTCCCTTCCTATTTACATTGTTCCTTCACCCATGCCCATCTACATTTACAAATTGCACAGAAGGGAGCGTGGCACTCTTTTACAAGGATTTAGGATGCGCTTTTATATTTAAAATGTGCATTTTCCCTTTTGCACTTGCCTTGGACTTTTAAGCTTGCTTCTTGCGCTTTTGGCCCTTTTCCTCTTATTTTTCCATTGGGTCATCTTTTTCCACTTTGTCCTATGTCTTTTTAATTTTCTTTTGCTTTCTTTGCACCGGGGTTAACAGATAGGCTAGCACGCACTCTCATGGAGAGATACCACTAAGTAACCCAAGATAATTAGCTCATAACAAGCCATTCTATAGAATTTAGTGATTCTGCATTAATTAGCTATCATAGATAATGACCAACCTAGAGTGAAATATTGTGAAGAACAATTTGAATAAGCAACAAAGTGGCATGATTTAATATATGAAAACACCATTAGCCATTCAATAGCATAAGATTACCTGAGTATCAATTGAATATTCACTTGTTAAAGAGGCACTAATCTAACTAGTGAACTAGACTTGGCAATTACCCATCTAAAAGAGCTTATGGTACAACAATAGTGTAGCATCTCAAAGAAGTATATGAACAAAAAAAAAGTTTTTTTATAAGGAACAAATTATTATTTCTTCTCTTTTCTCTAAGGATGTATTCTCCTAAACAATTTCTTTTGATTAGCTCTAATTGATCCTCCTTGAACCCACCTAGTGCAAAATGTGAAGCCACTCTCTCAAGGATATAGCATTATACTTATCCAAGCAAAAAAAGGGGTAAGAAGGTAACACTTTAATACATTGGGTGCACACCCTTTTTTTAAATCTTAATGATATCATCTGTACCTCACTCTATCTATCACCATGGTCACATTGGATGCCTCAACTTTTATGATACAAAAAGTAATCAAGGTTTGGAACCTATGTATCTACATATGTGTACCTCACTCTATTTGTCACCATGGTCACATTGACTGCCTCAATTTTTATGATACGAAAAGTAATCAAGGTTTGGAACCTATGTATCTACATGCGTTGCATAATTCGAAATGCAAAAGTTGCATTATGCGATGAATAGTTTGAGAATTTGAAAAAAAAATTAGAATAATTCAAATTTGGTGACATAAGTCAAAATATTTAAGTTGATGCAAGCCATACAATGTTAGCATATTTCATGAGTAGAACAAGACTAGAAACTTGCAAGAAAGAAAAGAGGCTCAATTGACATCCAAGCTGGTAGTATATTGCAATATAATGGTTTCTTACATATTATTTGGGATTACATGAGCCCTAAGCTTCAAATTATTCTTAAAAATTGCAATGTTATTAGGTGGTGATTGTTTCTTACATATTATTTGGGATTGCATGAGCCTTGAGCTTCAAGTTAGTCTTAAAAATTGCAACATTTTTAATTCCATCTTTTTATTTCTCTTTACAAAGCATAAGAAGTGTGATATGAATTGAGTAGCATAGATGTAATATATCCATTGTGTGCCATCTTTCAAGTTTCTCGCTTGTCTAGGTTTTGTTTTTTTCATGACAAATGGGCATGAATTGAGTCATTTGAGGTGAAACCTAATCTAACCACCTCAAGAAAACCTAAAAACTCCCTTGTGTAACTTGAATTTTACCTTGGTTACATCTCTTGCACTTATCGTAGGTGGAACCTATCTAGGCATTGCTTGTGGAGTACTTTTTGTAGAGCGGGTGTTTTTTATACGTCAAATATCCCCACCTCATTTATCAAAATTTTACCTTACAAATACATCCTTAGATACCTCAAGATAGATTTTGTGAGTTTTTGATCATCTTTTTTCTCTCAAAAGTCTTAGCACTTGCTTTACACAGCCTGATGATAGCCTAGGATTCAAAAAGGAATGCATTGGCCTTATCTTGGCTTTATCTTGATACTGTTGGCTTAATACCTCAAGCCACTATGTAAGGAATCCTCTTGTTAATCCTCAACCCTCTACCTAAAGTGTGATATTGAAACCTAGGGTGATCATGTCAAATGTTTGAAGAAGCTTCCCTTCTATGGTTGCATCGACCTAGATGGGAGCTCTAGTCATGTTAACATTGATCCCAAGCCATTCCTACGATGAGAGACTAAATCATTGGTAGGAATGGTGCATGGATATTGGAAAAACCCCAGTTCTAAATAAGGGTAAGGATGAGGACCTAGGAAGGGATTATAATATTATTTAATTGTTTCAGAAATATTGTTTTCAATTGCCTTGGTGCTCATGCCTAAGGACATACAAAGAACCTTGTGTAGTGTGCTAATTAAAGAAGTGTTTATATGTTCACATAGTGTGGCAGGACCCTAATTAAATAATAAAAATCATGGGTTTGTGGGTGAAAAGCAAGTGGATGGCTATCATGATGATGCTATCTGATAGATAGGTGGAACCCATTAGTCTAATACTTTCCTATTGTAGTTTTGTAGGAACAAGGCAAAACATTGGCTACCTAGGCTTGACTCATTAAACTCAACTAACATTGTTCACTACAAGGGATTAGGCTTGTAGATGGCCTCACATGCACATTACTTAAACTAAGAAAAAAAGTTAACTTAGATTGGAACTTTTTCCACATAGTGTATAACATAGAAATATGTACAAGTTCTTGGAGTTATTCCTGATCAAGAACCAAATATATGTTGCAAATGGATTATTTCCTAAGGTTTGCTAACACTACATGGCTAAGTTGTTGCCTCGTTATGGCAATCTACAATAAAGATTAGGTATTCTATCTCATTGAGAAACATTGTTATAGATGTAGAAAATACTTTAACCATCATCACAACAATCATCACAATCTCCATGTTATTTGTTAGGTGGCTCACATCCACAAAGTAGGGAGATAAAAGAGAACACATTTCAAGACTTGTGACATGAGACTATTGACCCTAGAAGCTCATGCAATGAATACATTGACTATTTGAGTTAGTTTCCAACCATAGACACATTGTAAGTACACCTTAAGGCCTTTAAATCACCTATCATACACCATACCATACATGATGTTCTAGCATTAAATTATGTGTATCCTAAAATTCCATTGTACCCATCACTAACAAAGTTGAGTGAAGATGTCATGTCCTTGGATTGGGTTGCAAAATCTTTTCAAAAAGTCATCGGGATAAAGCTTTCGATCAACCCATAGATCTATAGTATTTGCCTCATGCGTTGTGCACAACTATTTGTCATTCTTAGGTAAAGTGAAAGGCTTCTTTCTCTTACAATAGGGTTGGTATTTAGGATCAAGCTCAATGTGAAGATTGGAGACTACTCTTCTCCTTCGAGTCCCTACTTCTGCTACATGCACATGTGCCTACATCTTGTGAAACATTAGGCTCCCACAAAGAGAGAGAGAGAGAGAGAGAGAGAGAGAGAGAGAGAGAGAGAGAGAGAGAGAGAGAGAGAGAGAGAGAGAGAGAGAGAGAGAGAGAGAGAGAGAGAGAGCAAAGATAGCAACATTTATGCATGGCAAAAGAAGGAGGGAAATGAATGTTGCTTTGTTGCTATTAACAAGTATAGTCATTATATTCATGTGATTTGTTATGCTTTCTTTCTAATGAATGTATAGTTCCTAGAATTGCAAGAGTTGTATATCATTTAGTTGGCATTAACAAGTATAGTTGATATATACATGTGATTTGTTATGATTTTCTTTTTAATGAATGATTTTGATGGTTTATGTTTTTCATTGTTTTTATACTATTTTTTTAAAGAATAGCCATTGCACGTACAAAGTGAGGTGGACTTTTTGTCCTTTTCTTTGCAAAATTTGTGCATGACATTTGTTGTTTGTAGGTTCTTCTAGTGTGTTCATAGTTTTGGAAAGAGACTTTGTTATGGAAGATTTTGATGGCTATTAAAACATGTTAGTTCAACAAAAAGGACTAGAGGAAAGGTACCTTTGTGGAGAGCCTCTACCTTCTTTTTGACACGTTCCCTTAGACCTATGGCTCTAACAACTTAATTTATGTTTCGGACACGTGCAATGCCCTTTCAAACATGAGAGAGAGAGAGAGAGAGAGAGAGAGAGAGAGAGAGAGAGAGAGAGAGAGAGAGTGTGTGTGTGTGTGTGTGTGTGTGTGTGTGTGTGTGTGTGTGTGTGTGTATGTGTGTGCGCGCGCGCGCATGCATGCATGCACACGTGTGGCCATCACATCTAAGATATAGTTGTGTGAGAGACAAGAGTATGCCTATACATTCATGCTTTAATATATACCATTGATAGATATATGATTACATAATTTGTTTGTAGATACGCTGTCTTGCTAACACATGACTAGTTGCTCTCTAATGTTATGTTAAGATGCATGTGCATGTACACATAAGCACAAACTTAATGAGTGAACTGTTCAAAGATACACATGGGTATACAACTAGAAAATTGTTTGTAAATACACCCCCTTGCTAGCACATAACTCTTTGTTGCTTGATAATCTTATGTTAATATGCATGTGCATGCACATAAGTACACTTACATTTCAAAAATACATGAGTTGTGCAAAGATACACATAGCTTTCTCAATGATTTCATGCAACATAAAATGTCCCAATTGAAGATTTTCTCAATGATTGCATGTCATACAGAATATCACAATGGAACAAAAAGGACGTAGAGATTAATTTAGATCATTAACATTCATGACCTATTGAGACCAAGCAACATGGTTTAGGGCCATGCTTATCCTTCTTCTTCCCGTGTTTTGACTTTGAGTGCTTTGATCATCAAACTCCTCAAGCTAGGGGATTTAATAGCTCCAAAACCTCTCTCTCTCTCTCTCTCTCTCTCTCTCTCTCTCTCTCTCTCTCTCTCTCTCTCTCTCTCTCTCTCTCTCTCTCTCTCTCTCTCTCTCTCTCTCTCTCTCTCTCTCTCTCTCTCTCTCTCTCTCTCTCTCTCTCTCTCATGCATGTGTGGGATGAGTTAAAGTGGTGAATTGTTTGTTTAGACCTAGAACACCTAAAGTTGATACATAACATTGTGGATAATAATTATATATTTGTGAGGCTAGTGTTTAGGATTGCTTGTGAGAGTGATAGGCAATTTATGGTCAATAGTGATATGATGTGTTAATGTACAAGCATATAAGGGAGCTATATATATCTCTATCACTACATTCTCCAACATCACCATAAATTGCCTCTCACTCTCACAAACAATCCTAGACACTAGCCTCACAAATATATCATTATTATCCACAATGCTATGTATCAACATTAGGCATTCTAGGTCTAAACAAACAATTCACCACTTTAACTCATCCCACACATGCATACAAGAGAGAGAGAGAGAGAGAGAGAGAGAGAGAGAGAGAGAGAGAGAGAGGCCCTACACCATGTTGCTTGGTCTCAATAGGTCATGAGTCTTAATGATCTAAATTAATCTCTATGTCCTTTTTGTTCCATTGTGATATTCTGTATGACATGCAATCATTGAGAAAATCTTCAATTGGGACATTTTATGTTGCATGAAATCATTGAGAAAGCTATGTGTATCTTTGCACAACTCATGTATTTTTGAAATGTAAGTGTACTTATGTGCATGCACATGCATATTAACATAAGATTATCAAGCAACAAAGAGTTATGTGCTAGCAAGGGGGTGTATTTACAAACAATTTTCTAGTTGTATACCCATGTGTATCTTTGAACAGTTCACTCATTAAGTTTGTGCTTATGTGTACATGCACATGCATCTTAACATAACATTAGAGAGCAACTAGTCATGTGTTAGCAAGACAGC
This sequence comes from Lygodium microphyllum, assembly GCF_053477565.2. NCBI lineage: Eukaryota > Viridiplantae > Streptophyta > Polypodiopsida > Schizaeales > Lygodiaceae > Lygodium > Lygodium microphyllum. The sequence goes on along the minus strand of NW_028229587.1, from coordinate 330,967 downwards.
GTATCTACAAACAAATTATGTAATCATATATCTATCAATGGTATATATTAAAGCATGAATGTATAGGCATACTCTTGTCTCTCACACAACTATATCTTAGATGTGATGGCCACACGTGTGCATGCATGCATGCGCGCGCGCGCACACACATACACACACACACACACACACACACACTCTCTCTCTCTCTCTCTCTCTCTCTCTCTCTCTCTCTCTCTCTCTCTCTCTCTCTCTCTCTCTCTCTCTCTCTCTCTCTCTCTCTCTCTCTCTCTCTCTCTCTCTCTCTCTCTCTCTCTCTCTCTCTCTCTCTCTCTCTCTCATGTTTGAAAGGGCATTGCACGTGTCCGAAACATAAATTAAGTTGTTAGAGCCATAGGTCTAAGGGAACGTGTCAAAAAGAAGGTAGAGGCTCTCCACAAAGGTACCTTTCCTCTCATCCTTTTTGTTGAACTAACATGTTTTAATAGCCATCAAAATCTTCCATAACAAAGTCTCTTTCCAAAACTATGAACACACTAGAAGAACCTACAAACAACAAATGTCATGCACAAATTTTGCAAAGAAAAGGACAAAAAGTCCACCTCACTTTGTACGTGCAATGGCTATTCTTTAAAAAAATAGTATAAAAACAATGAAAAACATAAACCATCAAAATCATTCATTAAAAAGAAAATCATAACAAATCACATGTATATATCGACTATACTTGTTAATGCCAACTAAATGATATACAACTCTTGCAATTCTAGGAACTATACATTCATTAGAAAGAAAGCATAACAAATCACATGAATATAATGACTATACTTGTTAATAGCAACAAAGAAACATTCATTTCCCTCACTTCTTCTTTTGCCATGCATAAATGTTGCTATCTTTGCTCTCTCTCTCTCTCTCTCTCTCTCTCTCTCTCTCTCTCTCTCTCTCTCTCTCTCTCTCTCTCTCTCTCTCTCTCTCCTCTCCCTCTCCCTCTCCCTCTCCCTCTCCCTCTCCCTCTCCCTCTCCCTCTCCCTCTCCCTCTCCCTCTCCCTCTCCCTCTCCCTCTCTCTCTCTCTCTCTCTCTCTCTCTCTCTCTCTCTCTCTCTCTCTCTCTCTCTCTCTCTCTCTCTCTCTCTCTCTCTCTCTCTCTCTCTCTCTGTGTGGGAGCCTAATGTAACGTGCTCATCCATTGGCTGTCCCAGTACATTTTTAGCAGTCCATCAAGACACAAATCTAAGCATTGCCACCAAGCACTCCCACGGAATGTCACAAGGTTTGTCGCCTAGGATTTCCCGATTCCGCCTCGCAACGGAATGTTTGCGGCCGAACCCACTAGGATTGACCTAAAACCTGAGTCCTCGGTGGTCAAGGGTTCCTAGTCATTCCACTTATGCGGAGTTCGCCAATCCGAAGCAAGTCCATACCCCACTTGGTTTAAAAAGAAGCAGAAACACGAGGGATGTGTCACTCCACCTCTCTGCCCATAAGGCATAACCCCATTCCGGTTCCCAAAATTGGTAAAAACTCAGGTATTAACCTGCGCTGCCTAAAGGTTAAACGATGGTAAAGCCTTGTGAAAAGCCTCCCAGTTCTCTAGGACCATCCTACCGTAGGATAGACCCGTCGAGGGTTCTGCCCACTCGCTTCCCTCAATAGGCGTACTTTAGTTATCTAATTAGCCCTATCACATTTAGGTGTGACATGTAAAACTAGCTTCCTTAATTAAGCCTCTTGAAGGACAGGGTTCGTTCACGTAATCTTATGGCACTGACACGAAAACAAACTCAAATAGGTTCCCTAGAAGTAAACTTAATATTAGCAATTTATCAGAGATACAAGTCTTGTTCAAAAGGAACAATATCCACAATATGTAAGGATGCACTTTACTTCCACCAAGTTTCTGCCTTGCACTAGTAAGAAGGACCCTCGAGAATCTACCTCGAGTCATGCTGATCGTTTGAGTAGGACCCGGAGGAAAGGAATTTACAGCCAGAGCCCCCCTGGCATCCAAACATCCTCTTACGTTCAAACCAACCCGTGGAGAGAGCTCTCGTAACAGGTTCGGTCCACATTCCTCATGGCTATTTAGAACCCCCTTGGCTAGGGTTGGCGGCCAACTAGGGGTGGTTTGGCATGCCCTCCAAAAGTTTAACCTAATTCATTATTCCCATTTATTTTATGAGTTTGGGGTTATACAGTCTTTTACAAGCGGTGTTCCTAACTTACAAGTAGAAACAATGGTGGAGGCGAGTGCTTAGGACATCTGCTAAGGTGGGGTACCCATTTATGACGCTTGGTGTTGGTCCTTCTTGCCTTGGAACTCTCTTGTATTAACGACAGATTGCACCATGGTTAAAGGTTATATCTTCAAGGTTCTTTCAGCTTTATCGAGGCCAGATTTTGAATAGAGACCAGTGAGTGTTTTACTTGTCTCATGGTCCTCCTAGTAGTTTGGTTCACTCACTTTTAAACCCCTAATAAGTTGAGTTAAGCTCTATCCTTGCGTATATAGGGTTCATTTTGTTGAACGGCCCTGAGCAATTTTAGCATTTCACATGTGTGACTTATGGTTATCTTTAAGATGAATCCCTAGCAGCGCAATTGAAACTGACCATGATGCCACGCAATCTAGATGTGTGTCTTCCCTAAGATGATGATGCAATGCAGGGCTTTTGCTTTTGGGAATTCATTTCAACACACTTATGCAACACATAAATAGAGACTTGTATTTTTCTTTTGAGTGGGGGACATGAAGTTATCAGACCTAATGCAAAAGCGAACAACTTCCTTTTGAAGGTTTATAGGAGCCTAATACCCGGCTTAGTATTGCAATGACCTAGGTATACTTAACCATTAACATAGCAATTCACGAACCTCATGTACTTGATTCAAGCCTTTACTCATACCTTTCCAATTTCACAAATCTCGCGATGCCAACAAAAATATGATTTCCGCTTAATGACAAATATGCTTGTCCTAACAACCCATTTCTTTGCAGTATCCTTCAAGCATGCCAATGCTAGTGGATAAACTAAAGCACTACGAACACAACCAATAAAGTCCTTGATTTTTACCATGCATGAATGCAAAATATTTTGTGCAATTTATTCTCAAAACATGCCAAAGTACACTAAAACACAATTTCCAACATGATTGAATAATGCAACCTAAATGGTGGTTAGTTATCATAGACTTTTACCCGAATACTTCTCCCTTCCCAATGAAGTCGGCCTATGTTCTTAAGGGCTCCCATCAAGGTAGGATTTATGGGACGCACCTGATTGCCAAGTGACACAATTCCTTGACCCAGAGCTCCATCGATTGAAGCAGGATTCGTGTTCGATTGGACCTTACTTTGCTTGGGAGGCATCGTATAATTTTGTTTTTTTCTTCGTGGCTACACACCCAGGTTATGAGAGAGATGACTCCCCGTGGAGGGAATTCGTCCGTGAGAACCCTCTCTAAGAGAGGGGAAAAGAAAGATGGCAAGCTCGGAACTCTTGAAAGAGGGAGAAAATCCCTCTCTCTCTCTCTCTTTCTTTCTCTTTTCTCTTACTCTCCCTTCCCCCCTCTCTCTCTCTCTCTCTCCAGTCACCAGTCGGGCAGCAACGATCCTCCCTCTTGTTGGGGGTAAAGGCACCTCTGCCTAGCCGCCCATGTATTACTACACTGACAATACCCGCCACTGCACACTGTAGGTGGCGGGCACTCGTCACCGTCACTTTATTCTTTATTCTTTTAGTGACAGTTTGAATAAAGGAAGGCCCAGTCACACATTGTGACTGTTGGAGTTCCCATTTGTGTCTCTCTCTCTTCTTGCTCTTGCTCTCCACCATAGCTCACTTCCAAGCAAGCTTGATCCTTCTCAGCTTTCAACTAGTATCAGAGCTTTGGATTAGAGCTTTGGGCCCGACATTACTTCAGCCCTCGGATTGAAGACCTAGAGCTTGGAGCTTCAATGCCAGCCATGGCTTCTTCCCCCCGAGGTAAGATTTCATCTCTCGCCTCTCCTCGACCCTCATAGGCTCTTTGAGGTGTTCCTTGGCTTCATTGGGCACCTTGTATGCCCCCATTTTCCCCCTTATCCTCAGCATAACCAGCAAGCCCCACAGTCAGCTCACGTTTTTTTTTTTGCGCATGTTTCAAAATATGGCTTAAAAATCCCAATTTTTTCTTATATCTCGGGCATTCGGAACCTGATTTAGATAAGCTAAGAGTCTAACTTGGGGTTTTGGCACACTCTGGACACGATGGCAATGTCAGATCTACCAACTTTTGATCAGATCATTTTTTGCAATAGATTTGAGTTTATTTACAGTAAGAAAATGCATGCTTGTAGCCTATGTGATGCTCCCAAGGCTTGGTATTTGATGCCCAGATACTTTGGGATGTTTGCCCAATGTTTTGAGATGCTTTGAGACTTGGTTTGAGCTTCCATAGCTCGATTTATGCATGGATTTACTACTATACATTGTTTGGGCAGCAAGGTTTTATCAAGGACGGCTTATGCATAATACTCTTTGTTGAATTCGAGTGTCTTGTCTGATGTATTGATGCTTGGTTATCATGGTTTATACCCGGATATGCTATTTGAGAGCTATTGAGCCTTGATTTGGATATAGACACTTCGTTGTTGGTTGGGATTTATGCTACCTTGGTTGATAGGTTATTTTACCTCCAGTTTAGTTATGCCTATTGGTTTCGGGCTATGTCTTTGGGATATGTAATGAAGTATTGACCTTCGGGGCACGACATCGAGCTTGTCTTTGGTTATGGATCTTCATTTGAGCTTGAGCTCAACTTTGGAATGCATTTGATGCTCCATCTTGGATGTACATATGGCATGTATGTTACCTATGGCTGACCAATCTTGACATGCTTGGCCCATGCCACTACTACATGCTACTTACATTGTTTGGAGTTGATTGCTACTAGTGCCTTGTCTTGGCTTGCATCTGGCTTCCCGAAACGTACTTGGGATATTTCTTGGCTTGCCAGAGTTGTATTTGGGATACAATTGATGTCTATGGATGCTATACTTGGAGGCTATAGAGCTTATATGCTCATGATGTCTTATTGATGTCTAGTCTTGGATCTTTCATCATTAGTGCTCTCATATGCCTTTCTTGAGCTTCTTGGATTGATCCATATGGCTTTTATGCCGGTGGGAGCATCATTGGATGTTTGACAGACATTGAGCAGGTGGTTCATACTATTGAGCTTTGAGTCTTCTAAGACTGGGATCTTCTTCACTTGGATGTTACATGGTTGATATGTCATAGTCCGTATACATGTACTTGGGCTGATTTGGGCTTTGCACTCCCTGAGCGTACACCTCTTTGTGTCACGTCTTGCTAGTGTTGTGTACACTTTGCCCTATTACATAGGGGGTGTGCTGGCTTACTGACAAATTCATTTGACATGCTTGGGTGTTTGCTCAATGTACGTATGACTGTCATATGTTGATTTATGCCCGCTTGATGCTGGTTATGCTTTGACAGTTCGTGGTTGACTTGGTGCATTGATTTTGCCTACAGTTTGCTCTCATTGTATCTGGCTATAATTTATCACAGCAAGAAGTTGTGTATGGACTGATGTGGAATTTTCATGCTGAATCATCCTGATTTTATGTACTTTTGATGGTACCTGGTGGATAGCATCATTAGCTATCAGTTCGTGGTCATTTTGCCTTGGTTTTGGTGGTATTTTGGCTGTTTATAGCAGAAAACAGCAAGTAGTTTTGAGTTGTTTACACTGTTTTGGACTACATTATGGATTCTTCTTCCACTGACAATGCTATCTTCAACATCACTAAGCTTGATGGTACGAATTATGCCTATTGGAAGAGCCAAGTTTGGCAGGTATTGGTGCATAAATCGCAAATAAAGCCACTAAGGATGCATGGTGAGCAACCTAAGACTATGACAGATGAGACAAATGGGATGAGCTTGATGAGTTATGCAAGTCCACCCTCATCTTGTCTCTCACTGAACAGGTGCATTACAATGTGGTTGAGGAAGCACAGAGTGCTTGGCAGCTTTGGGATAAAATTAAGAGCCTCTATGACAAGAAAAGTCCAACAAGTCAGATGTATTGGCTGAAACAACTTATGGGCCTACGCATGAAGGAGAATATGACAATGTCTGCTCATTTGAGCCAGTTCCATGCTATTCTCAAGAACTTGACTTCGCAGGGTATTACCTTTAATGATCAGGTTACTCCATTATTTTTGCTTGGGACTCTAAGTGAGACATGGGATGTATTCCGCACTACCTTATGTGCTCCTGCTACTATTTTGAACTTGCCTAATGTAGAGAGTGCTCTTCTGCAAGAAGAGATCAACCGTAAGAACTTGGATGCTTCTCGTGGGTCGCATGCTTTTTGACTGTTAGAGGCAAAGATGGTAATGGCAAGAATGACCGTGGGAATGGCCATGGCAGAGACTCGCAAAATTCTAGGTCTAAGTCACGTGGTAAGTCATGCAGCAAGTCTTGTGGGAGAAATGCTAATGTGACATGTCATCATTGTGGCAAAAAGAGTCATATACGCCCACAGTGGCATGAGTTGCGCAATGAGAAGCGCAAAGAGAAGGGGAAATACAAAGTACATGAAAAGTCCTCTGATCGTAGCATTATGCTTGTGAAATCCAATGTGAAAATTTAGGAGATAAATGTCATGCAGATTGATGACTCCGATGGGGAGTACATACTTGCAGCTAGTTCTTGTGATGCTACATTGTTGATCGAGGTTCACTCTATGTATGCGCAGTGCTAGCTTTTGGATTCTGGTGCTTCATTTCATGTTACACTATGCCATGAGTGATTCCTCTCCTACTGCACTATCTCTGGTTCAGTTTGCTTGGGTGATGACAAGTCACTTGCTATTGTTGGCATTGGGGATGTACAGCTGCAGTTCTCTACTGGCAGTACTTTTCTGTTTACAGGATGTATGTCATGTACCCATGCTTACACGCAGTCTTATGTCTACAGGACAGCTTGATGATGCTAGGTTTTATGTTTCATTTGGAGATTTTGCCTAGAATATCACCCCTGGCAAACTTGTGCTTGTTAGAGGTGCCAAAGCTGGCAACCTCTATCCTCTTGTAGTTGATGGGTCCTTTGTTGACCATGTTTTCTCAATGGGTTCCATCCCACATGTATCTCTTTGGCATGCCTGTTTGGGCCATATGTCCTTAAAGGGAATGAAAATGCTTTCTAGTTTGCAATACTTACCGCCCCTTGACTACTCATGTTTTGATTCATGTGAGCATTGTCTTTATGGTAGACAAACTAGGAATATACATAAGAAGTTAGGTAGGACACACACGAGTGAACCCCTGGCATTGGTACATTCCGATGTCTATGGGCCCATGCCCTATCAGTCTATGGGTGGTGTAAAGTATTTTGTGACGTTCATTGACGATTTTTCGTGTAAAGTATGGGCTTACCCCATTAACTTTAAGTCTGACATCTTTGATGTATTTCAGAGATGGCTTGCATTTGTTGAAAACGAGACTAGGCATAGGATGAAATGCCTTAGGACTGACAATGGGGGAGAATATGTGTCACGTACTTTTGAGTAACTATGTGACGAGAGGGGTATTAAGCGTCAATTGACTGCCCCCTATACCCCACCCTAGAATGGTTTGGCTGAGCGGATGAATAGAACCATCTAGGAGCATGTATGCAGTATGCTTAGCCATGTAGGCTTACCACAGAGCTTTTGGGCCAGGTAGTCAATACAGCTGTGCATGTCATAAATAGATCACCTTCTAGTGGGTTGGATTTCCAATTTGCAGAGGAGGTATGGACTGGGAAACCTCCATCTTATGCACATCTACATGTCTTTGGATGTGAGGCATTCTGCCATGTGCCCAAAGACAAGCGTACAAAGTTGGATCCTAAGAGTGTCAAATGCATTTTCCTTGGCTATGGGGATGCAGGTGAAATGGGTTACTGCCTCTGGGATCCACAAGCACGGAAAGTTATCCACAGCCATGATGTAGTCTTCCATGAAGACAAGATGCATAAGTAGCCTGAGAAGGTGGTAGAGATATGCAGGGTTATATTCTAGGAGGAGCCATGTGCTCCTGCACAACCAGTTGGATAGCCTGCAGTAGTAGTTGGCACACATGGCCAGGGTGTTGGACCAGCCGCAGAGCCTACCGTGAGACAATCTACTGGAGATAGATGTTCACCTAATAGATTTGAGCCCTTGATGCATTATGTCTTGGTCACAGATGTAGGAGAGCCTCTCACCTATGATGAGGCTATGCGCAGGGGTGACAATCCCTCCTCGGAGAGGGCTATGCAGTCTGAGATAGACTCCCTACACAAGAATATGACTTGGGATTTGGTTGCATTGCCTCAAGGCAAGAAGGATTTGCCATGCAAATGGGTATACAAGCTGAAAAGTACCCCTGCAAACTCCAAGCCGGCTTATAAGGTAAGACTTGGTGCTAAGGGTTTTAAACAGGAGCATGGAGTTGACTTTGATGAAGTCTTTTCTCTTGTGGTCAAGATGACCACCCTATGCTTGGTTTTGGCCTTAGTTGCATAGCTTGACTTGGACTTGTACCAGATGGATGTCAAGACTACATTCTTGCATGGGGATTTGTATGATGAGATATACATGGAGCAGCTAAGGGCTTTGCAGAACCTGGCAGGGAGCACCTAGTGTGCAAGTTGAAGATAAGTCTTTATGGCTTGAAGCAAGCACCTAGGGAGTGATATCATAAGTTTGATGCCTTTATGCAGTCACAGGGCTACAACAGAAGTGCTATGGATCCGTGTCTTTACACGAAGAAAGCCCGTGATGGCTCATTGCTTATTTTGGTACTTTATGTGGATGATATGTTGATAGCAGGGAAAGCTCATGATGAGCTGGATGCTCTTAAATCTCAGTGAATAAGAGCTTTGAGATGAAGGATTTGGGACAGGCCTTTCACATTTTTGGTATGTGCATTAAGAATGATAGGCATCAAGGACTACTCTACCTCTCACAGAGGGAGTACATTCATAAAGTCCTTGAGTGTTTTCGCATGCAGGACGTAAAGCTTATTGGCTGTCCATTACCTTCTTATGTGAAGGTTTCACAGGCCGATTGTCCGCAGATGGATGAGCAAAGGGCCGAGATGGTCAAGATCCCTTATGCATCAGCCTTAGGTAGTTTGATGTATGCCATGATAGCCACTCGTCTAGATATTGCCTTTGCAGTTGGTGTTGTGGCACACTATATGGCTACACCTGGCAAAAAGCATTAGGATGCTGTAAAGGGTATCATGAGATACCTGAAGGGCACAATAGATATGTGTATTTTCTATGGCAGCCAGGATATAGGAGTTGTGGGCTACACAGACTCCGATTATGCAAGACATGTAGATAGTAGGAAGTCCACTTCTGGCTATGTCTTTACCTATGCTGGAGGTGTTGTTTCTTGGATGTCCAGGGTGCAGAAGTGTACAGCTCTCTCTACCACTGAAGTTGAGTATGTTGCGGCCACTGAGGCTTGCAAGGAGGCCATATGGTTGGGCCGTTTGGTTCACGACCTTGGGATTGATACTATACCTACATTGCATTTGGATTCTATGAGTGCTATTCAGCTAGCCAAGAATCTGGTCTTCCATGCGAAGACGAAACACATTGAGGTGAGGTATCACTCCATACGTGGGGTTGTGGAGGACAAGTCTGTTGACCTTGTCAAGATCTCCACTGACAAAAATCCTGCAGATTTGCTCACGAAAAGCCTCACTACTAAGTGCTTTGCCTTCCTCAAGAGATTGATGGACGTTGGATGAGATGATGTTTTTCCTCATCCTGTTGTACATGTGTACATTGTACTCTCTTTTCTTTTTCTTTTCACTCCTCATTGGGGTAGATTCACATTTAAGTGGGAGGTTATTGGGGGTAAAGGCGCCTCTGTCTAGCCGCTCGTGTATTACTACACTGACAGTACCTGCCGCCAATGCACACTACAAGTGGCGGGCACCTGTCATTGTCACTTTATTCTTTATTCTTTTAATGACAGATCTATGGGTTGATCGAAAGCTTTATCCCAATGACTTTTTGAAAACATTTTGCAACCCAATCCAAGGACATGACATCTTCACTCAACTTTGTTGGTGATGGGTACAATGGCGTTTTAGGATACACATAATTTAATGCTAGAACATCATGTATGGTATGGTGTATGATAGGTGATTTAAAGGCCTTAAGGTGTACTTACAATGTGTCTATGGTTGGAAACTAACCCAAATAGTCAATGTATACATTGCACGAGCTTCTAGGGTCAATAGTCTCATGTCACAAGTCTTGAAATGTGTTCTCTTTTATCTTTTATCTCCCACTTTGTGGATGTGAGCCATATATATATATATATATATAAAGACGTGGGCAAACTATGCCTTGGTAGCATGGCATTTGTATTGAAAACTTAATACATGTTTCTTTTTGGGCTTGGGGAGGAGAAAGTAGTCTTCATTAACAAAAGAAATCAACAAAACATCCTATCAATTTATAAATTGCACTCATCTAAACATTATATTATTTTGGTTGTTGCCTTGTTTTCATTGAAGGACTAGAATTCTCCTAAATGGTACCCCAAAACTTCAAAGGTATATGTTCCATGGATATGAAAAAACCTTTCATGAAAGCACGAAAATGGAAATCCTTTTATGAAAATACGTGTGCATATGTAAATAGTTTATACTAAGCAAGTGGACTAAAGGGTGTAAGTAACTTATTGATAAGTGGATTTGTTAAATCATAAAGCCTCAACAAGAGGTTGGCCTTAACAATATGTTGTGCAAGTGAGGCGACAACCTGGCCTTAACAATATGTTGTGGGAGTGAGGTGAAGCTCCCATATTTTCCTTGATGCATAAGCATAGACTTATCTTGCATGTTATGGCATGCAAGGAACATGAGGAAGCCACCTATTGCCATAATGTACCTTGCATGTGATAGTGTGCAAGGTCACTAGTTTTTAATAATGTTTACAAGTTCAAATATTGTATGAGTGGTTTTATTCAAACTCCCATTTAAAAATCTTGTTGCATTAGTGTTTTTTGTGCAATCTTAGTGTTTGGATCATTAGGTAAATTACTATAATGCTAGTTGTATGTTTTTCAATCACATATTCTTACATGTCCATGAAAGCTAGTCTATCCACATGTTCACTCTCATACAATGTAGATGCAATTTGATATTTTGTTATGCCTCATTAGATGCGGAGCATAGAGAGGGCATAGACTTGGACTCACGCACAGATAACTCAAACCACTATGGCACCATCCCTCTGACATTTAATGACAATTTATTCATAGCTTTGAGTTTCTTGCATACATTCAAAGTTTAATATTGCAAAACTTAGTGGAATCTTAATATTATCTTATAATTGATGAATCTCCCAAGCCTCACACAAATCCTATATGGCAAATGAGGGATTTTCCCCGAACATTAAGTATTATTGTTTTTTGTTTAAAATTTGAAGAAAAACCCTATTCTATTTGGATGGAGCCCCAAGTCCCCACATTGCATACATTATACACACGCACACACACACACACACACACACACACTCTCTCTCTCTCTCTCTCTCTCTCTCTCTCTCTCTCTCTCTCTCTCTCTCTCTCTCTCTCTCTCTCTCTCTCTCTCTCTCTCTCTCTCTCTCTCTCTCTCTCTCTCTCTCTCTCTCTCTCTCTCTCTCATTCATAGAGTGGTAATTATTGACACGTTGTTGCTAATTGCTTTGGTATATTTGATCTATCGTTGAACTTGCTCCTCTTGTGGTCTCGACCTATATGCTACTGGATTTGTTGCTATACTTGATTCAGCTATGCCCCTTCAACATTTCCAAGTACTATTCTTCCTTCTCTCTAATTTTAGTAAATCAAATCAAGTTCTTATTTTATTTCTTTTGGAAATGATATACATTCATATTTTAATTGTGAGTAGGTTACTAAGATGCACATTAGGTTTGTAACATTTTTAGATTTATTTTAGATGAAGCATATAATGATTTATTAACTTATTGGGTTTTAGGGTTATTGAGACAATAATTACATTCATGGAATTTTTAAATGTTTGATATTAAGCTATATAATGAGCTTGTTTGAGTCCATGTCTTTAAATTATGCATTTACAAGTATAAATTTTATTAGATATCTTAGCAACTTAGAAATTCTTAGGAGATCGCATTTTACTAGTGATTGCATTTTATTAGAGATCATTATTGCATTCATGAGAGTTGTAAGGTGTTTGAGATAAAGCATATAATGAAATTTGAGATGTCTTAAAGGTATGCATTTTATGAGATACATTACTAGTATTTAAGAGATAGCATTTAATTGGTGATTGAAATTTTCTAACATGCATTTGCTAGTGATCACAATTACTAGTAGGCACCTACTACTATTTGCATTTAATAGTATACATTTCTAATATGTCTTACATGTTGGAAAACTCTTATGACATGCCTTTGAATGCATTTATGAGATATCTTTCTAGTATAATTTGCAAGATATCTCATAAAAATTTTCAAATATAATTACAAACTTACATTAATCATGTAGAAAATAGGATATTTGTTTTTGTTACTCATGACGAAAGATATCTTTGTAGTCTAATTTAGTGCATCATTGGGTTATTGAGATCAAATTTACATTCGTGATAATTTTAAAGTTATTAAAGACCAAGGATGCAATGCAATTATTTGGGATTATGTGTGACTGTATTTCACCATGGAACACATGAGGTGTCTAGACCCTCTTCTCTAGCCACCTATAGAACACCCTCATGGCCTAGATCCTAGTGCCGATGCTTGAAAGCATTGTAGCAAGGGCCCTACATGAAATAAATATGAATGCCTACATTCGCAAAATGATTGAATCATTAGGCAAGGCATTGTCATCAAGCCCAACACCTGTACGAGGTGAGTCACCAGCCACCACGACTGAATTGGATTGAAAAATGCATGCATCAAAAGCATCCATGATAGGGTTTCGAGGGGTACTAACGGCCATCATCCAAGAAGCCATGGGAGAGAAGGAAATGGAAGAACTAGGGGAGACTCTAGAGAGATCTCCTATTCAAGAGCAACACCTCTCCTTGGTCGAAAAAATCCCATCATTTAGGCTTGACTTGTGACTTATTTGTATGCTTTAAGGAAAGGACTTATACTCAATTTATGTCAAGCTTAATTAAGACTATTGAAGTTTATGCTTCCTTAACCTACTTCACATAGGGAAACTTGCATGCAATGAAACTTTCATGCAATCACACAATTACAATGACATAGGTTAACTTGCTTACAATATCACAATGTCATGGACACTTGTATATTTTGATTGATTCAAACATATGTTGGAATAATTCACTAGGATGATGCATTGACCCTAATGTACACACTAGTTCAAACTTTCCCTATAAAATTTTGAAGTTCACTACTCAAAGTGATGATAGTATAGTAAGTCATGCAATTCTCTTATAGAAATGGGTGACATGAACAACAACATTCTCCCACATGTGTCTTGTGCATTAGTATCGTCGATCGATAGCTAGTATATTGAGGATGACACAATGGGTTTTGTGCCTTCAAACCAATATCATGTTCCACCTCCTAAACTCTCTTTTATATCCATGTTACTTGCTCGATGGGGTATTCTAGCTACACATTGAATACCACAAGCTCCAAAGTCATCTCACATAAGTCCGTGAACATTTTAGTCTACACATATGTGTGTGTTGACTTCCACAAGACCCCCTCTTGTCATAATGTCATCCACAATACTTGTCGAGCCATTAGCACACCCAACATCACATGCTCTGTAATCTCTCCATATAAGTCCATCAACTCTCTTGCAATCAATGAGAAAGATATTAGCTCTATGGAAAAGAGGATCAAGAAGCAACCTCCTCCTTCAATATCATCCCAAAACATTGATACACCTTCCTCTACACTAGTTGATGATGATGGGACTAAAAAAAGGCCAACTCTAGGGAGATATAGATATTACTACATTGTTGAAACACTTCAAGGGGTGATGGGTGCATGTCTATAAAGGAAACTTAAGACTAAAAATTGGAATGTGGTCACAATGAGTGTAAATGAAAAGTTAGATGTTGCATTCACAATTGAGTAATGAAATAATAGGCACCCTTAGAAAGAAGTATAAGAAGATGAAAACAAAGTCTTTAGCTTCAAAGGGTGTTTCCTCAAGATAGCAATACTTAGACTTGATGGATAGTTTGTGGTTACACACACCTCATGTTGGGATCCCATGGAATTTTGACAATAGTGCTATCAAGGCACATGAAATTGCAGATGATAGATCAGCACAAGACAAACGAAGTACGTTGATAAGAATAAGGAGACATTTTAACTAGCTAAGAGTATTAAGGGACAAAAGGTTAAAAATGTCAAGAAAACGTCATTGGCCTCGATATCAAAGGCCCTAGGCAAAGGAATGGAATAGATGCATGTGACTATACACAGCATGAGCAAAGCCCACATGGCATGTGAAAGAGAAGCACAGGTGCAAAACAAGCTACATGAAGAAAGGCAACTTCAAATGCAACTTGACAAGGAGACAAAGTGTATGGAGATGTATTGTAGTTGAGCATTACAAAACTTCTTTCTGGAAAAAGGTAATACACTAACACAATAGTTTATTAATATTGTTAAGTTTTTAAAATAACGTGTTCAAAAATGAGGGAGGGAGGGGGGGAGGGAATTTTAAATTTCCTTTGATTTCTTACATGTAGAATGAATGATGTTGCAACGTTTTTGCTCTTAAGTAGAATGGTTTATGCATGTATTCAAGACCCGCATAGTAGAATAATAGTTGACATTCTTAGTGTAGATGCAATCAATGATGGATCATATTGATAATGTGCTTCATTTATTAATGAGTCTCATTGTTTGTGTTGGTAGAGGATGGGGTAGTAAAGTACTTCCCATGATTGCGGTGATGCTTTCCAAGGTAAGTTGCCTTGTGGAATGGCATCCACTCTTAAATATGGTCCAATGCAAGGTCAAAGAACTAGCATTGGCATTACATGACATATTATCATATGTCATATGATGCATTCCATGAGTTAAAATCTTCAATTGAGCCACATTTTCCATGTTCAAATGAGAAGGCTCCCATAGAGAACCCATACAAGAAAATCTAGGTTTAGCATGTGTTTTATGACATCTAGCTCATGAATATATTGAGCTAGTTGTCAACATATTGTGCAATTCATAGTATATTTTCCCTAGGAATTTAATTACTATCCTAACTAGTGAATGTTTACACATCATAATTATCAAGTTCAAGGAGCTAGCTTGTCTCTCCAACATATGTGGAGCCATTGAGGCCAGGAACATACGATCACAAAGAAAACTAAGCAAAAATGTTTCCTAGCATAATATATGTGTAGCCACCACATGTTCCACTCATTGGTGTTACAAGGAGCAGTATGCTCAAGGAAGTTGTTCTAGAACATAATGTGTGCTACCCTTGGCAGACAATGACCACTAATGTCCATGGTCCAAAAGTTTTTTAACCAAATGAAGTCTTGTGAGGTGGTTAGAGAACCAATTATACAAGTGTAGGGGCACAAAACTAGACTATATCTTGTAGGGTACTCGACATACAAGCCCACTAGCTTTTTGTTGAAATCATTTAAGTCAAAAGGCATTCAGGACATTTAAGTCGAAAGGAGGACACGGCCTAAGACCAAAAAACATATTTGATAAGAAAATAGCTACAAAAGTTGAGTAAAGGTAGAATATGCTTTTAGGATTTGAAAAATAGATGGAGGATCTTAAGGGAATTAAATGTATCATCGCCATTTTCCCCAAAGGCTATTGCTACTTATTGTGTTTTACATAATTATATACAAATGAGAGGGGAATTGAAGCCTTCGGACAAAGAAGATCCACACAAAAATAAAGAATTTGTACTCAAGTGGAGGACAATGAGAAAGCGTAGGGCTATTGGGACTACAAATGAGAACGGCATTGTATCAAGACTTTATTTCAAAAGTCTATGAGGGTTGATACTATGGTCTTGGTAAGTACGTTTATTTTTGCATATAAAAAATGATTGTTGTAAATTTTCAAACTTAAACATTCACATATAGATTGATGCAAGTTTATTTGTTTGGCCTTAGGATGATTGATGCAATGGGCCCTTTGTTGCAATATGTTTTTTCTATTTCATAGAACCTTTTCATTTTTTTGAGGTTGCATTGTGAGCTTACCATTGTATTTTCTTGCATTGCACATATTTAGATAGTTGCATGGATAGTGATATGCATTGAAACAAGGTCATTTGTGGGTTTGGGAATGGGGGGAGGCGTTTGGGGGATATGCAAAGTGGAAAGATGTTGAAAGGGAAGAGCATAGGCATTCTCTTCATAGGATCCATTGGCATGTGCCTCTTTATTTTCAAACTAGGGTAAGAGGGGAAGAAATGGGAGCTTCTTAGATAACAATAGCAAGTACATGCTATTGTGTAAGGTTCAATTCTGTGCAAGCTCGATATGATGGATGTGTAATTTGTAAAACTTATCATGGGACTTAGAATTTCATTTGTTACTTTTAATGTTTAAGTAGTCTAATCTCTAACTTCAATTTGATTTAATTTTCTTTACTAGTTTATTTATTATTTTTACCTTAATTTTTCTATTTTACTTTATTTTTCAATTTAATGTTTCTTATGTTAGTCTATTTATCATTTATTAGTTTTATTATTATTATTATATTTTATTTATTAGTGTAATCTTAGGTTACATTAGTTTATTTCTTAATCTAATTTTTCTTTTGTTAGCATTGCATGTTAGAGCATATGCTATTACAATGGTGTGATGACAAGGTGGTGCTTCATGGCCCCAAAAAATTACTCACTAGTTAACTTTAGTTAAGTGGCACACTTTTCAACTTATTGATCTCTTACTTTTGAAGAAATAGCTTTTTTAAGAAAATAAATATCACATTAGATGGAGTGCACATGTGCATTTAAAGCACCACCACTCAATCAATGACTTGTTTTCTCTCTCTCTCTCTCTCTCTCTCTCTCTCTCTCTCTCTCTCTCTCTCTCTCTCTCTCTCTCTCTCTCTCTCTCTCTCTCTCTCTCTCTCTCTCTCTCCTTTTCACCAAGTGAACCTTTTCGAGCAAGATGGAAAAACCAAGCAATACATGCCAAAAGCACATGACATAGAGCAAGGCAAGGTAGGAAGTTCTTCTTTTTGTTGGATGATCATTTTCAAATTTGACATGAATAGAAGTTACATTAGTTGATCTAAAACAATTACTAGATTGCTCCCCCTCCCTCTAGCTTGGCTCTCTCTTGATATGTTTGCTTGTATTTAAATGGTTCATTACAAATGCAAAAAGTATGTGTGTGCTCATCAAAATAAGTTACACAACCTATGAAAAGACTTGCTCATCAATTGTTGTCCCAAGACACGCAATCTCTTAACTTGTTTTAATATTTCAACATGTGTCCAAATGTTTCATTCTTAAACTAGACATGTGGCTAATATGTTTTAATATCTCAACATGTGTCTAGATAGTTCATTCTAAAATTAGACACATGGCATCACTAGGCTAGGTCTTTGACATATGCACATCATGAAAGACATTCTCATGGACGGTTAATCCAAAGCAATAAGAACCCAAGAAAAACTTGCAAATGTCATTTTTAGCAAATACCATAGTATCATCAAAAAATTGTTATTCACTATCAATTTTAGAGAGAATGCCATAACATCATGTACGTATCCATGGACCTCACATGGATTCACACTCATCATCCACAAAAAGGCAATTCCTTCATTGTGGCTTTGAGAAGTGACCCTCAAAGTGTGGATCTTTGGTCATTCTACTCACTAATGCCTCCACGTACATAGGTAGCACACTTCTAGCAACACAACAATAAAGTAGAAATCAACACTTTTCATGGCTATCACTAATCGTCACATATGTTCAACACCTATTGAAAACTAGATTCAAGCAAGAAATTGATATCTTAATGACCAAACCAAGCTCACACAAGTCCATAAATACAACAAAAATAGTTAGAACTACTACAACTCATGTCAACACACTAAAACTATAAGTGACTTTTGCATGAGAGATACTAGATACTAACTATTGTATAGGTTTTCACCTCCTCCTACTCTTTCGTCCACCTCATCACTAAGAATTGAAGAACCAGCCTCCATACTTGCCTATTGCATGGCCTGTGCTGATAACATCTACATGCAAGAGCTAATGACGTCACTGTCCATGTTGAGGGAGCCACATACATGACCAATCCTAACCCCCTCCTTGGGACATAGGAGCTCCAAGAAGCATGCCATAAAAGTATGGCTCCTCTCTATGCCTACTCTCCAATCCCCACCATCATGCCTCTTGGCCCTTACTGCAGTCAACATGTAGCAACACATGACACAGTCTATTGAATGCATGCAAAGGGGTTGAAATAGTGGCATGCTCGTGTCGTATGATGAACATCATTGATAACTTTGCCTAAGAAAACATAAGGCATATCAAATAGATAAATGCATTGAAAACATTGAGAAATACTCGAAAACTCAAGGCAAATTGGAAAAAATATTCCTTGGCCTAGGAATTACCAACCTCATAACACCCAAAGGGTGGCTCATGCTCCACCACCACTCAATGATGTATCTCTAGATCTGAAACACGAGTGTATCTCTCCATCCATCCAATAGAATCCCCTACATAGATTATAAAACAATGTGCCATGCAACTGAGTACCCATTGCATTTACAAATAAGACTCATATATTTACATTGAAAGTACCTATGTAAAGGAAGCAATGACGAATAGCCAACCACAATCTGCCAATGTGGAGGTAGAAGGGCAATCCCAAATCATGCATGCTCCTCTGTCAACCTATCCCATGTTGGACATGGCTTACCACTACTACGTGGAATGACACCACATGGAAGATCTAAAAAGTTGAAGCCCATGAGACACCCCTCCTATTCTTGGCATACAGCCTCTTTGTAGGCCTTACTTGTGCCATGTGCTCATGTATCAAAATGAATGCAAAATCCTTTATACCACTTGCAAAGTCTCTTGCAATGCATATATAATCCCCAACAATAGCAATACACCTACTTCCAACCTCAGACATTGGAGCGAGCAATGCATGCTTCTCCAAGAATTGAAAAGTCATGCTCTTCTTAAGTGTTTTTCTCCCTATAGTGGGTGCTATGTTCTCCTCCTCATCCATAAGGTCTTCAGCATCTGCCTTATCATTCAATTTCTCCTTTCCTTTACCTTCTCTAAAATTTTCTCATTTGGCACAATTGTCAACTCTTGTTTTTGCAAGTGGACATATGATTAATTGGATGGGATCATTGATGTTTACCTTTTGCCATATGTGCATCATCCTTCCTTTAGTCCATCTTTATCTTCTTATAGACCTCCTATTCCCTAGCAAGTGTGTGTCTAGACTCTAGATCGATCTACCATGGGCATTGCTACAACTCCCATCCTAATAGTGCGTGCATGGGAGCTAAATCAATCCACAATCATTAATGTATGCAACAACAAGGATAGTACACGCCTAAATTAATAAGTGCATAAGAGTCTCCCACTGACTCACGAGTCCAAGCTCTGTAATGAAAAGATCAAAGTTCTCCCAGGGAAGCAAGTCCAAATGTCCAAGAGCAAAGCAAGGCCTAATACATATGTCTCATAACATCAGAGTGTCTAATGATAGGAAGCAATACATCGAAGAGCATGTACTTGCAATAAGCCTTCAAGCCCATATCCAATAAAGCTTCAAAGCAAGTAGCCCTGGTAAATATATGTCCAAAGGAGCTCAAATCCAAGGCTTAGAGCTCAACATAAGTGTATCTAGGCATAACAATCAATGCCAAGCACATCAACTTATCCGTGTAACATCTCCAAAGTATCAAGTACATAAGCTTTCATAGCGAGTACTTGCTGTTCACAGTGTATTATAGCAAATGACCTTCCAAATACTAAGCTAAACAAGCTTTAATTGATCCAAAAGTTTTTCTCGAGTAGCTAAACAAGCTTTAATTGATCCAAAAGTCATTCTCGAGCATCAACACATCATCATGCATTACAACTTGCCCCATAAGCATCAATAATATAACAAGCAAATACTTGTTGTCCAAATAGTGAACAACAACTTGCCCTAAATTGTAGAGTAATGATTGAAGGAAACTTTTCAAATGATATTGAATAAGAAGCCAAAGGGAGTTGGAAAGACCCCCAATAGTTGGGCAAAGCAATGTGAAGAATGGTTGGATCAAGTATCAGGGGAGGGATCAACAGGGCAACCCCCTAAAAATGCACCAAAATTTGTAGGGGTTGCTCTTGAACCTTGTGGGTCACTTGGCAATAGGAGAAGGTGCTTCAAATTTTAGGAAATAGGTTGGGATGGAAAGAAAGTTGTTGCATACCTCAAATGGATTGAAGTGGGGCTAATATGGAAGCTCGATTGAAGCTCTCTTCTTGAGTTGAAGTAAACGCCGATGAAGCTCCTTGAATAATCACTATAATACTAATTGAAAGGTGAAGCAATAAGTGAGAGCACAAGCAGAAGCAAGAGGATGCAAGAGCTACGGAGGTTCAAGCAATAGAGAGCAAGACAGTATGTGGGAACTCCAACAGCCACAATGTGTGACCTATCTTCCCTTATTCTATTTTGCCATAGAAAGAATAAAGAATAAAGTGATAGTGATGGGAGATTGCTACATGCAGGGTATAAGTGTATAGACATTAAGTTCATAGTGAATGTGGGTAGCTAGGCACATGCAACCTTTAACCCCCAACATTGATTGTGCAACATTGTTTTCTTTTTAACATTGTTGTTGGGAATATTATAGGTGTGATCTTTTGGTGAGTGTAGTATAGCTAGCATCAAAGAGAATCGGTGAGTATTTGCCATATTAATTTGTTATATTGGTGGCACATCACATGGTCAAGCACAATAGTTAAAGAGCATTCATATGTGTTGAAGATGCATCACATGGTCAATCACATGGTCAAGCACAAGAGTTAAAGAGCATTCATATGTGTTGAAGATGAAGTCTGATAAGAGCTAAGTGTAGCACCGCCTCTACAACCTTATAAGTGTTTTTCTTGTTTGGTATGTTACAAAAAGGACCAGATGCTCTTGAACTATTCTTACTTGTCAAAGAGTCATAGAGGGGATTTTCAAGTGATGTGGTCATAGAGGGGCTTTTCAGGTGACATGGTTAATTGGTTTGCCTTAAATTTAGAAACTAAATGTTGCATCTCTAACTTTGCCCAAAGAAAAAAAGTTAGAGAAGAGGGGCACAGTTTAGGTATATGAATGTACCAAGAAGAAAACATCAAATGTGCAAGGCATTGCTTGCCATGTATGTGCGAAGGCCCTTGCAACTGGTGTTCACGAAAGCATTTTTGGTAGTGCATACAAAAACCTTGAACTCAAAAATTTGGAGGGATGATTGAATCTAATTCCATGTATTTGCCATTAGAATAACTAACAATTTTGTAGAGTTCAAGATTTCAAATCTTATGTTTTAAATTTTGAAAGTTTTTTTTAAAAATTTGCAATTCATTTTACATTAAACCTCTCTTTTTTAAAAAGCATTGCTCATAAACAATTTACCCCTACCCTTGCATGTGTGACCTTTGGGGAGTAGGCACTTTTATGGAGAAAGTGGCATCTTAGCTTATTACAAAGTTGGCTAGCTTTTTCTTGTTCTCCAAAAAGTGGTATCTAATAGTGAAGTTGATTAACTTTGAGGATTACTATTAGAGGGCTTTCGCACATAAACTATGCATTGAATGCCATTGACTTTTGATCTTCACACTATAAATTGTGCCTCTTTTCTCTAACTATTCCTCATTTGGGTATAGTTGGCACATCGCCTTACGTGCAACCCTCCACCCTCCTCTACGCCTAATCTCGCCCTACCCTTATAACCCCTCGCTCTACTCTGCCCTTGTAATTGTCATGCTCCACCTTGCTTACAACACCACCAACCTTGCCTATAACTTTGCCCGCCCCCATGTGCAAGCCATTCCACCCCGCCATTGCATGCAACCCTCATTGTAGTCCTTTTGGCCATCCTTGGGGTCTGTCTATGAATTGGAGCTTATGTTAAATCCCTCAGACTTAAAACTAGAATGATTTTAGCTTGTAAAAGAAAATTTTGAAATAGTGTAATTTTTCTCAAAGATATATAATATTCAAATTATTTGATTGGTGTGCGTTTCTCCATATTAATATTGGGAGTAGGTAAGCAGACGTTGTAACAGTGCCAAATGGGGTTGGCAGAAAGCACATATTTTAGGCTGAAGAAGGAGAATATGACGATGGAGGTAGCGTGCCCCGCAAGGCAAGGTGGCAAGGGCGAGAATAACGATGGGGCCCTGGTGCGAATACGCCCTTGACAGGAAGCCGAGTTTACACCGGGAGTTAAAAAAAGCGCACCATAAAATAAAAAATAAATGATTTTTCAAAAGCGCTAAAATAATCGATTGGATTTAAGCCTTTCCACCTGCTTGTCAAATGTCTAGTTTACAATTACCAAGCGAAATTTTGTTCCAGGGGCTTTTTCTCGTTGCAGGTCCTCCATTGAAGCCCTTTCAGCAAGCAAGGAAGGACCTGGTAGGAAGCCATGGCGTTTCGATCTCGCTTGCTAGCCCTGGCCTCCTGCCGAGTCGCTGCATCTTCTTGTCGCGTGCATCCGCCTAGCCTTGCCTATGGCTATGGTTATGGCGTCGGCAGCAGCAGGCACCGTTCCTACAGTAGCTGGTGGAGTGAACTGCAGCCTGCACCTCGTGACCCTATCCTCGGGGTCACTTCTGCTTATCTCGCTGATACTCACCCTTCCAAGATCAACGTCGGTGTGGTAAGTGAGCTTTATTCCCTCCCTCCCTCTCTCTCTCTCTCTCTCTCTCTCTCTCTCTCTCTCAGAGGGGCCTGATGAAAATTCGAGCTATACAGGATCTCAATAGATTCGAGATGATAATGCAAGCTATACAGGATTTCAATGGATTCGAGAACGATGGGCCCCGTGAAATACATAGAGAGAGAGAGAGAGAGAGAGAGAGAGAGAGAGAGAGAGAGAGAGAGAGAGAGAGAGAGAGAGAGAGAGAGAGAGTTGTAATTTGCGGAATCTATTGTTTTACTTTAGTTCTTGGATCCATTGAAATCCTGTATAGCTCGGCTCATTATAAACTCCCTCCCTCTCTCTGTGTCTCTGTGTCTCCGTCACTCTGCTTGAAGTTTGCCTCGTGGTTTCGTAACCTTAGTATACAGGATTTCTGCAAATCTGACAGCTGCTAGTGAAAACGAATTGATTTCCAGTCTTCCAGCCAGAGATATCCGTCGCATGCAAAAAAGCTTGTCCTTTTCCAGTTTCTGGACGCTGCCCGCCTTTTTGTAGCATCTAGATCGAACTCAGTGAAATGAGAAGTTCCGAATTCAGCTCATAAGAAGCGCAATCGACATTTTGTGAACCGGTTTCTAAAACTGTGCCGTTAAACTTGGCTTTTGCCACGGTCACTTTTGTTTTGGCTGCTCTTACCTGCAATATTTTTTGTATAGTGCATTCTTGGAATCCTATGTAAAATAGATCATGGTTGTTCTCCCTTGTTCAGAGTGTACAGTTAAAGTTTCTGTAGTACTAATATGTAGGTTATTAAAAATGTGCAGGGTGCATACCGCAATGATGAAGGTAAACCAGTGGTTCTAGAGTGTGTCAAGCAAGCAGAAGACCGGATAGCTGGCCACGACCGCATGTATATGCCATTTATGTTTTCTTTCTGATGAATATCATTTTATTTTCTAGAGTTTGTACTGTTTGCATTATTGATGAATGACTAATGCAAACCTTTAAATCAACAGGGAATATTTGCCTATGGGTGGTAGTGCAAAGTTTTGTGAGCTAGCTGTGCGTTTGGCTTACGGTGAGGATGCTCAAGTATTAAAAGATAAGAGAGTGGCCGCTGTTCAGGCCCTCTCTGGTACAGGAGCAGTCCGCTTATTTGCCGAGTTCATCAAAAGGTTCCGACCACAATCAGAAGCTTACTTGCCAGTTCCAACCTGGTCCAAGTAAATGTCCAGACTCATTGTACCCTAAAGTGAATGTCTTGTTTTTTGACCTGGTTATCACTGTTAGGGCAGTCTCCATTATGATTAACTTTTGTGCTTCCCCTTTTGATTTGAATTGTTTCCTTTTCACAGCCATCACAACATTTTCAGAGATGCCAATGTAGCTAAGCATACCTACACATATTACTTGCCCAGTACGCGGGGGTTGGATTTTGAGGGTTTGAAGGAAGACTTGAGGGTAAGTTTTCAGAGTCATCTTTACTTGATGCTGCCTCAGATAGCTTGTCCTTGCTGCTGAAAACTCTCGACAATTAGCTCTCTTGACTCATAACTTCATTTGCTGCAGAAAGCTCCCAATGGATCTCTGATTCTGCTTCATGCTTGTGCACATAATCCAACTGGAGTTGATCCTACCCCGGAGCAATGGAAGGAGCTTTCACTGATTTTTAAGGTGGTACATTTAATATAAAATATGTGCGCCATTTTACACCTTTAAACTTCACCTTAAACATCTCTGACTGGAGTTGTATCCTATACAGGAGAAACAACATTTCCCATTGTTTGATATGGCATACCAGGGATTTGCTAGTGGTGATACACAAAAAGACAACCAGGCGATTAAGATATTTTTAGAGGATGGCCATCAGCTTGCATGTGCACAGTCATTCGCAAAGAGCATGGGGTTATATGGACAGAGAATTGGATGCATAAGGTGGTTAAAGATTTTTCGTTATGTTGAATTTTGCTTTTTTGCTGAATGTTAAAGTAGGATGTTGACTTGTGTGCTGGTGTCAGTGTGGTCTGTGATGACTCTGCTCAAGCTGCTACAGTCAAAAGCCAGTTGGAATACATTGCCCGACCTATGTACAGCAGTCCTCCTGTTCATGGTGCTCTTCTTGTGACAACCATCTTGACTGATCCAGATTTACAGGCTTTATGGTTTAAGGAAGTGAAGGTAGTGTTCCTTTTTACATAATTTTGATACTGGCAATTAAATGCTTATAAATATTCAGTGACTTATGTACTATTGGTTTCAGGAAATGGCAGAACGAATTATTGGAATGAGGGTCTCTTTACGGAAGAACTTGGAGGAGCTAGGCTCAAAGCATAACTGGGAGCATATCACTAACCAGGTAAGGGGACCAATAGTTATGAAAGCTCTAGTGATTGTTAATAAGGTAACTTCACATTATCTAACTTGCAGTCATTGTTTTGGGCAGATTGGCATGTTCTGCTACAGTGGCCTTACTCCTGAACAGGTTGATCGAATGACTCAGGAATTCCATGTGTATATGACCAAGGATGGACGAATCAGGTATTTAATATGAGGGGTGTTTTTCTTTATATGTGATTGGATTTTCAAAGTAGGCTGAACTGCATCAATCAGTACTTTTACTTGGTTCTGTGGGATTTATTCATTGGGCAGAATAGGAAAGCTGTTCTACTAATCTCTTGTGGATGATCACAGCATGGCAGGTGTTACATCGGGCAATGTGAAATATCTGGCAAATGCTATACATGAGGTTTCTAAGTAGAAGAGCTAAAGGCTGCCCACTTTTGGCCAGAGCATTGAAAGCTCCAAATTTTACCTCTTGTGTATTCCAAGAGTTTGACTAGGTAGAATAATTTTAAGAGAGGCTGACAATAAGGTCTCAGTTGAGGTGGAAGTTTTGCAGCGGCACTAGGTCATTGAGGCAAATATTTAGATATTAACCAAATTTTGTTGTAATACAAGGCTTGGTAATAAATTTGGGCAGAGCATTTTTGCCATGATTTGCTGTGTGTCAATGGTATGGTGGCAGAAGCTTTTTAATTATGCATTTATTAAAGCTTTTGAATATACAGTTCCCAGATAAATGTTGTACTATACAGGCAATAGTC
This sequence comes from Lygodium microphyllum, assembly GCF_053477565.2. NCBI lineage: Eukaryota > Viridiplantae > Streptophyta > Polypodiopsida > Schizaeales > Lygodiaceae > Lygodium > Lygodium microphyllum. The sequence continues at coordinate 305,001 of NW_028229587.1, read as the reverse complement.
CAGAGGATAAAGTTCCACATGGTACATGCTGAGTTTTAACTTAATACTTGGCTCAAACATGTTTTCCTCCAGATATTTATGTATAACTACCAGTACCTAGGTTAAAAGTTCTCAAACATTGCCTCAGGCCAGTTTCAGATGGGGGTGGCAGTCAATATTGCTGTGGAGGTCCATGTCCTGCTTAGATGAACCTTGAAATATATGATTGGCTTTCACAGTTGATACCTTGAAACTGTGGTCATGTAGTGGGCTATCATGGTAGGACTAAAGCTGACATGGTCGGGAATATGCTAGAGGATCCTGGTTAAACAGGCCCTCCCCAATTATCATGGGGAGAGTTGACCACTGGTTTCACCATGTCTAATTAAGGTGGTGATTGGATGGTTTAACTATGGTCTTGTGCACTAAACATCAGAAGTGCTTTAACTGTGAAATTGCAGGGTATTGTGGTTTCTACCAACTTGGCCACACAGTACCGCTGTTGTCTCTTTTGCATTTCTGGAAAAGGTTGCCTTTTCATTGGTTGGTGATGGGGTCAAGCCTGCCCCAAACACTAGTGAGTCCAAATGTTGGATTGTTATAAACCTCGGATTTCTTTTGGGAGGCTGGCTGGACATGTGGATATTGGTAGTGCCATTGCTTCCTCACAAGTGGATTTTTGGATTTGGCAGTGTGGATTTTTGTGCAGATTTATGTATTGAGAGAGAGAGAGAGAGAGAGAGAGAGAGAGAGAGAGAGAGAGGTAGGAGTGTGCGTGTGCAATTGTAGCAAACTAGGGGAAATGCTACTTGGAGAATTATTTCACTCTCAAAAAGTAATGTTGGCTAGGGGAGGTGGGTGTGGTTTTATTAGTTAGATTGGAGATGATGAACAAGACTTGTTTTTCTCGAGAGTTGGGAGATAATTGCTATATTGTGTGCATGTGTGCATGCATGTGCGTGTGGGCCATGCATATGCATGCTCTTACAAAGTAGGTGTTTATGTTCTTGGACATTTGGATGGATGCTAGTAGTATTGGTCACAGTGGTCATGAAATGACTTGGTGTGAATGTACTAAGGGCACTTTGAGTTTAGGGTAGTTGAGTCTTATTTCCAAGAATTAATGTCTTGTCGAGCAAATTCATTGTGTGATTGCCACTCTTGGACTCATGGCTTGTTGGTCAGAGCATCCATACATTAGGAAGGCATGGGTTGGTGATATGAGACGCCAACCCTTGGGATGAGGTCGTGACTTGGAGTGTTGCTAGCTCCCATGCTCGAGGGTGAGCTTGTTTAGCTCTATAGTTGGTAGGTGAGTTTCATGTTGAGACCCTTTTATTGTGAGTCTCGCTTGCATTGTCTTGTGTGCAAGTTGGGTTCTAGGGGGATGTTACAAGAGGCACTATGTGTGATAGCAAATTGCTAAAAATGCTACCTATTGTATTGTTCCATTCTTTAAAACCAATGGTAGCAAGGGAAGGTGGATACGAGCTTATTAGTGAGATTATGAAAAAGACTTATTTTTCTTGATAGTCAAGAGATTATAGTTGCATTGTTTTGTGCATGTGTGCACATATAGAGAGAGAGAGAGAGAGAGAGAGAGAGAGAGAGAGAGAGAGAGTGTGTGTGTGTGTGTGTGTGTGTTTAGTGCTCTATGCTCATGCGTTCTTGAGACTATCCTTTTTTCCACTTATATTTTTTGCTAGAAAAGAGTTAAAAAATAAATTTTGTAGCTTGAGAGATATTTGTTTTTTCATGTGGTATTTCAAAGTGAGCTTTGAGATTTGTGCCCTAAATTGTAAGAGATGAGATTGTTGTTAAACTCTAGAAAAGACTTGAAAATTGTGCCAATAGGCCTTCCATGGATGTTGTCCATGTTGTGTAGGGGGTTTCATAGAGCTTTGACCACTTCCCCTTTGATCCAACCTATTTTGTTGTGGTATGTTCCAAACTCTTTAATGATGTGGAACTCAACTATAGGCAAGAGGAGTGGGCACTAGTACATTCCCATGTGCCATCTTCATAGGGTACTATGTTGGCCTCACATGAAGGGGATTGTGATGTAGTTTTCCCCTAGGGTTTACATAGTTAGGCTACAAGGTAGTTACGGAATCTATATTTGTACCTTATTTGGTTGGAAGTTCATGAGGAGTAAATGTCGAAGGGTGGATGAGCCCCCAAGTTATCGGAGATGGATTATCCTCAAGCTTCACATACTCCACTGAGTTTCTTCACGTATGTGGTGCGAATTGGTGGACATATAACAAAGGTAAGATTATATGGACTAAGGGTCCTTGACCCGCATTGGGTAGAGAGGCATCACAAAGCCTTTCAAACTTACCTTCCTATTGAATAGTTGGGGGCCATGGAGTCTCCTTTGGTTTGTAGCATATGGGGATCTTGCATTGCAACTCATTAGTGTGTATGTAGTAAGGTGAGACTTTGCCAACATTGCTCCTAGTGATGCATGGAGGCCCCAAAGTATTGCTAGCATAATCCAAAGAAAAGAGACCATAAGCCCAATACATAAATGAGTATCCTCTTATACATGATTTATTAGTGGAAGTATTCAACATTGTTAATGGAAAACTGACAACCAAGATGATTGGGACCAAAATCATCCAACAAAAGGCCAAAAACCTCTTGAATTGTGTCCACCCTATTTAATCAAGAAGACTTATGTGAGAAGTTATCATTCAACAACCATACCATTTTTGTAAACATGATTCTTCTAAAATAGATGGCGAGACATTATGTGCCTGTTACAATGAAGTGTTCCATACCCATTACCTCTTCCTATATGCATATATGCCAAAATATGTGTACTTATCACCTCTATTCATTTGATTTGATGGTTATACCTTATGGCATTATTTCCCACAAGAGAGCTTTTATAATTTCCTTACCTTTCACAAGGAAATTGCAATCTTATAGTGAATGATTTTACCTTAAAACACTTGGAACACTTACCCAAAGTATAAGAATAAAACACATTAACAAGTAGCATAAAACACTTGGAACACTTACCCAAAGTATAAGAATAAAACACATTAACAAGTAGCATAAAACACAAGTTCTAAGCTCTTACATCTATCATAGTGAGAAATCATATCACATTGAGCTACCACAGGTTGTGTATTGGAATCTTGCACAAAGCTTCCAATCCAAGTCTCAATAGTAGTCACCAATCTTTTGAGCATATTGAACACACACACACACACACACATAGTGAGAGAGGTTGAACATCCTTATAGATATCTCAAAGGTAAATAAGACAATGAGACATACATTAAGGTTTAGTTACAACCCTCTTTGGGGTGCCATTGGCACACAGGAAAAAAAAAAAAACGAAAGCTATGAAGAGAGGACTAAATATGTTATGATCCAAAGGCAATGTAATGCTTGGCTTTTAAATTCTTCTATGATGGTTTTTCCACCTTGATAAATTGCACATTTTCCCTCCTTTCTAGTTGCCTTCACCTTGGCGGTTTCACGTGGTCGTGCGATCTATATTTGGTTTCCTCGAAACATTTTGGTTGCTTTGTACTTTAAGCTAAGACTCCCAAAACTTGAAAGTTGCTTGATTCTCCCCTTGTTTGATGATTTTCCATGGTATCATCCACTAATCCTCTAATGCACTAGCGTGTGTGCGTGCACACACACACATGGAGAGAGAGAGAGAGAGAGAGAGAGAGAGAGAGAGAGAGAGAGAGAGAGAGAGAGAGAGAGAGAGAGAGAGAGAGAGAGAGAGAGAGAGAGAGAGAGAGAGAGAGAGAGAGAGAGAGAGAGAGAGATGATTTACTTAGTTAAGAATTTCGGAGGCAACTACAGTCATATATTTCACTTGGAAGTCTAGGCTTTCTAATGGGGGATTTTAACATGTGTATGGATCCCTCTCACTCCACCTCTCAGCATGATTTGTTGGACAAGCCTGAAAGTCATGACTAGAATGGTTTTGCATCAACAATTTCAAAGCAAGACTTATGGTCTTGGCTATTCCCATTAGACCATGGTTATACCTTTCATTCTAGGTAATGCTTTGGAACTTGGAGTTGTTTGTATCACACGCATGTTATGTGTGATGATTCACTGTTGCCAAAGGTTTTGGAAATCAAGGTCTTGCACATTATGTGCTTTGTGACCATTTTCCATTTGAGTTTGAGATGGCTAAATAGTCTCTTCATCTTCATCTTGTTAGAAATTATTTGAGTAGGTTGTCATTGTGTTTTAATTCTTCCTTCATTTGAAATGAAACATTTTATGGCTATATGCAACAATCATTAGATGAGTTTTCACTCGATCTTCCTATTATGGGGGGTTGCTTGCTTTGATTTGTTTGTCTCTAATATGCAGTGTTGTTAGGTCATATGGAATCCATTATGCCACACTTCATAGACAAAGATTGGATACCATTGAAAAGCTTTTGGCATTGGTACATTTTTCATTTTGTGGATTTACTATTGGTTTCTTTATCTATGCCATTGTCACGGCTCATTAATGATTTTCAGTTGCAATCTTATCAACAAGCTAATGTTGTTGTATTATTGGAAGCCTTACATCATAACAATGATTAAACTCACAAATTTTATCATGGCTTGCATGTCTCTTTTGTAAGGGAAAATATAGTAAAGCTGCAAAACTATGTCCATTAAATGGTTATGCACCCCCAAGCTATTGTGTAAAAGTGTAAGGAATATTTTATGGATTTACTTGGATCACAAGCATAAATTTAGCATAGAAGGATAGTGGCACATCCTATGTTTTATGATCTGGTTAAAAATCAAGTTCTAGATATAACTAAGAGCCCGAGTGCAAACATCTTAGAGGATGATGTAATGGAAGTTTTGATACACTTATATTGGTTGGGATGGTCTTACCAATGAGATTTTTGTGATATATGCAACTTAGCCAGCATCACCTTTGACCAAATATGTCATGAGGGAGAGAGGAAAAATTTATTAATACACCACCCCTCTTTCCACATTTCCATCTATGATGTAGATGCAAAAGAATTTCACTTATCGCTATCTTTACCAATAATCTCTTTTGCTGAATTATTATCTCCAAATATAGTTCATATCACACACACACACACACACACACACACACACTCTCTCTCTCTCTCTCTCTCTCTCTCTCTCTCTCTCTCTCTCTCTCTCTCTCTCTCTCTCAACATGATCCAAGCAATTGATTTGCTCCTCTAGGTTGATGTTTGGGGTAAAGGCGCTTGTGTCTACATTGCCTTGTATTCACTACTACACACATTGTGCTTGCACATCTATACGTTGTAGGTGGGGGGTGCCCATCACTATCACTTTATTCTTTATTCTTTCAGTGACTATTGAATTAGGAAAGGTTGGTCATACATTGTGACTATTGGGGTTCCCACATCCTCTCTCTCTCTCTCTCTCTCTCTCTCTCTCTTCATTCTCTATAACTCGTATCTCTCTTATTTTCACTTGCTCGTGCTTCCACTTAGGCTTCTCTCTTCATCTCGTATTAGAACCAACCATTCAAGAAGCTTCTTCATCATTTGCTTCAGCTTGGATTTGAATACCTACAGCTTAAGGTTTCATGGCAAGCACTCAATGAGACTCCATAATGCATATTTGATGCTTCCTGGATGCTATTTTGGTGATTGGATGGTAAAGTTATGCTTTGGGATGCTACTTGGATTATTTGAAGCTTGATTAGCTTAGTTTTGCAAAGGTTTATCAATGTCATAACAGTTTGGACAACACAGTTTTTAATGGGAAGGTTATGCCTATTGAGGCTTGATGTTATTTGAGAATCCCACTTGCATGTATTGATGAATAGCATTGACACTTGAGCTTGGAGGTTATAGAATGCTTTGAGACTTGGACTTGGAGTTATATTTGATGTCTCTTGGAGCTTTGGCTACTTGCTTTAGTTGCTTCAATGATTGCCATTTTACTTGTCTGAAGACTCATTGGGTTTTATGTCCCTAGATGTATTGGCTAATGTCTATCGGCATCCAGATGTCATGTACTTGATATATTGAGCCTTGCATTTCTCTTTCACACTCTAGAGACACTTCAATGGATGTGCTTTTGAGATATTTGCATTTACTTGGATATTTTGCACTAGAGCTTTGGATCTTCTATATGTAGTTGAGCTTGGTCTATTGAGATAGTGGGACTCTTGACTTTATGCAGTTGAGCTTGGTCTATCGAGACGGTGGGACTCTTGAAGTATGTTTATGCTCTCTTGGATAATATTGGTTGTAGCTACAAATAGTGGGCTGATTTGATTTATATACTTTATACACTTGCAGTTACCTATGTCACCATGATGCTAGTGATGTAAAAATGCTTCTTGGTTATGCATTGAGATTTATTACCGTCTGGTCAATCCGTTGTATATTTGATAGATCTTTGCATTTGATCTTGAGATCTCTTATACAAACAATGTCTATGCCTATATGATGTACTAGTTTCCGACTCCCTTGAGTTTATGACAGGTTTCAGTATGAATTGTATGCCTATTCATTGCTAGTTGCTCTTATGTATCCTGATTGTTACTCAGATATTTTTGGTAGTGGAATCTTGGCATTTTTAAATTATTTTCCCACACTGGTCTTAATCATATTGCTACATTTATTACAATAGTGCTATAATTACAATTTTCAGCATTGTCTTGGAGAGTAGACATTGTACTTTGTTCGTCTATTGCTTGTAGTTGATGGATAACTCTCTATCTTGATATTCCCTCCTATTTTACCCTTGGTTTGGTTGAGTTTGGGGTTGATTTGTTATCATTTACATTAACCCATTCTCTTGGAATTTGCATTGGTATACTATCATTATGGCTAGTTGTTAACCCTCAAACAAACAATGTGGAAAAGCTAGAAAATCTAAAATAGAAGATGAAGGCGTGCCAAGAAGAATCTAGAAACACAAGAAGTGCAGAAAGTTCCTAAATCAAGGAAAAAGGCGCATGAGAAAAAGCTCGAGTCTATATTGTTGTAAAAAAGCGAAAGGCACACCATGATTTATTTTAAGAGTGTCGGGCTCTCACACGTGCAATTTGTAATTGTAGACGGGCAGTGGAAAGGAAGCTAGGAAGATAGGAGGACAATGGGAAAAATGGTAAGAAACCATCTGTCTCACATTTCAAAATTTTTGGATGTGAATGTTATGCACATGTTCCAGATGAGAAGATAAACAAGTTACAACCAAAAAGCAAAAAATGTATCTTCTTGGGTTATAGTGATGAGTAGAAGGCTTACAAATTATATGACCAAGAGGCAAAGAAGATCATCGCGAGCCGTGATGTGGTATTCAAGGAGCAGCTATATACAGTGGAGGAGGAGAAGGCAAGTTCTTCCACTTTATCATCAAGCGAAGAACGCAGCGAGAAACCCTAAAACCTGACAAGACGGCCAGAAGTGGGTCAACAAGCCAATCAGGCCTAAAACAAAGCGAGAGTGCGTAAGCCACTTAGATACTTGTTTTCCGCACTCACTTTGAATTTCCGCACTTGAAGTACAGGAACACACTCACACTGAGTAGAGATAAATTGAGGAGTGGATGCAATAAGTCAAGGAACTCACTAAGATAAACACCTCAAGGAACACACCAATAGGAGAAGATCCCAAGACATAGACAGATGACCAAAGCATAGAGTAGGACCAAGCAAGCGATGCTAGAGAAGTGGATTTGACCAACTTGCTCAACCTGATCGACAGCTTGGTGGAGCACGAGAACGTGATCATGACAGAGGAAAGCTCAAACCGCAGGCCGAACGAGAAACTCGACTTAGGAGTTTTTCCAGAGGCAATTCAACAGCTAGTGAGTAGCTACGATGTGCACGCTCAGTATGAGCACCGCGGTAGAACAACAGAGGCCATCATAACAGACTTGGAAGAGGAACAGAAGCTAGCCCACAAGGCGCTGCAAGGCATAGTTAAATACAACCAAGACTAGCATGCGAGGAGCTTAAGGCAGAACACAGAATTGCGCGAGATATAGCGGGTGCTGAACCTAGGAGGTGGGAATCGAACCGATCATGAGAGAACCCTGGAAGGAGACTTGACATTGAGTGAGCTTCTCATGAAGCGACTTCTCAACAACACAGCAGCGCAGAGCAGAGTGCTGTAGTACTAGCGACATCATTACTAGCAGGATTAGGAGCAAACCAAGGCTCTAAGGGCCAGTCTAAAATCCCAATTGTTGCAAAGCAACTTAACAAGTACCAACCCCATGACGATCCATACAGCTTTGTAGAGCAATTTGAGCAAGTCTGCGAGGCCAACGGCCTCACCAACTTGACTCAACGCTCTCAAGCATTCGGGCTTTGTTTAGGCAACAAGGGTAGGACTTGGTACATGAGTCTCGATGCCGAAGAATGAGAGGACTTTAACGGCCTCAAAAACCTCTTCATCAAGAGATTCTCCGAGCCCGGATACTCTGACAATCTACTAGTAAGACTGATGAATGTCAAGCAAAAAGAGAAAGAGGACATCCACGACTATGTTACCCATGTGAGGAGCCTCTTCATCACGAGAATCCCCATGGGCGAATGACCTACTGAAAGAGCGGTGTCCACCGTGTTTATCAGTGGAATATGGAGTGAGGAGCTATATAAGGCCTTGGTAGGCAACTCGAGCTTGCAACGAGACTTGCTAGCTAGGGTGTTTGAAGAGGCCATTTGAGTAGACGACTAGCTGAAGGAGCGGAGCTCCAGGAGCTCAAATTCAAAAGAGACCAACTCGCGGAGTTTAGAGAGAGCGTCAACCTCTAGTGAGCAATCATGTCCAACAGCCTAGGACAAAGGGAAAGCCATTGAGACAAACCAAGACTTGACTAAGGTAAAAATGGAGATAGCTAAACTGTAAGATATGTTGAGACGACCAATGTGGCCACATGTCCAATGCGTGTACTTTGGTGGAAACCACTTGTCGGCCAAGTGTCAAGACCTTAGGTCACGACCTTGTGCCAATTGTGGTAGATTCGGTCATGACGTCGCGCATTACAGATTACCGAGAAGACTTCTGTACTCACAACCATACGATCAGCCATATCTAGCGAGCAGACCCCAACAATTCTTCAGAAAAAGGGAGCCCCATTGGCCCTTCGTGCGCCTAATGATGTTAAACCGATTGTTCCTAGAATGGATATAAACCCTACAGGCATACCTAGACCGCTTGGTCCCTACGTGACCCATCCACTGAGTGACGCTCCAATCCACTATGTGGAGGAGCCAAATGAAAAAGAGACTTACGTATACCCATACGTCTCGCACGATGACGAGGGAAACACAGTCCTTATGGACTATTGACCAGTACCAGTGATGGCGTTAGGAAGAGGCCGAGGTAGAGGCCTAGGAGGGCAGATGTAGGATCCAATCATATGTTGGACTTGCGGTCATCTAGGGCACATCTCATCACGATGTCTTGAAAGGGAGCAACCAAATAGAGACAAGGCAGACCTAAGGTGCCCTGAGTGCAGAATCACTCATCTCTTCATTGACTGTCCCAAGCAAAAACTATCCTCAAGTTCAGCCAACATGCCATCTGTCCCATTGGGGTTGTTCTTGGTGTCGAGAACCTCGATGGGGAGGCCACACCTATCCCATTGCGTGTCATGACCCGAGCATAGACGAAGCATGCCGGCATATCGTTGCCAGGTCCTAGCAACCTCGATGCAGCCTCGATCCGGAAGAAGAGCCGTACAGAGAAAGAAGAAACCCAAAGCTAAGATCATGCTGAAAATGAGAGTGCCACAACTCTTCTGGCTGGAAAGAAGGTCATTGATGCAAAGGCAGAAACCGCAACTACTAAGATGGCCACATAGAAGCAAACAAAGCTCTGATACCCTTCCAGCAATCTCAACAGATAAATGAGTCATCTTTCCAGAAGGAGAACACTGTTCTAGTGGAACATCAGGCGATGACACTACTCCCTTGAAGGAGTCAGACCTCTATCCAGAAGCAATCCATGGGACATTTATCCGCAAAGTGGAATGTGAAAGGCAAGTGATGTTCCTGGGTACTGACAGTATTGAATGTCACCTGAAAGTGGATCTCAATCTTCCAGAAGAAGAAAGCCTAGGCTTGAGGAGAAACCTCTCGAAGATGTGGCCAAGGAGATGGTGCATCTGACCAATCAACCTAGCAAGGCTGTTCAGTAGGTTGCATCTAAGTCCCATGAGAACACACCAGAGAAAGAGAGTGCTAAGGCCCAACCAAGCACACCAACAGCTGACCTAGTTCAGGGTCTTGAGTCTTTGAGAAAGACACCTTCATTGACCACAAATAAAGGAGAACACAATGAACACAATGGCAGTTACAAGTGGTTGTGAACGCCAAGAAGATTGAGACCAAGAGTACGAAAGAACTTGGGAATAAAGCATCGAGTCCATCCACTAAGGAACCCATTGCTATCTCCCTTAACAGTGGTGAAACCTTGGAAACATCAGTGTGTTCTGATAAGTCAAAGCAACCATCACCATCAGTGGTTGCTTGCAATACTCAATCCATTCACAACAGAACTTGCATTGACCAATCAAGAGTGGATACAACCCTACCACAACAGGGTGACAAATCTATACTAGTCGCATCCAAGGAAAACCATGACACAATAACAACAAAGCCTTAGGAGAGATATGGAAACCCCGAGGACATAATAAATCCTAGAGTTGACCAATCTTGCTCATCTAGGCCTAAGCCCCCAGCTATGCTAAAGCCTATGGAAACTCCTAGAACCTTGCATGAGATAGCAACTGAGCAAGCCCTCATTAAACATAGAAGTGTCGCAGAATGCTTAACTGAGTTGGATGCTAAACTCAAAGTATTCGCACGTGTCTACGTCCTTGTGGACATGGGTGCATTTCCCAAGAAGCAGCTTGGGTAATACTTTCCATTTCCCCTATCCTGGGAAGAGCAAGAACATCTTGACGAGCACTATGATAGGCTCCTGCATGAACGCATGCGACTCATCTTTGACGAGAAAGTCGACAAACTACGCTTAACTGTAACATTCAATGATGTGCTATGCCAACCAAATCTCTTAGAGATAGAGCAACTAAAGCGACAATCAGAGGGTCGAAGTCAATTCGAAAAATGTTGGTTTGAAAACTGCGTTACAATGGCCAAACTAGGAGCCCAAATTATGACGGTCTCAAAGGAGCGATTCGCCAAATGGCAGTCTCAAAGAGACCCAACCTATGTGGTGTTGACTTCCTTTTGAGTACTGATTGCTATTCGGGGTATGGACTTAGCCGGAACTAGCCAAGAGAACTCTTTGCCTGATAAGGTTCTCACTGAGGAGGAGTTACATGTTGCTAGTAGACTCGAGCAAGGTACCATGCTACTCGATGTCGCAAAATATCTATTGTTATAGAGTAAGCTGCCACGAGTACTGGATGCGTGTGCCACACTCCAATACAATCCTGAGTTCTACAATTGGTTTTTATCCTCACGAAGTGACATGGATTCGTAAATATGTACATAAATAAACACTGAGTTTTGTGACCCTGTATAGATAATATCAGCACACACAAGCAATGATAGTCAAGCGCAGGGGGAAGAGTTGGGTTTGACAGGCTGAGCTCTTGAGGTCCTCCTCTCACCACACATCTAGAAGTCATGTGACCATTCCCGCCTCCAAGTGGAGGGCATGTAACCCTCATTACCGCCATAGGAAGCCCTGACCAACATCTCTGATGGCATAGACGGGGCACCGTCCCCTTCTATACACCTTTCCCCTTTTTGGTTTATCCTTCTAGGGACGAGCCCTGCTCCTCTACATGACAACTAGTCCACGCAACTTAGCATAAGCCAAGATCTGCTAATGGCTGGAATACGCCCCGCAGTCTAGGCAGGACGAACATCATCACGGGGGCCGTCCCTCTACAACAAACACTGCATGCCTCACCTCGCCCCTCCTCTTCATATGCGCTTGATAATCCATTGTTTAATCCCTTTCATGCAAATAATTCTATCCTTCCTCAAAGCCTAACCTTGATTCACATTTTGTAGATTTCCCCACAATAGCTGTCATGGAGCACACAATGTAGCTGGCATGCAAGGAAGCTCTCCTCCGTAGAAGGGAGCATAAGGCACAAATGCCTCCACCAGAGCGATATATGCCTACCCTTAAGAGGTAAGTGAGACCACCTCGGACGCACGCCAAAGACTTCCCAGGCTAAGAGAATAAAGGCTCAAGGGCATGCCCGGGGGGGTGGCAACCCTGGCCGTGTAGGCCCTCACCAGACACTCGGGCACTAGGTGCTCGAAAGAGGAGAAGGCAACTAGAAACAAGAGGGAATTCGACGAATGATTTAAAAGCATTCTTGAAACAACTGCGGCCAGGGACTACACCATTCGGGTCCCCGTCGATATCTTCCCCGCCCAATCTGACACAAGCCCACCACTGGCATAGCCCTAGTCGTCTGATCACCCAAATTCACCCTACCTCATACAAATAGAATAGGCCCTATGTTGTATAAGCTGCTTGCCAAATGCCATCTTGTCATAACTTTTTGTCCTTAAGTGGTTAAAGGGGCAGGCCCCCAACTGTACAAACCTCTCTTACTACTAATCCATGGCATGTCTTTAACAAGCACCAATGATATGCATCGCAGCCAGACCATAGGATTTTGATAAATTAATATCTTTTTGTGTTGCATCTATTCATTATAATTGATGCATGTGACTTGCATATACTCTCATGAAGTGTCAAGTGGATGCAGGACGACACATATCTTTGTACGAAAGTGTTCAATGCCCAAGTCATCCCAAGACCACCAACCTCACAAAGAGCCATGACGAAGTCACACCGCTGAAAGTGAAAATCACCCTTTTCGATTGCCCACGTCGCATGGCCCAAAGCATGATCAGTGGCCACTTTCTCTTTCTGGGTCAAACTCTACACCTAGCACCACGGCAGTTGTTACCTCAATTGTACCAACATCGCATGTTACAAAGAGGTTTTGCAAAATCTCCAGTGTATCTCCGCATCTCAACAATTGTTCCTTTAGCAACGAGGCTGGGACACAATCATCGCTGTAATATCCAGTTTCGTAGCCTTTGAATCTCAACATTTCCCGATCCAATTGAAAGGCTGATACCCTCAACATATTGCAATGGTTGTACTCATGTTATTCTTTAAAAAAAAATAGGGAAAGAAAAGGAAAGAAGAAAAAGAAAAAGAAAAAAAAGAAAAAGAAAATAAAAGAAAAGAAAAAAGCACTCACAATCATAGCACGACACCTAGGGGTCCTCAAATTAGGTACGCCCAGTGACCTTGGTCGGCTGACTCTATCCCTAGTCCCCTAGCCCTCTACACATCCCCCACAATTGTTCAGGGCACATCAAGGGTAGGACATACCTAGGGAGCTTGTCGTCTCACCTATGGTTAGACCTGTCACCCTGACCCATTTGCACGATTTCTTTTTACACTCCGCCTTAGTATCATTGCAATCAATCGTGATAAGCACCGCACGAATGGCCATGGAAAGTACACCGTACTCATCGAGCAAACCTAATAGCTACCATCTCTACTGAAATTTCGGTGTCAATGTGTTCAATTATGCTACATCATGCTGTCACAATGCAAATGATATCTCATACACCTTATTGTGTACTTCTCCTCAACATGGACAACTTTATTTCATCCACACATTGTTACGAGGAACCAGACCTGCGGTCTTCTAACTACGTAATATTTAAGTATGCACGAGCACTCACATCATATCTGCACTGAAATATATACACAGTTTGGGTCCTCAAGTGCAGGACAATACTCTCAGCTTGCTTAGAGTTCGACCCGTCTCCCAAACTAATCAAACTACGTCTTGTACATGATAAGAAGACTAGCACTACCGCCAGGGAGAGACCACATATGAGAGGTTTTCAATTGCAGGTACTAAAGACTCCATTAAATGCATCATCGGCTCTTCATCATCACTCAATTCTAACCTCTTAACCATTCCTATCATGCAAGCCCACCAAACAATCGGCCTGTGCAAAATCCCCATAAACCACCACCTATGCCAGTCCCCACCGCAATTCCCAACAACAAACAGCCCTACCCCCAACTCCAACCACCCTACCACCAGCCACCCACACCAACAATGTGGCCCCAAAAACCTTCATCTAGCCACCACAAAAAATCCTCCAAAGCAACCACAGACGTCCTTGTCACCCACGTCTTCGATGCATGCTAAAGCCTCCTACCTACGATTGTGAGTGCCATGGGACTGGCACTCGTCTAGGAGGGGGGTAATGTTAACCCTCAAACGAACAAGGTGAAAAAGCTGAAAAATCCAAAACAGAAGACAAGGCGCACCAAGAAGAATCTGAAAACACAAGAAGTGTAGAAAAGTACTAAATCAAGGAAAAAGGCGCATGAGAAAAAGCGCGAGTCTATACTGTTGTAAAAAAGCACAAGGCGCACCATGATTTATTTTAAGAGTGTCGGGCTTTCACTCGTGCAATTTGTAAATGTAGACGGGCGGTGAAAAGGAAGCTAGGAAGATAGGAGGACAATGGGAAAAAGGACCTAGGCCATGGCCGGCCATGTAAAAAAGGGGATAAGGGGATAACCCCCCAAAAGGGATTTAGGGTTTTGTATATAAAGTGGAAAAGTAAATGAGAAGCTCATTCTTTGGTGTGTGGCTAACAAGAGTCCTCTCTTCTTCTCTTCTTCTCTTCACCTTGCTTGTGTGTGTGCTCTTGAGAGAGGGAGTGTGAGAGTGTGAGGGAGTGAGTGAGTGAGGGATCAAGAGGGTGAAGCTCTTCACCATCTCCTCTTCTCTCTTCTCTTCTCTTCTCTTCTCTTTCCTTGCACGCGCGGCTATGATGGATGGAGCTTGGAGATGGAGGAGGCTTGAGGATGCTTGAGCTAGCATCTAGGATTGTGGAGCTATCGGCGTGTGAGAGAGAGGAGGCAATTCATTTCTACATTAAGGTAAGCTCACTACACCCCGAGAGGATCGACGGCGCGGTGGCTAGGTGAGAGATAGCCATGAGAGCTCGCTTGAAACGCTTGAAACAATAACCATTCCGTGGGTCTTGCAGTTGAGTGTGAGCTTCCATTACACTAGTTTTTCAAATGATAGTGCTATTTTCAATATTGAAATCCTTGATGGTACTAATTTTACCTATTGGAAGATGCATGTATGGTAGGCATTGGTCCAAAAGAAGTAGGTTAGAATGTTGAAAACCAAGAGTGTAAATCCACCCTTACACTTTCCTTGTCTAAACAATTTTATTTCAATGTTGTAGCACATGAGAATAATGCTTGGAAGTTATGAAAAAATATATGCAATCTTTATGATAATGCTTGGCAGTTATGAAAAAATATATGCAATCTTTATGATAAGAAAAGTCCTGCATCATAGATGTATTGGTTGAAATAGCTCATGGACCTTTGAATGAAGAAAGAGACTAGTTTATACTCGTATTTGAATGAATTTTATTCTATTTTTAGTCAATTGACTTTGAAAGGCATTGAGTTCAAGGATAATCTAGCTCCCTTGTTCTTTCTTGTGACACTTCTCAAGTCATAGGATACTTTTCGTACTACTGTGTGTGCTAATATACCAAAAGATGGCTTGAAACTCTAGGATGTTAATGGTGCTTTACACAGAGAGGACATAAACAAAAAGAATGTAGATACAACTAGTACTTCTTGTGCATTGATTGTTATGGGCATACATAATGGTAAGAGCGATAATGACCACCATGATAGAGACTCATAAAGTTCTCAGTCTCATGGGAAGTCTTGCCAATAAGTCTCGTGGTCGTGAAGTTTCTTTGACATATCATTATTGTGGGAACTAGGGTCATATTTGATTGATGTGCCATAAGATATGTGATGATAAGTGTGGGAGCCTTCGCTCAACCGCCAAGACCCACGAACCGCTTATTATTTCAAGCGTTCCAAGCGAGCTCTAATGGCTATCTCTCACCTAGCCAACGTGCCGTCGATCCTACGAGTGTAGTGAGCTTACCTTAGTGCCGATATGAGTTGCTTCCTCTCTCCCACACACCGGTAGCTCCACGATCCTAGATGCTAGCTCAAGCATCCTCAAGCCTCCTCCACCTCCAAGCTCCATCCTCCATAGTCGTGCGCGCAAGAAGAGAGAAGGGAAGAGAAGAAGAGAAGAGGAGACGGTGAAGAGGTTCACCCTCTTGATCCCTCACTCTCGCACACACTCACTCCCTCACACTCTCACACTCCCTCTCTCAAGAGCACACACAAGCAAGAAGGTGAGAAGGAGAGAAGAAGAATAAGACTCTTTGTGCCACACACCAAAGAATGATCTCTTCTTCACTTTTTGAACTTTATATATACAAACCCTAAAATCCCATGGGCACCCATCCCTTTTTTACATGACCGGCCATTGTGGTAAGGTCCTTTTTCCGTTTCCCTCTTCTAGCCTTGTGTCTCTAGCCTACACCCATCTAATATTTTACAATTGGCACAAGAGGGAGCATGGTGCTCTTTTACATTCTGAGTTTTTTGAGGCGCCTTTTCTTTTAAGGTTGCGCTTTTTGCCCCGTTTCATCTTTAGAGGTTGCTTGCGTGTCTTTGCTCTTTTCCCATCTTCCTTTTGCTTTTTCCTCCATTTTTCCTCCATCTCGACTTGGGGTTAAAATTACCCCCCCTCTTAGACGGGTGCCAGTCCCATGGCACTTTCGCGTGGGTGTAAGGGTGAGGGCCACATGTAGACTCAGGTGCGCGTGGAAGCTCAAGAATGATGTTCGTCGGAGCTGCTCACTAGATTGCATGGGTGGACGAGGGCCTTCGAAGTTGGTGGTTGGGCGTTTTTGGTGTACCTGAAGAATGATGTTCGTCGGAGCAGCTCACTAGATCGCATGGGTGGACAAGGGCCTCTGAAGTTGGTGATTGGGTGTCTTTGGTGTACCTGAAGAAGAAGGTGCAGTGCTCTACCTAAGGGGAGTGCTGTCCTCAGCATGTTGGTGCAGTGTGCTTGTGCTAGTGGAATGGGGAGGTGGGTCTAACCACAGGCGAGCCCGGGTGTTGTCCCACACTTGAGGACCCCATTTGTGCCAAGGGGGTGTGGTGCCAGTGGCTTAGGGTGACAGGTTTAACCATAGGTGAGTGTTACCTCCCTAGATCAAAAAGGGGCTAGGGGGTTAGGAGCAGAGCCGGTCGACCGAAGCCATCGAACACGCCTAACTTAAGGACCCCTAAGTGCAGTGATCGTGCGTTTCTTTGCTTCGTTTCTTGTCTTTTTTTTTTGGATACATTTCGGGATAGTATTACATCAGGAGCAGGATAGCCAAGTCTAATTCTCGTCGTCGGAATGAGGGGGGGAGGGAGGGCAGATGGATTTGTGTAAAAATTGGTGGCTTTGCATGTACCCTTTCAAGTTCATGTGGATGTGGAGAGAGGTGGTGGATAGAAAGGGGTGATTACACCTAGTGAATTGGCTGTCGCTCATATCCTCTAGGAGAGCTAGGAAAAAGGAAGGTAGCATGCTAGCTCTCATCATTAAGCGAGTCATAGCGCAGCTATCAATAGCATTAGGATCAAAAAAGAGGGGAGGCAAGCCGTTTTCTTGCGGTGCCGGATCTTGCTTAAGTAGGAGCTTAAGGAGCCTAAGGTAATTACAGGTGGTTATGAAAGCGGGATCTAGATAGGATGAGAACTCAGCGAGGAAGCACGTCATGGAGGCGGGTAGGCTTCCTAGATCAAAAAGTAGAGCATCCTCAAAGGAGGTGGCGTTGGAACTGTAGATGACGGGGAAGTCATGCCTCCCATGGAGGGTGGTGAAAAAATCCATGCCTACCCTACGGGGATACGCCATGAACGTGGGGTCGTTTCGCTCGTAGGGTAGGGTGTTACAAAATGCCATCCAGGCGAGCATGTTGGTATTGCATATTCACCTTCTCCAGAGGGGTTGGCAGTCGTAGCCCCTTACTGTGTGTGGCACTTTGTATACTTTGTCTTGCCAAAATTCGGCCTCCTCCATGCCCCACAAAGTGGGGGTCCTTGCCCTATCATCTAGCCATCTTTGGCCTAGTTGGCTACTATCAGCCGGGATCACCTCCTCCATCACTTTGATCGGCAGGACACTTCTCACGCTATCAGGTGTTAACCCCAACACGAAGAAGGCAAAAGAAAGTGGAAAAGACGCAGGGCAAAGGCGGAAAAAAGGTAGCTCGACTGAAGAAAGAAGAGGAAAAAAGACCAAAAGCGCAAGGGCAACCTCAAAAGTCCAAGGCAAATGTCGAAGGGGAAAGACGCATTCTAGAATGGAAAAGGCGCACCCTGAAATCTTGAAAAAGAGCGCCGGCTCTCACCCGTGCAATTTGTAAATGTAGACAGGCGGTGGAAAGGAATCTAGGAAGATAGAAGGACAAAGGGAAAAAGGGCCTAGGCTACGGCCAGCCATGTAAAAAGGGGAAAAGGGGATGACCGCCCAAAAGGGATTTAGGGTTTTGTATATAAAGTTGAAAAGTGAATGAGAAGCTCATTCTTGTGTGTGGCCAAAAGTAGCTCTCCTCTTCTTCTTCTTCTTCTTCTTCTTCTTGCGCTTGTTTGAGCTTGTGCTTGAGAGAGGGAGTGTGAGAGTGTGAGGGAGTGAGTGTGTGAGGGTGAGGGACCGAGGAGGAGAAGCTCTCCATCTTCTCCTCTCTTCTTCTCTTCTCTTCTCTTATCTTATCTTGCTCGTGGACATGGAGCTTGGAGTGTGGAGCTTGAGGATGGAGCTTGCACTTGGATCGTGGAGCTACCGGAGTGCGCGGGAGAGGGGGTAACTCAAATGGCATCAAGGTAAGCTCACTACACCCGTAAGGTAGGCATTGCGCGTTGGCTATGTGAGAGGTAGCCATTAGTGCTCGGCTTGGAACGCTTGAAACAATAAGCGGTCGAAGGGTCTCGGCGGTTGAGTGAAAGCTCCCACATTTTGGTTCCATTGCCGGGACCAACGGATTCAAGCCTTGAGCGCTTGCGCGCTTCGAATCGAGCATTGGAGTAGGATTTTCCCCGAACCGGCGCTTGAGGTAGATAGGTAGGAAGCGAGGGGGTTGAAGAGGGTATGCGATGTCCTTGGCAAGTAGGTTTTTTGCTTTCTTGAGATTTATGTTGTGGAATGGAGTAGTGTAGGTATTTATTTTGTGATTTGGATGCATTTAAGATATGAAAAAACAAGAAAATAGTAGGGTTTTTGTTGCTGTATAACAGGCTAAAACAGGGAAACAGGGGACCAGATTCAAGCTTCTGGGTGAGACAGGGATAGGGAACTAGTTGTAAGGTTTTGCAGCGCTAGGAAAGGACCTTAAGAGGCCTAGGAGGCCAGGACAGACCTCATTTCCTTGGTTAGCCTTGTGTGTGTGTGAGAGAGAGAGAGAGCTTCTAGTTCACAGGACGAGGAAGCGCTACCTCGATTTCTAGGCGCCAGCGATTCGTGCTGCTCCAAGTGAGTCTGGTGTTTTCCAATAAGTGCTCTAATCAGATCTAGGAAGTCTGTGGTGATTGTGTGCAGCAAATAGTAAGGAGGGGTCAAACGCGTCGGAATCGCGGCTCAAACGTGTGGGAATCGCGCCCACCGCCGCCGACGCAGTCGAACCAACTCGCAGTGGTCCGATTCCCAGAATCAGACCACCCGAGTTCTGGAGTCGGACCGTCCGACTTCCAGAATCGGACTGTCCGACTGAGAGTGAGTTGGACCAGTCTGGTCCGATTCCCAGAATCGGACCAGCCCGATCGGACATGCCACGCGGCACTCGGACCACTCAGATTCGGACCAACCCGTCTGATTCGGACACTTGGACACTCGGACCAGTCCGAAATCGGCCAGCCAGAATCGGACCACTGGTCCGATCGGACCAACCCAAAATCGAACGTCCGATTCTGATAATCGGACATCTGAGAATCGGACAGGTATCTAGAACACGAATTCTGACGCATCTAAACCCCAAGATTGACCCCAAAGACCGCATAGAGCTAAAGGCACATCACAGATCCTCACTGGGCTAAAATTTAGAGCAGGTAGTTTAAAATTTGGCTATAAACGGTCCTCCAAATTGCATATGGCATCTACCGTAACGGCCCTGCGGGCCGGGGGGGACTGCCCCCCCGGACCCCTGCAAAGGGGGCTCTGCCCCCTCCGCACCTCGCGCAAGTAGGTTGGAGTGAAAACGTGCGCCGTGACAAGTCCTCTAAATTGGACCCTAGTGTAGTAAGTACTCTATACGAGCATGGATTCTCACTTGCAAAAGAGCAACGAAAAGCTCATACCCAAACAGAGAGAAACAGAGACCCTAGAACATCAATGGGCCAATCTAGCCATCAAGGGCAAAAAGGCCACTCCACGAGAACACAAAGACATCGTGTTCAGACCACATCTAGTCAGGGCGAAATGCAACATCAGCAAGCTACAAATGCCAAGATGACTAGACATGACACTCTTGATGAGAGATGTACCTTGAGCAACACTGCCCAGAAAACCCAAGACATTGGTGGAGAATCCACGTTTGGTCATGCAAGTGGGGACTCAAGGGCATCTGTCAGAAGGCTTAAGTTTACGAGCCAAGACTCGGAAGATGAAGACATAGTACCACTTTCTTATCTTAGGGTCAAACTCACCACGAAAAGAGAGCATACTATTAATGCTCTGATTGATGAAGGAGCAGATTTTAACATCTTGACCTATGAATCATGGACCCTACTAGGCCAACCAAAAATCACTCCGACTAGTGCAACTCTTAGCCCTTATGGGGGACACCCACAAGCACTCATAGGGAAGTGCAAAATCCTTATGACAATTGAAACAGAAAGCTTTCCTATCCTATTTCATGTTCCTCCAAATAGTGCTAGCTACGGGAAAGAAACCCTCCTAGGAAGACCCTTCAAAAGGGCGACCAAGTGTGAGGCTGACTATGTGGCATAGAGGATACACCTGACACTACCGGGTGTGAGGATAGCCACAACCTTTAGCAAGGATGACCTCATCAAACCTCAAGGGAAAGGCAAGGAAGGTGCTGACGTAATAGTCAAGCCTACTAACGAGAGCAAGGACTTGTTGGAAAAACTGATAGAAGCACAGGTCGAACAACAAGAACCAGTGAGTGAGACCAAGCCTGAAAAAAGAAGGTCAAGAGACAATGCCAAGGACGGGCTTTGGACTTACAAATATCGTAGAAGACCCCAAAAGAAGCCCAAGCCTTATAGACACAGGCATCAATGCAGGATCAGCACAATGCCGCGATGGATATCCAAAGCGTTGCTATGTGCTCAAGGGTACTACGCAGGTAACCGATGGATTTGGGTACCAAAATCCCCTGCTAAACCGCCTCTATCAGCTGAAGGCCAGAGTGCATCAAAACCAATGAAGCACAGGAGGAAATCTAAGAGAAAATATAGGTCTCGAGGCAAGAAACCAGACATTATTGTTTGAAGGAAAGAGCCTCAGCCTAGCATGCTAAATAGACAGATGTCATATGTAGCCATTGAGCATACACAAAAATCATTAGTGCCCAAAGAGCCTTTGATTTCCCAAGGGGAGAACAAGCATCATAGGCACAAAATTTCTCAAGGCAAGGCTGATCGCTCAACAAAGCAAATGGCACAATCGTCTAATAGCCTTGAGCAAATCATTCAGCTAGTGCCAAGTCTACCTAAGAGTCCTAGATCTCCTACACCCTATTTTGCTAAACAGACACAAGAAGCACAACAGCAGTCGTCAAGGGCGGCTGCTCAATCCCAATCTCCATCTCCATCTAAGCTTCCAAATGTCCAAGAGGTGGGACATGACGCCATCTGTAGCTCTCGGCCCAAGGATATGCCTGTGCAACCTAATGTGACTAGATCAACTCATGCGATCTATACAGATGAGTGCTCAAAGGGCAAAAAAAGACACGACCACTTCCGATCACCCTAGGGACTTGACACTGCAATCCACCAAGGGTAGCCAACCCACTGGACTAGCCGCTACTACTTCCAATCAGGGATCACAGCAGTCACAGCCCTTGGCCATGACTACGCCCCTGGCGGAGCGTGTCCTTAGTAGTACACCTGTGAAGGAGGTGCCGCAACCAGTGTCCTTGACAACTCCAGCACTTCCAAAGCACCTAGAGCCTAGGCTTGAGGAGAGACCTCCCAAAGATGTGGCCAAGGAGACGGCGCATCTGACCACTCAACCTAGCAAGGCTACTCCGCAGGCCATGACTAGGTCCGATGAGGACCCTTTAGAGAAGGAAAATACTGAGGCCCGACCAAGCACATCAACGGTCGATGTAGCCCAGGGTCCTAAGACGTTAGATGCACCTGCATTGACCAAGAAAAAAAGGAGAAAACATTGAAAACAACAGCAGCTACAGGTAGTTGTGGACCCCAAGAGCATTGAGACCAAGAGCGAGGGAGAGCGGGGGAATAAAGCATCAAGTCTATCCACCAATGAACCCATTGACATCTCTCTTGATAGCGGTGAAACCTCAGACACATCCGTGTGCTCTAAAAAATCAAAGTAGTCGTTGCCATCAACAGTTGCTTTCAAAACTCAATCCACCGACAATAGAACTCGCATCGACCAATCAAGAGTGGATACAACGCTGTCACAAGAGGGTGACAAACCTATACCAGCCACATCCAAGGAGAACCATGACAAAATAGCAGCAAAACCTCAGGAAAAACGCACAAACCCCAAGGGCATGAGCAATTCCAACGTTGACCAAACTTGCTCATCGAGGCCTAGGCCCCCAGCTATGCTAAAGCCCAGGCAAACTCCTAGAACCTTGCATGAGATGGCAACCGAGCAAGCCCTCGCTGAACATAGAAGTGTCACGGAATGCTTAACTGAGTTGGATGCTAAGCTCAAAGTATTCGCACATATCTACGTCCTTGCGGACATGGGTGCATGCCCTGAGGAGCTGCTTAAAGAATATTTGCCATTCCCCTTATCTTGGGAAGAGCAAGAACATCTTGATGAGCACTATAACCAGCTCTTACATGAATGCATGCAACTCATCCCTGACAAGGAGGCTAACAAACTGCACTTAACTGTCATATTCAATGAAGTGCTCTGCCGACCAAATCTCATAGACATAGAGCAACTAAAGTGACTAACAGAGGGCCAAAGTCAATTTGAACAACGTGTTGAGATATCGAGCTCCACTCGTGATATGCCAGGGTGACCGTTGTGCATTTATGTCACCGACTTGTCAGTTGTAGATGCGGTTGGTACACCGCCCATGAATAATAGCTACATGATAGCTATCCTTATCTACTCTAGTTGGTGGCTCAGTTAGTATACCACCTTAGTTAGTTGAGTTTGGTTTGAGACCCATATATAGGGTTCTTCTATTTCTTTGTATGAGAGTTCTTTTTGGCTTACACAACTAAGAAGAGGAAAACTGTTTTCAGCCTCCACCTATGTGTGTATTACCCCATTGTGCAAGCAAGAAAGCTACAAGTGAGACTCCTTCCTTCTCTCCCATAATCTTGACATGGTATCAGAGCCTTGTTCGTGGTAAGGAGCTCAAGAAAGCAAACCAAGCTCGCGGTGTTCTGGTAAGAGGAGCAGTGTTGCTTTCATTTTCTGTTTTGGGAGCAGATCTCTGCAGGCAGCACAGCCGGAAATTGCAAGAGTGCATTGTCTCAGGTTGAGACGCCCTTCGCGGCGGTGAAGCAAGAGGGCAGTATATGCTGCGGGAGACGGCTTTAGCCCTTGGCGACCCTATTTTTTTTATTTGAGGCCATTTCGGGGCCTGTTTTGGAGGCGGAAGTTATATGCACGCACTCAGGAAATGCCCAGTTTTATGCTGTGCAGCCACTATTCTACAGGTCGCTGAAAAGTTACTGTAGAAATTGCATCGTATGCTTGTGCGCAGAGACATTGGGAGTTACAGAATCATCCTTGTTGCCTGTTGATGTAAAATCGTCACTAGGAAGTGATTGTGTGGTCAAATACCACTTTCGTCAGTTTTGCAGATTTGCCTTTGTGAGGCTGAAGCTGTGTTCTTTGCAGTGACATAATTTTTTTGCAGTGTTCTGTAATGGCGTCTGATTCTCTCTCACAGATTGTCACTGAAAATCTTGACAAGAACAACTTCCAAGCATGGAAGTTTAGAATGACAAATTTCCTTATGGGAAAAGGATATTGGGAATTTGTTGCAGGAAATGAAGAAGAACCAGTTCTTCCTGATGTTCCCAATCAACAGCAAATGCAGGCATTCAAAGCATGGCATGAGAGAGCCAGGAAAGTTATGTACTGGCTATTTATCAGTATTTCAGACTCTATGATTGTGCATATTCAAGATGCAAGTATGCCAAAGGAGGCATGGGATACTTTGTTAAAAATGTATAGCACAAATACGCAAGCCAGGAAAATGCAGCTCAAGCAAGAGTTGCATAATGTGCAAAGAGAAAATATGAGCATCAATGACTACCACATGAAGGTGAAGAAGATTGCAGATGCACTTGCTTCCATTGGATCGCTAGTGGAAGATGATGATTTAGTTTCTGTGACCTTGAATGGTCTAGGAAAGGATTATGCACAGTTCCGAACATCCATTTCCGTCCGTGAAAGATTTCCTGATTTTGAGGAGTTGATTGCTCTTCTAATTTCTGAGGAGCAGAGAAATGGTGGTGCATCTTCTTCAGGAGGAACTTCAAAAGAAGCTGTCTTCTACTCAAATGCTGGAAGAGGTAGAGGCAGAGGTAGAGAAGGCCGATTTGAAGGCCGTGGTAGAAATCAGAATATGCAGCAAACTCAAGAAAACCAGTCCTATGGAGGAACTCTAGAGGCAGGGGGAGCCAAAGAGGTCATGGTGGATGGCAAAGAGGCCAAAATGCAAACAGTAATGTTGAATGCTACTACTGTGGTACAATGGGTCATATGGCTAAAGACTGCTATAAAAAGCAGAATGACATCATGAATGGAAAACTACAAGGGAATTATGCATCTTCTAGTAGACAGGGTGATGACAGAAATGAGCATTTGTTTATGGTGCAGCTCATGAACAATTCTGTGACAAGTGCAGAAGAAAGCAATGATGTATGGTATGTTGACTCAGGTGCATCAAACCACATGATAGGTCATGCAAAATGGATGGAGGATGCAAGGAAAATGGAAAAACCAGGATTTGTGGAGACCGGTGATGATACTGCACATCCTATTGTGCAGATTGGAAAAATTCCTTTGTCTATGCAGGATGGGAAAAAGAAATACTTGTCCGATGTATTTCATGTCCCGAATATCACCAAGAATCTGGTTTCTGTTGGTCAAATGGTTGAGTAGGGCTTGTAAGTCAGATTTAATCCTCATGGATGCTTTGTTGAGGATATGAAAAATAAAGGTCGCTTGATAGCAAAAGGAAAGAAGAAGGGCAGAATGTTTACGTTGGATGCAGACATGTCTAAATTGAGTGCAGCAATGTTTGCACATGGGACCGGTGTAGTTGCAAATATTGATATTTGGCATAAACGCATTGGTCATGTTAATGTACAGCGACTTAAATCAATGCAGGCCCAAAATATTGTTGCAGGATTGCCTAAATTCAAGGTTGCAGAAATGCATAAGGTATGTGAAGCCTATCAATTTGGAAAACAGGCAAGGAAACCATTTCCTAGATATGTTCAAGAGAGTGAAAAGCCATTGGAATTAATCCACTCTGATGTGTGGACTACTAAAGCTGCATCTCTTGGAGGCTGTCATTATTTTGTCACTTTTATTGATGACTATAGCAGAAAAGTTTGGGTGTATTTTATGAAAAAGAAAAGTGAAGTTTTTGGGCATTTCAAAACTCTTAAAGCTATGGTTGAAAAAGAAACAGGCCTGCAAATAAAATGCCTAAGGTCAGATGGAGGGGGAGAGTACCTCTCAAATGAGTTTGCAAGGTTCCTGCAGGAGCATGGCATAAAGAAGCAATATTGATGGAGTCATACCCCACAACAAAATGGAATTGCAGAAAGGAAAAACATGCATATTGGAGAGGTATCTCGTGCCATGCTCAATGTAACGTGTCCACTAGAACCATTCAGGACACGTCTTAGCAGTCCATCGGAAAGGATGTCTAGAAAACTCCGCCCGGCACTCCCATGGAATGTTACAGGTTTTGCAATCTAGGTCTTCCCGAGTCTGCCACGTAGCGGAAGTATCCTGGCCGTTCCCACTTAGGATCGACCTGAATTTGGGTTTCCCTGTTTGGTCATTAGCTAGCAACAACTAGCGTCAGACCCGAGCGAACTACTTTACGCAGAAACGCCAGGTCCGAAGCGGATTCAAGCTACACTTGGTTCAAGGAGAATGGGAAACGAGAGGGATGCAAGGCTCGACCTCTCTGCCACAAGGCATAGTCCCATTCCGTTCCCCTAAAACAGCGCGAATCGGGTAATAGTTAATTCTAAGTCATCGTTCTCGGTACTTGTTTCGGTGATGACGATCATCCTCTGTTCGTTGAAGACTTTGAGAAAAGTTCCCGGCTAACCGGGACCACCCGTCCATAGGACGGACCCATGGTCCATCCTTCGCACTTTCCTCGGTTTGTTTTAGTTATGTAATTACCTACCACATTAGTTTGACATATACAAACAGCTTCTTTGATTACCCCTGCTATGCACCGGTTCCTTCATGTAATCTTATCACAGGACATAAAGAAAACAATGCCAAACAACTTCTTTATTATCATTTTATCCTTTTATCTTTGAAATACAAGGAGTTCCGCCCGTAGGCATTTTCATAATCCGCCCGAAGGCTATCCAGTAATCCACCAGGGATCACTAATCCAAGTTTCCGCCCGTAGACTAGTATGCGGGCCTCGAGATCCAATCTCGAGTCACGTTAGTCTCTTGTGCAGGACCCGGAAGGCGAGGGATTTACAGCCAGAGCCCCCCCTGGCACCCAAGCGTCCTCCTGCTCCAAGCAGAACTCAACGGAGAGACCTCTCACGGCGGGTTCGGTCCACGTTCCCGGCGCGGTTCACAACCCCCTTGGTTAGGGTTAGGCAGGCAGTCGGGGGTAACTGAAGCTGCCTCTCAGGCACCAACCTGAAGCTTTAGATATATTTTCATCCTTTAGTTCATTGAGCAAACAATGCAAACAATCCTTTCTAAACTGTTACAAGCACAATCAATTTCAATGGTCGTTTAGCTGGCAACTGTTAAGGAGTGACTTCTTTTCTCTGAATGCAACCCGCATTCGATCCGGAATCAATTGCAACTTGGCAAGATTCCTATCATTCTTGGGTTAGGGTCATACCCTACCAATACTTTAGGTTTTGTTGTGGTAGGTTCCAGCGACCATGTCACTTTAGTTTATTGTCTGGTCATTTGCTTCAAGACAAATACCTAACTTTTCTTTTCCTTGGCAATTATTCCCCAAGAAAAGTGAGTAACAGGATGATTACTCATCCTCTTGTAAGTTAAATTCATTCAGTAACTTGCCAACCTCATTTCGAGAGATGACAAAACTCTCTTGTGGACAAATCTCAAGTCTACACGATGTCGCAACCTTTTTGCACATGCGATGCATCATTCCACGGGATCATTCCACCCATTGAATGGCGTCCTCCGGCCACGGAAATTCCTCTAGCCGAGTAGCAGGGTTTAGGGTATCCTCCAACCCATTCCTAATTATGTTGTCCCATGGTCCTAGAAATTTGCAACTCCGTCGGAGTTTCATCATTAGAACGAATGATCCTTAGGATAAAACCCTAGATCATTTCATGCATAAGCACCCAATTGACTCGATATTCCGAATGTGAGTAAGATCTTAGGGTTTGCGGTTCTAACTTGGCAACAAATGTAAAACTAGGTCAATTCTTGCCGCATCAAACCCTAGTTAGCACTTGGGATACTTATCATATCGACTGAACCATGCCCAAATGAATCCCTTGTGGTTTATGTGATTTAGACAACACAATATACTTGTCTTGCGACAAGGATGATCCTTCTCAAGGGTAATAATCTAGATCTAACGGGTAACAATACTTACAACTACACCAACACGCGTAAACATGCGATTTATTGCCTTTACGCATCACATGGCCCATGATAACTTTATCTTTCTTTGGTGCACGATAATCTGGCTACTAACTTTTCCTAGGACCTACTAGGTCTTACATCAAATAAACATGCCACTTGCAAGTCCATAGTTCATGTTTGTGCCCTTCTATCCCTTTTCGAATAACATCTTATGGTTGTTAACTTTCCTCATGAATCAATACAAGGAAGATTTATCTAAAAATGGGACATGCCATTAATCTTTCCATACCTAGTAAAAAGGTGTACCTTAACAATTTCAACCTTGTGATGAGGCAACAGTTGTCCTAGGTTCGTCACTTTTGAATGCACAAAAGGAACTTAATAAGGTCCTGCGAATGCATAGACACCTTATGCTCTTTTCATTAACTCCATTGAACGTACCAATGATCAATTTCCATATCTTAAGCTATTTCTAATAATGTTCAAATAGCCAATTCATGTCCTAATTGCATTTAACTTGACTAGTTGCATTTGACATGCATGAGTGCCTCCTAATCCGTGAAGTTATCGTGAATAGTTCAATACTTTTGTGTGGAATCAAATAGATAAAACCTGGACTTGCGGTCTCCGAAAAATATCCACGTATGCTCGGGGTGAACCTTCCGCATCGCACCTTGTGATCTTTCTAGAAGCCATCGCGAATTCGATCTCCAGTTAGCCTTTGTGGATTTCAACTTTTTACCTTGGCTTGCAATCTTATGACCTTGGCCCGTCTCCCTTGTATGCGCAATTCTCTTTGATATATGGCTTCCTTGACCGAAGTTCCGACTTGCGGAATTTGCCTTGGGAAGGCCTTAGGGTTCTTATGAGGTCCCTTGGACAATGGAGATTTGAGAGCTTTTAATCCACCTTGGAATTCCGGGTTTAGGAAGGATTTTGTAGCCTTGCGGAAAAAGGGAAACTCTGAATCCCAAGCCCAGGGCCTTATGGGTGATTGGTGGGAAGGGCCTTTATGGGCTTCATCTCTTATTCTTCAAAATCCCGGCCCAGGGATGACTGGCGTGAAGGGGTTTTGTAGCCTCCTCCTCTTCAAGTCCCGGGTTGGACTAATTGGATGATTGGTGAGAAGGCTCGTCGCCTCCTTCTCTTCAAAGCCCGGGGGGGTATGAATGGACTAGTGGGATCTCGTGGAAAAGGGGGCTTAAGAAGCCCCCTTAGAAGCTTCCTAGAGAAGCTTCTAAGAAGCTTCTCTCAGCACGTGGACGTCAGGGGGGGGAGTCGAAT
Source organism: Lygodium microphyllum (assembly GCF_053477565.2). Classification (NCBI taxonomy): domain Eukaryota; kingdom Viridiplantae; phylum Streptophyta; class Polypodiopsida; order Schizaeales; family Lygodiaceae; genus Lygodium; species Lygodium microphyllum. The sequence goes on along the minus strand of NW_028229587.1, from coordinate 275,819 downwards.
TCCAGGCGGCGGCGGACTGGGCAGTCAGGCGGGCGGCTGGCGTGGCGCTGGTGGCAGGTCAGGGGCGGCCCTCACGACCCTCCACGACAACCTCCTCACGGCCCTTTGCGGCCTCTCCTTCACGAGCCCCCCATCACGGTCGCCCTCCCCTCACGGCAGCCTGGCGACCATCCCCCCATCACGGCAGCCTGTCGCAGCCTCCCCTTACACAACATGTCGCCCTCCTTCACGTCCGGCACACCCTCCTCAACACGTCCGGCACACCCTCCTCAGCAGCCTTCTGCCGCCATGTCCCCCTTTCCATTCCCCCAAGAGGGGGTTCTTATAGTCCAAGGGGGGAGAGGGGTCCTCCCCACGTGTCAGTTGCATGGCCTCTCCCCCACGTCCTCATGCTTCCCTAGCCCATCCCTTTCCCCCAGCCACACATCGGCTGGGGAGAATAATAAAAAAATTTGCTATAATTTCACCTTTATCCCCTTATCCTCCTCCCAAGAGGCTGTTTTCCCGCGGCTATGCCGGTTTGAATCCCCGACCCTATTTTCGCAAGGTGGAGTGTCTCCATTTCCCGCGTATGGCTGTTGGCACTGGTGATAATCTTTGCACAAGTTTACGATGAGAGTGGGAAGTTAATATTTACGGTAGGCAGTACGCGGAAATATTACACTCAATGAAAAAGACTTGCCAGTTTTTTATTGGGCTGAAGCAGTTGCTACAGCAGTCTACATAATGAACAGGACTCCCACTGCAGCAATACATGGGATGACTCCAGAGGAGAGGTATACTGGTAGGAAACCAGATATTTCTCATTTGAAAATTTTTGGTTGCATTGCCTATGTACATGTGCCAGATGAGTTGAGATCAAAGTTGGATCCAAAAGCTGAGAAGTGCATCTTTATTGGTTACTCTCTGCAGCAAAAAGGGTATAGATGCTATAACCCTTCTACTCATAAGTTTACAGTGAGCAGAGATGTTGTTTTTGATGAGATGAGTAGCTGGTATAAACTAGTAAATGTGATTGATGATGTAGATGCACAAAACGGTAATGCTGCACAGAATTCACAGCAGCAGTCACAAAATATTAGTGGACCTGGAGTGTCCTCTAGCAGTGGTTCACATTCTTCGCCATGGACAGGCAGATTGAGATCAGGAGAATCTTCTCAAAGCAATGCAGATAGTGGTATGCAGGTATCACGAAAAGGAAAAGAGAAGGTTGATCAGCACATGTTTGATGTGAATGCAGGTTACTCTTATGTGGATGGTGAATCCAGTGGCTCAGAATAGAGCATTGATGATGAGTTGGGCATTCCTTCTATTGTTACACCTGGAGTAAGGAAGACCAGGGATGTTTTGAGAGCACCTGGGAGTGAACCTATTTTGCGTAGGTCTACGAGAGCTAGTTATCCTGTGGATAGGCTGAAATATGATGGATTTGCAGCCATTCACTATGCATATATAGTCAAAGTGATACAGGAATCAAAACCCACTTCTTTTGAGCAAGCCATGGGAAAAGAAAAATGGGAGAAAGTCATGGATGAAGAAATGGATGCCTTGGAAGCAAATTCTACATGGGAGTTGGTATCTTTGCCTAAAGGTAAAAATGCAATTGGTTGTAAGTGGGTTTATAAGGTGAAGCACAATGTAGATGGTTCTGTGAACAGATACAAGGCAAGATTAGTAGTCAAGGGTTATGCAGAAACATATGGCATTGACTATGAAGAAACATTCAGTCCGGTTGCAAGGATGGCAACCGTAAGAGCAGTCATTGCTATGGCTGTATCAAAGGGATGGTCTTTACATCAGATGGATGTAAAGAATGCCTTCTTGCATGGTGATTTACAAGAAGAGGTCTATATGGAGCAGCCACCAGGTTATGTGCATGCTGTTCATCCTGAGTTTGTTTGCAGGTTGAAGAAACCATTGTATGGCTTGAAGCAAGCACCTAGAGCATGGTCTGACAAGATAGGACAGTATCTTGTCACTATTGGCTTTCAGATTTCCAAGGTAGATTTCTCACTTTATGTGAGAAAAATAGAGAAAGATATTATGCTACTTGTCATTTATGTTGATGATTTGATTATGACAGGTGACAGTGATGAAGATATCCTTCATGTGAAAATGCTATTGAAGCAGAAGTTTGAGATGAAGGATTTGGGAGAGCTGCATTATTTCTTGGGCATTGAGGTGATTAGATCACTAAGTGGGATACAGCTCTTGCAGAGGCAGTATGGATTGGACATGCTCTCCAAATATGGGATGACAGGCTGTAAGTCTATTTCAGTTCCTTTGGAGCAGAATGTGAAGCTGAGCACAGATGCAGGTGAGCTTCTGGAAGACCCTACTATGTACAGACGCATAGTAGGAAGTTTGATTTATATGACTATTACCAGACCAGATTTGAGCTATGCTGTTGGATTGGTAAGTCAATTTATGCAGGCTCCAAGGAAACCGCATTTGGATGCGGCTAGATGCATACTCAGGTATGTGAAGTCCACATTGCAGTATGGACTATTTTATGAGACTGGGGTTCAGATACAGCTGCATGGATACACTGATGTTGATTGGGCTGGTAGTATTTCTGATAGACGATCTACCAGAGTGGATTTGTGTTCTCTTTTGGGAGTGCTGCAGTCACTTGGAGCAGCAAGAAATAGCCTACAGTTGCCTTGTCGAGCACAGAGGCCGAGTACAGGGGTGCAGCAATGGCTGCATGTGAGGTAGCTTGGTTGCATAAGCTACTTTATGATATGCATCAACCTCCTACAGATGGGCCAGTTGTCATTTATTGTGACAACATGAGCAGTATACACTTGGTAAATAACCCAGTCTATCATGCTAGAACAAAGCACATTGAGGTGCATTATCACTATGTGCGGGAGAGGGTTTTACTAGGTCTTATTGATCTAGTTTATGTCAGCACAGAGGATCAGGTAGCTGACATATTTACGAAGGCATTGGGCACAGAGAAGCTGCGCAAGTTCAGAGACCTGCTTGGTATGCAGGAATTGGGATTGAGCTCGAGGGGGAGTGTTGAGATATCGAGCTCCACTCGTGATATGCCAGGGTGACCGTTGTGCATTTATGTCACCGACTTGTCAGTTGTAGATGCGGTTGGTACACTGCCCATGAATAATAGCTACATGATAGCTATCCTTATCTACTCTAGTTCATGGCTCAGTTAGTATGCCACCTTAGTTAGTTGAGTTTGGTTTGAGACCCATATATAGGGTTCTTTTATTTCTTTGTAAGAGAGTTCTTTTGGCTTACACAATTAAGAAGAGGAAAATTGTTTTCAGCCTCCACCCTTGTGTGTATTCCCCCATTGTGCGAGCAAGAAAGCTACAAGTGAGACTCCTTCCTTCTCTTCCACAATCTTGACACAACGTTGGTGTGAACGCCGCGTTGCAATGGCCGAACTAGGGGCTTAGATCATGACAGTTTCTGAGGAGCGATTGGCCAAATGGCGATCCCAAAGGGACCCAACCTATGTGGCACCAACTTCCCTATGAGTGCTGACTGCCATTCGGGCTAGGGACTTGGCTGAACCTAGCCAAGAAAACTCTCTGTTTGATAAGGTTCTCACTGAAGAGGAGTTACATATAGCTAGTAGACTCGGACAAGGTTCCATGCTACTCGATGTGGAAAAATATCTATCGGTATTGAGTAAGCTGCCACGAATACTAGATGTGTGTGCCACGCTCCGGTACAACCCCGAGTTCTACACTTGGTTCTTATCCTCATGAAGTGACATGGATTCATAAATATGTATATAAATAAACGCTGATTTTTGTGTCACCAGGTATAAACAATGTCAACACACACAAGTAATGATAGTCAAGTGCAGGGAGAAGAGTTGGGTCTAACACGCTAAGCTCCTCAAGTCCTCCTCTCATCACACATTTAAAAGCCGTGTGACCATCCCCACCTCCAAGTGAAGGGCGTGCAACCCACATTACTACCATAGGAAGCCTTGACCAACAACACTGATGGTGTTGACAGGGTGCAGCCCCTTTCTATACACCTTCTTCCCTTTTTTGTCTACCCTTCCGAGGATGTGGCCTATCCCACTCCATGACAACCAGTCCACACAACTTACATAAGCCAATATTGGCTAATGGCTGGAGGCAAAACGAACATCATCAGGGGGGCCATCCCTTTATGACAAAACACTGCATGCCTCACCCCTCCCCTTCTTGTCACATGCACTTGATAAACCACACTAAAATCCCTTCCATGCGAACAGTTGTATCTTGTATCAAGGTTTAACCCTTGGATTGCATCTTGCAGGCTTCCAGACGAAACACATGGAGAACCATGGACATCTGGCATGCAAAGACGCTCTTCACAAACGTCGAGAGCATGTGGCATGCACCCCTCCCCCGGAGCGCTATGTGCCCACCCTCAAGAGGTATGCCAAGAAGCGAGGCCCTAAGCGACACCATCCTAGACGAAGGCCGAAGAACCCTCGAGTCAAGAAAGTCGAGACTCAAAGAAACGCGCAGCAGGTGGCAACGCCAGTTGCACAGACCCCCAACACACGCTCGGGCACCAGGTGCTCACGAAGTGACAAGGCGGCCAGGGAGAGGGCAAAATTTGATGAATTGTTTAAAGACATACTGGAAATGGTAGCAGCCCGAGACTACACCATTCATGTTCCGACCGACATGTTCCCTACCCAACCTCACGAGAGCCCCGCACCAGCACTACCTTGGTTGCCTAGCCAACCGGACTCACCCCGCCTCGTACCTATCGACTAAATCCCTATGATGTACAAGTGGCTCGACAAGTCAGCATGCCAGAACATTTTGTTTTTTGATGAGTAAAGGGGCAAGACCCCCACTTGTACACATTCCCGTTACTTCTCATTAATGTATGTGACCTTAACAAGCAATGAAATAGGCATCCCAATAGACATCACAGAATTCTGAAAATTTATGTCTTATCATGATTGTATTTGCTCGGTGCACTTAACACAAGCGAGCATATACTCTCAGGAAGTGACAAGTGGATGCAGGATAATACAAGTCATTGTGCGAAAGTGTTCAATGCCCGATCACCGCAAGACCATTGACCCCACAAAGAGCCACGACAAAGCCACGCTGCCGAAAGCAAAAATCACCCTTGCCGATCGCCCACATCGCATGGCCAAAGCATATTCATGGGCTATGCTCTTTTTTTGGGTCAAGCTCTATAGTTGGCTCACGGCAGTTGTTACCTCAATTGTACCAACATCGCGTGTGCCACAAGGAGCTTTGCAATATCTCAAGTGTATCTTCCCATCTCAACAACTGCTTCTCTAACAACGAGGCTAGGGCACAATCATCACTGTAATATCCATTTCTTGAGCCTTCGAGCTTGACATTTTCCAACCCACTAAAAGGCTGATAGCCTCAACATATTGCAATGGTTGTACTCAAGCAAGTCAAACCAAAAAAAAAAAGAAAAAAAAAAGAAAAGAAAAGAAAAGAAAAATAAATAAATGAACAAAAAGAAGCACCCACAATCACAGCACAGCACCTAGGGGTCCTCAAATTAGGAATGTCCAGTGACCTTGATCGACTGGCTCCGTCCCTAGTCCCCTAGCCCTTTAACATCACTCACAATTGTTTAGGGCACATCAAGGGCAGGACATACCTAGGGAGCTTGTCTTGCCTATGGTTAGACCTGTCACCCTGACCCACTTGCACAATTCCCTTTTGCACTACTGCCTTAATACCATTGCGATCCATTGGGGTGCGCACCGCACGATTGGCCATGAAATGTACACCATCCTCATCAAGCAAGTCCAATAGCTTCCAGCTACCGAAAGTGCGGTGTCCTTGTATTCAATTATGCTCCATCGTGCAGTCACAATGCAAAGGATGTCTCCTATACCTTCACGTGTACTTCTTCTCAACATGGACAACTTTGCTTCATCCACACATTGTTATGACAATGTCTTCTAACTACGTAATATCTAAGTATGCACGAACACTTACATAATACTTGCATTGAAGTATATACACAGTTTGGGTCCTCAAGTGCAGGACAATACTCTCAGTTTGCTTAGAGTTTGACCTATCTCCCAAACTAATCAAATATGTCTTGTGCACAATAGAGAAGACTAGCACTACCCTTAGGGAGAGACCACATGAGAGGTTTTCAATTGCAGGTATTGAAGACTCCAACGGAAGTGTCATTCGTTCTTCATCAACACCCAACTCTGAATGCTTATCCCTCACCATCCGACAAGCCCACAAAGAATAGTCCTGTGCAGAATCCCCAACAAGCCCACAAAGAATAGTTCTGAATGCAAACCCCACACAGAATAGCCCTATCACCAACTCCAACAACCTTCCACTAGCCACCTTGACCACCAACATGCCCCCCGGACCTTCTGCCACACCACCACCAACACTCCCTCACGAAAATCACAGGCATCCTCGGTGCATGCTACAGCTTGCTACCTACGACGGTGAGTGCCATGGGACTGGCACTCGTCTAGGAGGGGGTAATGTTAACCCCAACATGAAGAAGGCAAAAGAAAGCGGAAAAGACGCAGGGCAAAGGCGGAAAAAAGGTAGCTCGACTGAAGAAAGAAGAGGAAAAAAGACCAAAAGCTCAAGGGCAACCTCAAAAGTCCAAGGCAAATGTCGAAGGGGAAAGACGCATTCTAAAATGGAAAAGGCGCACCCTGAAATCTTGAAAAAGAGCGCCGGGCTCTCACCCGTGCAATTTGTAAATGTAGACAGGCGGTGGAAAGGAATCTAGGAAGATAGAAGGACAATGGAAAAAATGGCCTAGGCTACGGCCAGCCATGTAAAAAGGGGAAAAGGGGATGACCGCCCAAAAGGGATTTAGGGTTTTGTATATAAAGTTGAAAAGTGAATGAGAAGCTCATTCTTGTGTGTGGCCAAAAGTAGCTCTCCTCTTCTTCTTCTTCTTCTTCTTATTCTTGCTTGCTTGAGCTTGTGCTTGAGAGAGGGAGTGCGAGAGTGTGAGGGAGTGAGTGTGTGAGGGTGAGGGACCGAGGAGGAGAAGCTCTCCATCTTCTCCTCTCTTCTTCTCTTCTCTTCTCTTCTCTTATCTTGCTCGCGGACATGGAGCTTGGAGTGTGGAGCGTGAGGATGGAGCTTGCTTGAAGCTTGCACTTGGATCGTGGAGCTACCGGAGTGCGCGGGAGAGGGGGCAACTCGAACGGCATCAAGGTAAGCTCACTACACCCGTAAGGTAGGCATTGCGCATTGGCTATGTGAGAGGTAGCCATTAGTGCTAAGCTTGGAACGCTTGAAACAATAAGCGGTCCGAGGGTCTCGGCGGTTGAGTGAAAGCTCCCACATCAGGCATAAGGAAGCTGAAAGAGAAAGAGTCCTTTTCGATTTCCTTCCGTTCCAAGACCACTAATTCTACGTGGAATTGCATTGGAAGGTCTTCGGGGCATGGTGAAAGGGATGCAGATGGCCGCACGACTGGCTTGGCCTGCAGCCTTTTTCTGGCTTCTTCCACCAGCTTTTTCCGTTGCTCCTTGAGGGTGGCCTGTCTGTCCAAGGGCGGGTCGGGTTGTTGCTGAGATCCTAATCGTGCGGCGAGGGGGGCTACGGGATTACACCTTCTCTAAATCTGTTCATGTCGACTTCGAGTTCGATTTCCTCCCCTTGCCGGTTTTCTTGTGGTGCTCTTTCTTCAAAGCCGAGGGCATCTGCCTCCTGGGGGGTTAGACCGACCAGTAGTAGATACTTTCACTGCTCCTCTATGCCCAGCCTAACCTCCGCAGGTCGGGGTGGCATCTGCAGCCCCGCATGTAGGTCTCTGCGTGCGATGCTTAATTTCTTCTTCACCACCTCCAACGGCTCCTTTCCCTCTGGTTGAGTTGTATCTAGTAGTATATTGAGGAAGGCTTGGGCAGTGAAGGCTGTTTGGGCGGCGTTCGCTTTGCGTTCTGCCAATATTTTTTCCTTCTCCACCAAGGTGAGGCACTACGCCAATGCCTTCACCTGTGTCTCGTTCTGCATAGCCCATTCCTCAGCCCTTTTGCTCATTCCTTCCATCCTCTCCCCCTGCTTTTGAGCTAGGGTTACGAGCTTCTGCTCCTAGGCCCTGAGCTCTTTGCTCATGTTGTCTTGCTCTTTCTTCCCGAGGCGTAGCTGATCGGTCGATCTCCTTCTGTTGTTGCTCCCTCTCTTGTCTTCTCTCCTCTTCTTTGGTGCTCAGCTCCTCCATCATCTGCTCAATGGTGGTGGTCTTTGACTCCAGTTCCTTATATTGCATCAGGAGGAGCTTGTACTCCCGTTGCATCTGCACGAGTTTCTGATTCTCGTCCTCCAGCCCGCTGCTTGTAGCTTTCTTCCCTGTCCTCTTTGGCTTTCAACTCTTGCTTGAGTTTGAATATTTGGCATTGTTGCATGGCGATGATGCAGGTTTTCTCCAGTTGGAAAGCCGCCACTGACTCTTTTTCTGTCACCAACTCAGCCACCGCTGTTCTTTTTTTTTCCTTCGCTCTCTCCAGTTAGGAGAGCAGTTCAGCAATGTATTCGTCGTTAACTGGCTGGTGGTGTCATTGTTGTGTGGGTGGGGGTGGTTGAGGCCTCCATATGCAAACGCTTTTGGTCGTGCCTCGATTCTGCATCTGCAGCTAGCCTTTTTGGTCCCGTGGACATGGTTGTCAAGATTGTGGGAGAGAAGGAAGGAGTCTCACTTGAAGCTTTCTTGCTTGCACAACGGGGGAATACACACAAGGGTGGAGGCTGAAAACAGTTTTTCTCTTCTTAGTTGTGTAAGCCAAAAGAACTCTCTTACAAAGAAATAAAAGAACCCTATATATGGGTCTCAAACCAAACTCAACTAACTAAGGTGGCATACTAACTGAGCCACGAACTAGAGTAGATAAGGATAGCTATCATGTAGCTATTATTCATGGGCGGTGTACCAACCGCATCTGCAACTGACAAGTCGGTGACATAAATACACAACGGTCACCCTGGCGTATCACGAGGGAGCTCGATATCTCAACACTCCCCCTCGACCTCAATCCCAATTCCTGCACACCAAGCAGGTCTCTGAACTTGCGCAGCTTCTTTGCGCCCAATGCCTTTGTGAATATGTCAGCTACCTGATCCTCTGTGCTGACATAAACTAGATCAATAAGACCTAGTAAAACCCTCTCCTGCACATAGTGATAATGCACCTCAATGTGCTTTGTTCTAGCATGATAGACTGGGTTATTTACCAAGTGTATACTGCTCATGTTGTCACAATAAATGACAACTGGCCCATCTGTAGGAGGCTGATGCATATCATAAAGTAGCTTATGCAACCAAGCTACCTCACATGCAGCCATTGCTCCACCCCTGTACTCGGCCTCTGTGCTCGACAAGGCAACTGTAGGCTGTTTCTTGCTGCTCCAAGTGACTGCAGCACTCCCAAAAGAGAACACATATCCACTCTGGTAGATCGTCTATCATAAATACTACCAGCCCAATCAACATCAGTGTATCCATGCAGCTGTATCTGAACCCCAGTCTCATAAAGTAGTCCATACTGCAATGTGGACTTCACATACCTGAGTATGCATCTAGCCGCATCCAAATGCGATTTCCTTGGAGCCTGCATAAATTGACTTACCAATCCAACAGCATAGCTCAAATCTGGCCTGGTAATAGTCATATAAATCAAACTTCCTACTATGCGTCTGTACATAGTAGGGTCTTCCAGAAGCTCACCTGCATCTGTGCTCAGCTTCACATTCTGCTCCAGAGAAACTGAAATAGGCTTACAGCCTGTCATCCCATATTTGGACAGCATGTCCAATCCATACTGCCTTTGCAAGAGCTGTATCCCACTTAGTGATCTAATCACCTCAATGCCCAAGAAATAACACAGCTCTCCCAAATCCTTCATCTCAAACTTCTGCTTCAATAGCATTTTCACATGAAGGATATCTTTATCACTGTCACCTGTCATAATCAAATCATCAACATAAATGACAAGTAGCATAATATCTTTCTCTGTTTTTCTCACATAAAGTGAGAAATCTGCCTTGGAAATCTGAAAGCCAATAGTGACAAGATACTGTCCTATCTTGTCAGACCATGCTCTAGGTGCTTGCTTCAAGCCATACAAGGCTTTCTTCAACCTGCAAACAAACTCAGGATGAACAACATACACATAACCTGGTGGCTGCTCCATATAGACCTCTTCTTGCAAATCACCACGCAAGAAGTCATTCTTTACATCCATCTGATGTAAAGACCATCCCTTTGATGCAGCCATAGCAATGACTGCTCTTACGGTTGCCATCCTTGCAACTGGACTGAATGTTTCTTCATAGTCAATGCCATATGTTTGTGCATACCCCTTGACTACTAATCTTGCCTTGTATCTGTTCACAGAACCATCTGCATTGTGCTTCACCTTATAAACCCACTTACAGCCAATTGCATTTTTACCTTTAGGCAAAGGTACCAATTCCCATGTAGCATTTGCTTCCAAGGCATCCATTTCTTCATCCATGGCTTTCTCCCATTTTTCTTTTCCCATGGCTTGCTCAAAAGAAGTGGGTTCTGGTTCCTGTATCACTTTGACCATATATGCATAGTGAATGGCTGTAAATCCATCATATTTCAGCCTATCCACAGGATACCTAGCTCTCATAGACCTGCGCAAAGTAGGTTCACTCCCAGGTGCTCTCAAAACATCCCTGGTCTTCCTTACTCCAGGTGTAACAATAGAAGGAATACCCAACTCATCATCAATGCTCTGTTCTGAGCCACTGGATTCACCATCCACATAAGAGTGACCTGCATTCACATCAAACATGGGCTAATCAACCTTCTCTTTTCCTTTTCGTGATACCTGCATACCACTATCTGCATTACTTTGAGAAGATTCTCCTGATCTCAATTTGCCTATCCATGGCGAAGAATGTGAACCACTGCTAGAGGACACTCCAGGTCCACTAATATTTTGTGACTGGTGCTGTGAATTCTGTGCAGCATTACCATTTTATGCATCTACATCATCAATCACATTTACTGGTTTATACCAGCTACTCATCTCATAAAAAACAACATCTTTGCTCACTGTAAACTTACGAGTAGAAGGGTTATAGCATCTATACCCTTTTTGCTGCAGAGAGTAACCAATAAAGATGCACTTCTCAGCTTTTGGATCCAACTTGGATCTCAACTCATCTAGCACATGTACATAGGCAATGCAAGCAAAAATTTTCAAATGAGAAATATCTGGTTTCCTACCAGTATACCTCTCCTCTGGAGTCATTCCATGTATTGCTGCAGTGGGAGTCCTGTTCATTATGTAGACTGCTGTAGCAACTGCTTCAGCCCAATAAAAATCTGGCAAGTCTTTTTCATTGAGCATGGCACGAGATACCTCTCCAATATGCATGTTTTTCCTTTCTGCAATTCCATTTTGTTGTGGGGTATGACTGCATGAATATTGTTGTTTATGCCATGCTCCTGCAAGAACCTTGCAAACTCATTTGAGAGGTACTCTCCCCCTCCATCTGACCTTAGGCATTTTATTTGCAGGCCTGTTTCTTTTTCAACCATAGCTTTAAGGGTTTTGAAATGCCCAAAAACTTCACTTTTCTTTTTCATAAAATACACCCAAACTTTTCTGCTATAGTCATCAATAAAAGTGACAAAATAATGACAGCCTCCAAGAGATGCAGCTTTAGTAGTCCACACATCAGAGTGGATTAATTCCAATGGCTTCTCACTCTCTTGAACATGTCTAGGAAATGGTTTCCTTGCCTGTTTTCCAAACTGACAGGCTTCACATACCTTATGCATTTCTGCAACCTTGAATTTCAGTAAACCTGCAACAATATTTTGGGCCTGCATTGATTTAAGTCGCTGCACATTAACATGACCAATGCGTTTATGCCAGATATCAATATCTGCAACTACACCGGTCCCATGTGCAAACATTGCTGCACTCAATTCAGGCATGTCTGCATCCAATGTAAACATTCTGCCCTTCTTCTTTCCTTTTGCTATCAAGTGACCTTTATTTTTCATATCCTCAACAAAGCATCCATGAGGATTAAATCTGACCTGCAAGCCCTGCTCAACCATTTGACCAACAGAAACCAGATTCTTGGTGATATTCAGGACATGAAATACATCGGACAGGTATTTCTTTTTCCCATCCTGCATAGACAAAGGAATTTTTCCAATCTGCACAATAGGATGTGCAGTATCATCACCAGTCTCCACAAATCCTGGTTTTTCCATTTTCCTTGCATCCTCCATCCATTCTGCATGACTTGTCATGTGGTTTGATGCACCTGAGTCAACATACCATACATCATTACTTTCTTCTGCACTTGTCACAGAATTGTTCATGTGCTGCACCATAAACAAGTGCTCATTTCTCTCATCACCATGTCTACTAGAAGATGCATAATTCCCTTGTTACAGTTTTCCATTCATGATGTCATTCTGCTTTTTATAGCAGTCTTTAGCTATATGACCCATTTTACCACAGTAGTAGCATTCAACATTACTGTTTGCATTTTTGCCTCTTTGCCATCCACCACGACCTCTTTGGCTCCCCCTGCCTCTAGAGTTACCACGTCCTCCTCCATAGGACTGGTTTTCTTGAGTTTGCTGCATATTCTGATTTCTACCACGGCCTCCAAATCGGCCTCCTCTACCTCTGCCTCTACCTCTTCCAGCATTTGAGTAGAAGACATCTTCTTTTGAAGTTCCTCGTGAAGAAGATGCACCACCATTTCTCTGCTCCTCAGAAATTAGAAGAGCAATCAACTCCTCAAAATCAGGAAATCTTTCACGGACGGAAATGGATGTTCAGAACTGTGCGTAATCCTTTCCTAGACCATTCAAGGTCACAGAAACTAAATCATCATCTTCCACTGGCGACCCAATGGAAGCAAGTGCATCTGCAGTCTTCTTCACCTTCGTGTGGTAGTCATTGATGCTCATATTTTCTCTTTGCACATCATGCAACTCTTGATTGAGCTGCATTTTCCTGGCTTGCGTATTTGTGCTATACATTTTTGACAAAGTATCCCATGCCTCCTTTGGCATACTTGCATCTTGAATATGCACAATCATAGAGTCTGAAATGCTGATAGACAGCCAGTACATAACTTTCCTGGCTCTCTCATGTCATGCTTTAAATGCCTGCATTTGCTGTTGATTGGGAACATCAGGAAGAACTGGTTCTTCTTCATTTCCTGCAACAAATTTCCAATATCCTTTTCCCATAAGGAAATTCGTCATTCTAAACTTCCATGCTTGGAAGTTGTTCTTGTCAAGCTTTTCAGTGACAATCTGTGAGAGAGAATCAGACGCCATTACAGAACACTGCAAAAAATTCTGTCACTGCAAAGAACACAGCTTCAGCCTCACAAAGGCAAATCTGCAAAACTGACGAAAGTGGTATTTGACCACACAGTCACTTCCTAGTGACGATTTTGCATCAACAAGCAACAGGGATGATTTTGTAACTCCCAATGTCTCTGCGCACAAGCATACGATGCAATTTCTACAGTAACTTTTCACCGACCTGTAGAATAGTGGCTGCACAGTATAAAACTGGGCCTTTTCCTGAGTGCGTGCAGAAAACTTCCGCCTCCAAAACAGGCCCCGAAATGGCCTCAAATCAAAAAAATAAGGTCGCCTAGGGCTAAAGGCCTCCCCCGCAGCATATATTGCCCTCTTGCTTCACCGCGAAGGGCGTATCAACCTGAGACAATGCACTCCTGCACTTTCCGGCTATGCTACCTGCAGAGATCTGCTCCCAAAACAGAAAATGAAAGCAACACTGCTCCTCTTACCAGAACACCACGAGCTTGGCTTGCTTTCTTGAGCTCCTTACCACGAACAAGGCTCTGATACCATGTTAAGATTGTGGGAGAGAAGGAAGGAGTCTCACTTGAAGCTTTCTTGCTTGCACAATGGGGGAATACACACAAGAGTGGAGGCTGAAAACAGTTTTCCTCTTCTTAGTTGTGTAAGCCAAAAGAACTCTCTTACAAAGAAATAAAAGAACCCTATGTATGGGTCTCAAACCAAACTCAACTAACTAAGGTGGCATACTAACTGAGCCACGAACTAGAGTAGATAAGGATAGCTATCATGTAGCTATTATTCATGGGCGGTGTACCAACCGCGTCTGCAACTGACAAGTCAATGACATAAATACACAACGGTCACCCTGGCGTATCACGAGTGGAGCTTGATATCTCAACAATGGTTTCCGTGCTTTTCCCTTGGGCCATTTCCTTGCTGATGAAGTATTGCATCCAAGCCACCAAGTTGGACACTCCCAAGCTTGTGGGGATGCTAGGGGTGAGCGTAGTGGGTTCAGCGGGGGGTGCCATGAGGGTGGGGATAGGATGGAGGGGTGCTTTGCCTTTTCCTTCTGGAACTGCGGGGGGCGTGGGTTCTAGTGCCTGCATGCTGGAGCTAGGCCTCTCTTCCCTTGGCTGATTCCAGGCTTCTAGGTCATCCGCCCTGCACTACTGCTCAATGGACTGGCGTGTAGCCTTGGCCAGGTCCTCCTCCTCCTTTTTTCTTAACTCCTCTTCCTCCTCCGCGACTCTTCTTTTCCTTTCCTCTTTGGCCTTTTTGTATTCTTCCTCTAGTTTTTCTTTTTCCTGCTGCTCTTCTCTTCTTCTCCTTTCAGCCTCTTGCTTGGATGCCTTTTTAGCTTGCCTGACTTGCTCTGTTGTTTCTTCTTCTTCATGCTTCCTCTTCCTTTCTCTCTCCTCTGCCTCCCTGAGGGATTGCCGTTTCGCTTTCTCCAAGTCTTCCCTCTCCTTTCTACGGCCTTCATCCTGTATCTTTTTCTTTTCTGCTACTTTTTTCTTGGTCTCCTTGACCTGATTTTTTCTTTTCTATTCTTCCCCTTCTTTCTCGGTCTCCATCCTATCACTGGACCTCTCCTGGTGTTGATGAGGAGGTGATCTGTCGGGTGTTTTCCCCTCCCCCTCTTTTTCTTTCTTCGCAGCCTCCTAGATAAGCATTGTTAATATGCCCCCGTATGCGATGAACAAGGCTTTGGAGGAGGCCCTCTTTCTTTTTGCGGCCTTCGACATCAGGGATTCTCCTCCTGCTGGCATGCTTCTTAAGGCTAGCGCTCGAGCTGCCTGGTCAATAGTCTGCACCTCAGGTGGACAGGTAGGTCCCCCTTGGTGCGTCTGGTTGTGGGCAACCTAGGGATCTCTGGATCACTCTCCGAACTAACCTCCGATTCAGAGTCGAATCCCCCGCCTTCACTAGAAGAGGTGGTCTCCCCTGGTGGGCGTAGTTCAGATGGTGATTCAGTTCTAAATACTGATGCCATTCCTGGCTGGGCTAGTCCTACTTGCTCAAGGTCTATGGCTCCTACGTGTTCCAACCAGGCGCGGTCACATTCCACGCGCATGACTCCTCACTCCATTCTGAAGATACTCTTTCTCTGCGGCTTGGAATCTACTCGTATTTACTCTATTTCTTGTCCTTCAGTGTCGTATTCCACAGTATCTACCTCACCCTCACTTTCATCACTGAAGGATTGGCAGTCTTCGTATTTGTCGTTAGAATCCCCTCCATTAGACTGCTCATTGTCTCTAGGACTCGGTCTATCTCTGGTTGTTGGTCAGGAACCAGGGCCCAGTTATACATGAGGTTTAAGTCATGCACTCTGGTCCATTGCCACTTGGATTCATCTAAGAGATCCTGGAGTGGTTTGAGATTTGCAGCTAGATTGCCAGCTAGCTTGTCCAATAGATATTCCAGTACCTCCTGGAGTTCCCTTTTGTTGGCTAGGATGTGGGAGTTGACGGGCTTCGGTTTCCCATGAAGGCTTCCTACCATCATGCAGACTGGTGCGGAGGGTGTGTCGTTAGTCTTGCCGATTGTTTTGATGGCTTGCTCATTTGCCTCGTGATCAGAGAACGGCAGGTCAATTGTAGCAAGGACATGCATCCAATCCCACTCGTCCTCTGGGCATGGGATATACTTGGTCAAGGGCCCATAGGACTACTTGACTTGAGCATTACCCTTGAGCATAGTAGAGATGGCATCTAAGTCGACTAGTGAGGTCTTCCAGGTGTCCATCTCTACTCTCACGGCGTCCGTCCCATTGCTAAGGAAGATTAAGCCATTACCCCAATCTTCGATGACTCTACCATTGCGCATCCAGGGGCGGCCTAATAGGATGTCGTAGTCCACTCCCTTCATGGCTATAAAGTCAACGGAGAACTAGACACCTGCGATCTTCACTGGCCAATCCTTAAGCACCACGAATGGCTTGACTCTCATACCATTTGCTAGTGTGACATTAAACCTAGCAGTCTCAACAGGTGGGTTTTCCCAAGTCTGAAGCACTGCGTGGCTAAGCATACTAACCCCAGCTCCCGTGTCTACGATTCCCTTCCTCATTGTATCGCCTAGGCTAAGACCGGTAAGACTGCATGCATCTCGGAGCCTTCCCAGAAGGCATTGACGTGCAAGGATTTAGGCGTAGAGTGCAGTGTCAAACTCGGTATTTGTGTTTCTGCCTCATGGTCATGAGGGTCTGTCGTGACCTGCTCTTGTGACCCTTCAACCCACTGCTTAAGATCTTTCCATAGGGTGGGGTGCTGCCTAAGCAGATCTCCCAGGCTAAGTGTTACAGGGGTAATCACCAACATGGTTAGGAGATCATTGGGTGTTCGTCTCTCTCCTAACCTGGATTGTCCTGGCTAGTGGCTGTGACTGAACTGCGGCCTTGTAGCAGCGCCGAGGCTTGGCCTTAGCGGCACCGCTTGTGGTGCAGTTGCTTCTCTTGACTTTGGTTGTGGGGGCGATATTGGCATACTTATGCTGGAGAGATCATCGATCCCCTCCTCTATGATGGGCTCAACGTCTTTTAGATATTCTTGGGCTTCCTTCACCCATTCTTTCACCTTTTCTATGGCATCTAATTGTTGCTTTAGGTGCTGGTATTCCCCTACCTTAGCGCTTCCCTTTTCGACTGTCTTAGGGACTGACGTCTCTGCTTCTGCGTTAGAGACCTTCTTTCCAACGGGCAGAGTCGTAGCACTCTCCATTTTTGGTGCGATTTTAGCTTCCGACTTCCTCCTCCACCGTCTACGGGTCTTCTTCCCTATCGAGACTACATTGAGATTGCTAGGTCCTGGCAGAGAGATGCCGCCTGCTTTGTTTGGGCATGGGTCATGACCCGCAATGGGATAGGTATGGCCTTCCCGTCGTGGTTCTCGACATCGAACAACCCCAATGGGACAGATGGCTCATTGGCTGAGCTAGATGACGGCTTCTGCCTTGGGCAATCGACGAAGAGATGGGTGATTCCACACTCAGCACACCTTTGGTCAACCTTGTCTCTGTTTTGCTGCTCCCTTTCAAGGCAGCGTGATGAGACATGACCTAGGTGGCCACAGGTCCAATAGATGATTGGATCTTGCATCTGCCCTCCTAGGCCTTTACCTCGTCCTCTTCCTAATGCCGTCATCGGTACGGGGCGATAATCCATGAGGACAGCGTTGCCCTCGTCGCCATGCGAGACGTAAGGGCATATGTAAGCTTCCTCCTTGTTTGGTTCTTCCACGTAGTGGACAGGAGCGTCACTCAGTGGATGGGTTATGTAGGGACAAGGCAGTCTAAGAATGCTTGTAGGATTCATTTTTATCCCAGGAATGGCCGGCTTAATGTCGTTAGGCACAGGGAGGGCCAATGGGGCTCCCCTTCCGAAAAATGGCTACGGCTTGTTCACTAGGTAAGGCTGGCCATATGGTTGTGAGTATGGAAGTCTCCTTGGCAATCTACAATGCGCGACGTCATGACCGAACCTACCACAGTTAGCGCAAGGTCTTGACCTAGGGTCTTGACACTCGGCCGGCAAGTGGTTTCCGCCACAGTACACGCATTGGACATGTGGACGCGTTGGTCGTCTCAACATGTCTTGCAACTTGGCTAGTTCCATCCTTACATCGGCCAAGTCTTGGTTTGTTTTGATGGTTTTCCCCTTATCCTGGGATGATGGGGCTGATCGCTCACTCGAAGCTAACGCTCTTTCTGAGCTTCACGAGTTGATCTCTTCCAGGTTTGTGCTTCTGGAGCTCCACTCCTTCAGCTGATCGTCAACTCGGATGGCTTCCTTAAAGACCCTGGCTAGCATGTCTCGCTATAAGCTCGAGTTGCCTGCCAAAGCCTTGTATAGTTCCTCGTTCTGAATCCTACTGATGAATACAGTTGATATTGCTCTTTCAGTCGATCGCTCTCCAGTAGGGATTCTCTTGAAGGGACTCCACACATGGGTCACGTAATCACGGATGTCCTCCTTCTCTTTCTGCTTGACGTTCATCAAGTGCACTAGTAGATTATCAGAGTACCTGGGCTTGGCAAATCTCTTAATGAAGAGATCCTTGAGGCCATCGAAGTTGGCTCGCTCTGCGTTATCTAAGCTCGTATACCACGTCCTACCCTTGTCGCCCAAGAAAAGCCCGAATGCTTGAGAGCGTTGAGCCGGTTGTTGAGGCTGTTGGCTTCGCAGACTTGCTCGAACTGCTCAACAAAGCTGTATGGATTGTCATGGGGTTGATACTTATCGAGTTGCTTGGAAACAATAGGGATTTTAGCCTGGCTCTTTGAGCCCTGGTTTGCTCCTAATCCTGCGAGCAGCAATGTCGTTAGCACCGTGGCACTTTGCTCTGCAGCCATGTTATCGAGCAGTCACTTCATGAGAAGCTCACTCAGCGTTAAGTCTCCTTCTAGTGCTCTCTCATGGTTCGTTCGATTCCTGCTAGCCAAGTTCAGTACTCGCTGCACCTCTCGCAACTCCATGCCTTCCCTTTGGCTCCTAGCCTGTTGATCCCTATTGTACTCAGCCATGCTTTGCAGGCCAGCTTTCTCTCCTCTTCTAGATCTGCGATGATAGCGTCGGTTGTCCTATCGCGATGCTCGTACCGAGCATGAGCGTTGTAACTGCTGACCAACTGCTGGGTTGAACAGCATCTGGAAAGGCTTCTAAGTCGAATTCCTTGTTAGATCTGTGGTTTGAACTTTCTTCTACCATTGTTGAGTTGTCGTGCTCCACCAAGCTATCGATCAGGTTCAGTAGACTCGTTAGATCCACTTCGTCGGCGTTCCTTGCTTGGTCCTACTTCTGCCCGTTGATGGTTTGTCTATGTATTGGGTTCTCTCCTACTGGTGGGTTCCTTGAGTGGTTTATCTTAGTGATTTCCTTCAGTTATTTAATACAGTCCTCAATTTATGGCCACTCAATGTGTCTTTCCTTGTGCACTTGTGCTCAATCAGGCTTTCAGTTTCCTTAGGTGTACTTCAAGTGCAAAAATTCAGGTGAGTGCAGCAGCCAATTCCTAGACGTCTTACGCACTATCGCATTGTTTTAGGCTGAATAGGCTTGTTGGTCAATTTCCTGGCCATCTTGTCAGGGTTTAGGGTTTCTCTAAGGTGTTGTCTTGTTTGTTTTTGGTCCAATTAGGCCTTACAACTCAGCGATTCACATCTAAGCCTTCGAGTCTCACAACTGCCCACTTCTAGCTGCTAAGCAACGACGCCCTACAATTTTTCCTATTCCGCGTGCCAGAATCAAGTTCTGAGTGCCCTATGGGCTTTCGACAGTTTGAGCTGCTGAGTTCTAGCCGGGTCAAATTTCTGAAAATCTGGTAAAAATCTACACTCGGCCCAACTGGTCGACCGTTTGGACGGGCCGAGTGCGACACACGTAAACAGTGCAAACTCGATTTCGATCGTTTCTCGTGCTTCACTCAATCATACCAAGCATAATCCTCCAGATCCTACCTAAGGGGGTAAAAGAAGGGATTCATATATCTGGATGGAGTGGCGGGCTCATCGTTGGTGCGATCAAATGGAATCGGGTGGTAGCTCTCTCTCTCTCTTTCACACTGAAATGGTTGCAAATGAGTACTTCCTTGGCCTCTTGGCTCTTATACCCCTTCTCGGGTATGGTGTTGATGCCCCCAATTACTCACTTGCTGATCTTAAGCATCACAAGCGAGCTTTTTGCCATTTTTTGCATAATTTTTTACCCTGTTTTGCAATAGTAAACCCTGCCCTTCTCCGGTGTGATTTCCTAATCCTATCCTACTCTAAATGCAATAAGAATTGAAAGCAAAATACTGAACTGATTTCTCCATGTTTCCTAATCATCAAACAAACCAAATAACCCAAAATACTTACTTGTTTTGAAGATCAAAAACACCCAAACTTCCTACCTATCTCAAGCTCCGGTTCGGGGATGAATCCCTTACTTCGATGCTCGATATGAGGCGCGCCAATGCTCAAGCTTGAATCCGTTCATCCCGGCAAACGGAACCAAAATGTGGGAGCCTTCGCTCAACCACCAAGACCCATGGACCGCTTATTATTTCAAGCATTCCAAGCGAACTCTAATGGCTATCTCTCACCTAGCCAACGCACCGTCGATCCTACGAGTGTAGTGAGCTTACCTTAGTGCCGATATGAGTTGCCTCCTCTCTCCCACACACCGGTAGCTCCACAATCCTAGATGCTAGCTCAAGCATCCTCAAGCCTCCTCCACCTCCAAGCTCCATCCTCCATAGCCGTGCGCGCAAGAAGAGAGAAGGGAAGAGAAGAAGAGAAGAGGAGATGGTGAAGAGCTTCACCCTCTTGATCCCTCACTCTCACACACACTCACTCCCTCACACTCTCACACTCCCTCTCTCAAGAGCACACACAAGAAAGAAGGTGAGAAGGAGAGAAGAAGAAGAAGACTTTTTTTGCCACACACCAAAGAATGATCTCTTCTTCACTTTTTGAACTTTATATATACAAACCCTAAAATCCCATGGGCACCCATCCCTTTTTTACATGACCGGCCATTGTGGCAAGGTCCTTTTTCCGTTTTCCTCTTCTAGCCTTGTGCCTCTAGCCTACACCCATCTAATATTTTACAATTGGCACAGGAGGGAGCCTGGCGCTCTTTTACAAGGATTTTTCGAGTTTTTTGAGGCGCCTTTTCTTTTAAGGTTTCGCTTTTTGCCCTGGTTCATCTTTAGAGGCCGCCTGCGTGTCTTTGCTCTTTTCCCATCTTCCTTTTGCTTTTTCCTCCATTTTTCTGCCATCTCAACTTGGGGTTAACAATAAGCACAAAGAAAAAACCAAGGGCAAAGTGCAAGAAAAGTCTGATAATTGTAGCATTATGCCTAGTAAATCCAGTGTAAAGATTGAAGAGATAAATGTAATACAGCCTAAGTAAGATGATGAGTACATCTCAACAACTTCCTCTCTTGATGCTTCTCTGTTGTGATGTATTCGGATCCTATGAGTGAATTGGTCAAGAATCTAGTCTTTTGTGTGAAGAATTGAGGTTCACTCTATGACTTCATCAAAGAGGTGGTAGAGAACAAGTCTATTGTTGAGCATATCAAGATCTTGATTGTGACTTGCAAATCTGCTCACTAAAAGTCTCTCAGTGGAATGTTTTTGCTTTGGAAGATGATGGGCATAGGATGAGGTGACATCTATTCCTCACCATGTTATAATTTTTTTACATTTGTAATTGTGTGACATTTTTTTGTTCTCTTCTTACTAGAGGCATATTTACTTTTAAGTGGGAGATTGTTGGGGATAAAGGCAAGTCTTGTGCCTACACCACCCTATATTCACTACATACACTATACTTGCACATTTGTACACTAAAGTTGGTGGACACTTACCATTGTCACTTTATTCTTTATTCTTTTAGAGACTATTGAATAAGGGAAGGTCAATCATATATATTAACTATTGGAGTTCCCACATCCTCTCTCTCTCTCTCTCTCTCTCTCTCTCTCTCTCTCTCTCTCTCTCTCTCTCTCTCTCTCTCTCTCTCTCTCTCTCTCTCTCTCTCTCTCTCTCTCTCTCTCTCTCTCTCTCTCTCTCTCTCTCTCTCTTACTTCATCCTCCATAGCGCACATCTCTTTTGCTTCTGCTTGTGTTGGTGCTTCCTCTTGTGCTTCTCCCTTTAGTTGATTGGATCTTGGTGTAGGCCTTGTTGATTATCTCATTGAATTGCTTATGTGGTATCTCTATTGGTTAATATAGCAAACTCTGCTATTCCATTCCTCAAACTATTTTGTTGGTCCATGCCTTGTTGATGTGTATTACCTTCTCTCTCCACTTCTATTGTAACTTCATGTATCCATGCATCATCAAAATTATCTAAATAATTGTGCATATATTATGCAAAACAAGGCATGCTGCTACCATCTTCAAGACATTTTGTGGAAGTATATCATATCTCTTTCATAATATGCAACATCGAGTTTTAAGGATTCCAAAGGCTCTTTTGACTCGCATACAACTGCTTGATTGCATGTAGTTCCAATACTAATGTTCCTTGAAGATATTTTGTCCTTGATACACATAAAAGTAGGTAGCATCCAAAAGTATGTGAGATAAATACAATCACTAAGAAGACAATACTGACCCAATGCACCATTTGCACATCATTTTCCTAAATTTGAACATAAACATTAGGGGAGATTTGAGATCTCAAAAATGCCCTGTAAGAGATCCTAGAGTGAGAAAATATTTTAAGAAATAAAAAAGATTTTAGAATATTTTTAAATTTTTATATTTTGATAAATAAACATATGTAAACTTGTTAAAAGATCATTATCAGAATATTCTTGTGGCTTGCATTAAACCTAGAAATGTAGGTCATCGTAAAGATGATGATGATTGATTTAATAATGATCTTAAATTGTCTTGATAAAAGTGAAATCAAATATTCAATTTAATTTTTTTGACATCTAGTTACCTCCCTCCATCCTCATTTTCTCTTGTCCTTCTTATTCTTCTTGTCGGTTACTTACTCATTCTTTGACTTTTTTGAATTCACACGGTATTCTTATTCAAAGTTACAAATCACATCTTTAACTATGGATTAATAATCCAATGATCCTTGTAACACTAGTAAAAGAGCTCTCTATCACCTTCAAATTGAGCTAGAATGTGAGTATGAACCAATTAGAAAAAGAACAAAACAAAACATTGTTGCAAAGTCCATGAAACATGTATTTTGATTTGAAGGGAAAAAAAATCATAATCTTTGGTTGGAAGGTTATACCCCAAAGATCATATAAAAAATAGTACTCCTCCTTTTTATAATAGCTCTTCACTAATGCAATTTACTAGTGATGGTTATAATGGATTTTTGGGCTATACATTTAATCTTATTATAAAGAAGGATGTTCTTAAATTGGAGAATTACTCATCAACATAATATAGAGATGAGTTGTTGCAAAAACTACATGATTGTCAATAGAAGAGTCATGTGGATAAGCTCTCCATCTTCTCCTCTCTTCTTTTCTATTCTCTTGTCTCGCGCATGACAATGGAGATTGGAGCTTAGAGCTTGAGAATCAAGCTTGCTTGAGCTTGCATCTTGGATCGTGGAGCTATCGGAGAGCTTGAGGGTGGAGGCAACTTGATCGGGCATGAAGGTAAGCTCACTACACTCGTAGGTGTGAGGGTGCGCATGGTTATGTGAGAGGTAGTCATTGCACTTGGCTTGAAATGCTTGAAATAATAAGCGGTTTGTGGGACTTGGTGGTTGAGCGAGAAGCTCCCACATTTTGGTTCCATTGCTAGGGCCAATGGACTTAAGATTGAGTGCTTGCATGCTCTAAATTGAGTGACAAAGTAGGAGTTCAACTCCAAAACATTACTTGGTTTTAGGTAGGAAGCAAAGGAGTCATAGGCTATTTGATTTCTTTTGTGGATTAATTTAGGTTTAGGAAGATTTTTTGGTTAGAGTTGTGCATTTTGATCAGTTTTGAGACATTAAGGGCTGGGAAATAAGGAAAAAAGAAGGAAAAGATAACTCTCTGAAGAACCAAGGAACAAGGAAATGGGGGAAGAAAGGAAAGAGATCTTTTGTGTCTAGGAAGGAAAACAAAGTGTGAGGGGAGAAAGAGAGAACACAAAAGGTAAAAAAAGGGAAAGAGAGAGCTCATTTGCATTCAGTGAGATTGAGAGAGAGCTAGTGAGAGAGAGAAAGGGAGTGACATGTCTATAGGCTACAACACATGATTTGTGCCTTTGATGCTTTCAGCCCTTTTAAGTATGCTCTAAATCCTTATTTTTGATTATTGCATTGTTCTAGAATCATGGGTGCTTTGAATAGTGGGCATTAAGTCATTAAATAAGGTGTTTGTGCCATTAGTTGGGTTTTCAAGTGCCACTTGGACGATGATCGCAGGCCTTGGACAATCAAATCTAATTAGTGATGTGCACAAATTGATTAACGAGATTCCCACTATCCCTATCTACTATCTAGCAAAACCACAGCTAAGGGAACGGGCTTGGAAGAATCGCCGAGGAAAGAAGACATTGTTGAGCTTGTTGACTCTAGTCTGAGAGTCATGGCTTGGCTCAAATGTCCAAGCCACTTAAGCGACCACTTGCATGCCTGAGTTGAATGGGCATGACCACTCCGCCAAACTTAGGGCCTCAAATGGCCACTCGGACGGTCAGATGGGCATCCCTCATCTGAGTCTAAGTGTTTGATCACTCGGACAGTTGAATACCTTGAGGAGTCCACTCAGATGGCCAAATTTATGACTCAGACACTCAAGTCTAGGACTTGGACCAATTGTTTAGAACCTTGTTTGGATTAATTTTTGACCCTTCAAGGGCTTGTTAAGGCCTACTCCCGACTAACCAACAACAAAGTTGAAGTGCAAACTAGTGAAACCATAGGACTTTTTACACTCAAAAAACCTCAACCTAGTAGTACATGGGGGGATTGAAAGAACCAACATTGGCCGCTGCCTAGATAGAGACCCAAGTTGACTCACTTGGCTGAACACCTGATGATAGACCACCTATCATGACCTATAGAGAACCCAATTTGGAATGTTAGGAGTAATCAAAACCCCCTCTAAAAGCACCAAGAATAGGAAACTGACTGACAGTTGACCCCATCAAAGGTCACACTACTCGATAGTGTAGGCATTTAAGCACATATGAAAGATGGAAAGCCTGATTTCGTAAAGCGCACATCGAGTTGCATTACTGGTGTATGAGGGTTCAACATTTGTAAACTATTGGATTAACAAGGAACACACTAAGGAGAATTAAGATAAAAATGAACCCGCTAGTACGAGTACAACCCCAAGGATTAGACAAGTGACCTAAAACACCAGGAACAAAGACATATAAGAGATAGAACCATCACATTGTCGAGAGAAGGTAAGACTCAGTAATATTAGGGATACATATTTAGCTAACTTAGTTGACCTCATAGATGTACTAGTGGATATCAAGAGAAGCAACTACTATAGCAGGCACTGACTCGAATGAGAACAGTCTTGACCTCAACCTTAACCTTAACATGGTAGGGGGCCCAGATGACATCCAATGACTTGTTATACAATATGACTAGTAGACAAGGATAGCACATCATGGAAGAGTAGTAACCGATGTCATAGTCGACCTTGAGGAAGAGAGGAGACTAGCAAGTATAGCATCATAGCGCGTTGCAAGTTATAGCTAAGAGCAAAGGGCTCAAAAGTTGCATCAAGAAAGAGAGATCAATGAGGTTCACAGGATCCTAGCCATCTCAAGTAGAAACGAAACGGGAGGCAATGCCAATGGTGGGAAGAGAGACCTAGAAGCAAACCTTATAGTAAGCAAGCTACTCAGATTGCTAGACAATGCTAGCATTAAGCAAAGTGGGGCACCCTTGGTGACATAATTACTAGCCATTACCCCAAATGCCAGAAGCCAAAAAACAAAAATACCCATAGTTGCAAAGCACCTTGATAAAAACAAGGCATGCAATGACGCTTACAGCTTCATTGAGCAATTTGAGCAGGTGTGTGAGGTTAGTAACCTTACGGACCCTGCTCAATGAGCATAGGCATTCAATCTTTGCTTGGAAGACAAGGGACATGGACTTGGTTCACCAGTCCAGGCAACATTGAATGTAATAACTTCACTCAGTTGAAGGATCTCTCCATTAAGAGATTCTTGGAGGCAGGATACTCTGATAACCTCATTGTTAAGCTAATGAATGTTAGCCAGAAAGATAAGGAGGACATAGGAGACTACATCACACATGTGAGTAGCCTTTATAAGAGGATAGCTACAACTAAGCAACCCAATGAGAGAGTAGTCTCTATTGTATTCATTAACAAGATCCACAACAAAGAACTCTATAAGGCCCTGGCAAGCAACTCAAACATGCAAAGGGATGTGCTTGCAAGAGTCTTTGAGGAGGCCATATAGGTAGATAAGTTGCTCAAGGAGAGAAGGTCTCGGGCTACGCAGTAAGGTAGCAATGCATTTAGGAACACCGTGAGAGCTACAACAACTAGTGAATGAGCAGCCCCCAATGAACAAGAAAAAGGGAAGAGTGTTGACCAAACCGAAGCTATAGCAGACCTAAAATCGGATCTTGCTATACTGCAAGAGTCAATACGAAGGCCAGTATAAATTCATGTGCAGTGTGTGCACTATGGAGGAAATTTTTGAATATCCCAATCCTAGATCAAGGCCTTGTGACAATTGCAGAAGATTCAGGCATGACACCATACACTCCCAATTGCCAAGACGATTGCCTTACTAGCAACCTTACTCAGCCATACTATTTAGGAGTTAGGCAATATATTTTGGAAGGGGAGCCCCTTTGGCTCTCCTTGCACCGAACGATTCAAAGTAGTTGCTCCGAGGATAGACATCAACCCGACAGGAATCCCTAGACCTCCAGGACCTATCATGACCCATCCACCAAGCGATGCTCTAGTGCACTTTGTGGAGGAACCATTGGAGGAAGATTCTTACTTGATCCCATATGTCTCTTATGACGAAGAGGGTAATCACATATATCGATAAACTATAGACCTATGCCTTAGGTAGAGGAACAGGTAGAGATATAGGGGGGAGCTCAAAACCAAGAACCCATAGCATGCTAGATATGTGGCCATCCATGGAATATCTCATCTTGCTGCCCTAAAAAGGAGCAAGAAAATAAAGAGAAGGCCAGCTTGAGATGCCCCAAATGTGGAATCACACACTTGTTTGCCAATTTTCCTAGGCAAAAACCATCCACTACTTTGACAATTGTACCATCTGTGTCTCTCAGACTCTTTTGTGTTGAGTCACCAAATGAGGATGTCACACCTATTCCCCTAAATGTCATGAGATGAGCTCAAAAAAAGCAAGCCGGTATCTCATTATACCTAGACCTAGCAACCTGGATGCATCCTCTATAGGGAAGAAGAGTGGATGATGGAGAAAAAAGAGAATCAAGGCAAAACCACCGTTCAAGACTGGGAGTGAGACCACATTAACCGAGGGAAAACAAGCCATTGATGTTGAAGTAGAAACATCTGCTCCTAAGACGAGAGAGAAGGGAAACACTAAGGTTGGAGATTACCTTGACCGTGACCAACGGTTGAGGGCTATGGACAAGATCAAGGAGTGGATAGAAGAAGCACAAGCTCACCTTCAAGATGCCAAACCTATCATTGAGGACAAGATTAGCAAACTCTCAACGATGAGACCACCAGTCTCTCCCACATATCTAAGGGTAGGAGAGACAACACTACCATGTGAATAACTACATGGGCAGAATAAGGGGGCTGTGACTGCGCAACCAGTTCATAATCATTGGCAAGGATCCCATGAAGCTGAGGAAGAAAATATGAATGGAAATTTGCTAACCACACTAATAACAACTCCTGTGACATTGTCGTTGGAGAATTGCTTAGACAAAACTCTGCACTTTGGCAAGAATTGAAGTGATGGGTAGAACATAGTAATGAACATGAACCGTAAGACTTTCCAAACCATGATGCAGTGATATACATACCAAGCCTAATGCTAAATCAAATGTCTAAGTCCCCACAATTGAATGCCTTTTGGGAGGACACTGAGATGCATGCAATCTTACCTTTCGTTTCCTTAGGAGATACTACACAAAAGGGGATAGTGGACATAGGAGCAGGGGTTAGTATACTTAGTCACGTAGTCTTGAAATCTTGGGAGAACCCACTGGTAGAAACTGCAAGGTTCAATGTCACTCTAGAAATGAGATGAAGGTTAGATCCTTCGGAGTCCTGAAGGGTTGGCCTCTAAAGATAGTGGAAATCCAATTCTCAATAAAATTTATAGTTGTGAAGGGAGTGGACTATGATATCCTGCTCAACAAACCTTGGATGAGAAATGCTAGAGTGATAGAGGACTAGGGTAATGGCATGATATTCTTGGGCAATAGTTCAAAAGTAGCCTGAGTAGAGATGGAGACATGGAAAACCTCACTAGTGGACTTAGATGACATCTCTACCCTACTAAAGGGTGACTCAAGACCTAGAATCAATTATGGACCTCTAACAAGATACATTCCTTGCCCTAAGGATGAGTGAGACTGGATGCACATATTGGCAACCATTGATCTCTCGTTCTCAAAGGATGAGGGTGAAACTAGAAAAGTCGTAGACTCAACTAGAAACCCTAACATTATCACCACTTCTAACCTACCCACCATGGTACCCTTGTGCATGATGACCGAGAGTTCCATGGGTCAACCAATGCCAGTCACTTGTTGTGTCCAGCAAACAAATTAGAACTTCAGAAAATCCTCGAGTACTTATCAAGTTAGCTTGTGGGTAACCCAGCTCTACCAATTTAAAGCCTCTCAAGGATCTTATGGAAAGCAAAGAGTGGAAATGGACTAAGATCCATGACTTAAACTTGTCATATAACTAGACTTTTAACAAGTATAGCAGAGCTTGAAAGCGGGGACCCTACAAGCAACATACAGTCCCAGTATGAGGATTCTGATGACAAGTACGAAGACTACTATTCCATCAATGTTGAGGAGAGCAAACAGGAAGTAGAGACCATAGAATATGATATAGAGGGAAGAGTAATTGAGCAAATCAAAGTGAATACTAAACCCCGAGAGGTCAACACGTTTCGAGTGAGCAAGGGAGTTGCCAAGGTAGATTACAATTGAGCCTAACTAGAATGCCTCAAGGTGGTAGATTATGAGCAAGTGCAATTATTTTGTCTTGCACCACACCATTATTTGGAGTAGAGTCAACGTCAAAGTTGCAAGCACCAGGGGAGGAAGCCTCTTCTAGTAAGGATGGCAAGTACAATTCCGAGTCAGATGTGAGCTTTGATAGTGACCTCGAGATACCTCAACCACCTAGGAGTTGATGCACCAAGGGGGACCTTCTAGTCCACCTAAGGTGTAGGAGGTTAAAGGAGGAGAAAAGGAAACAATTAAAGTCTTTAGAAGATGAATGACAAAAGAATCCCAAGGACTTGCCCAAGCACTTCACAAAGTACAAAATTTATGATCTAATAGTGGTGTTAATAGGAGCCAAACAGGAAGAGCAAGCAAGTGAACCCATCAATGGACCATCAAAGGTTAAGGAGGTCAACTGGGCAAGAGTGGAGGACAAGTGATGTGTTCGCATGGTCCTTAGAACTGAAGGGAATAAATCTGAGTATTGTGACTCACAACATCCCCATGACCCACAAAGTAGTAGCAATTAAGCAACGACCATATGCAATGAATCCTAAGCACATGCTATAAATGAGAGATTGATAAGCTATTGAAGGTAGGATTCATTTACAAGATAGAGCACATAGGCTGGGTCTCACCCATAGTCATAGTAATGAAAAAGAATGGGAAGATCCAAGTGTGCATAAACTATAAGAAGGTCAACACAGCCTCCAAGAGAGACAATTACTTGCTACCATACATGGAGCACATGCTAGAGAGAGTGGCAAAAAAGGAAGCCTAAAATTTTCTAGATGGCTTCTCAGGCTATAAGTAGGTGCAAGTCCATCTGAACGACATGCGCGAGATGTCATTCGCAACCAAATGGGGGGGTGTCTGCCTACATAGTCATACCATTTGGATTGACTAATGCTCTTGCTATCTTTCAGTGCCTCATGTGTGCCGTCTTCAAGGACATGCTTAGAAAATGGCTAAAAGTCTTTGTCAATGACCTATGTGTCCACACCAACTGGGAAGAGCACTTGGAAAAGTTGTGAATAGTCCTTGAACAGTGTTGGCAATATGGTCTCTCATTAAACCCCTTGAAGTGCCAATTTTGGGTGAAGCATGGTTGCATCTTAGGGCATGTTGTGTTGAGGAGTGTGATAGCCACAACTTCTCTAAAGTTAAGGTGATTATAGGCCTTCCCCCTTCGACCAACTTCAAGGGAGTTCAATGTTTCATAGGCCACACAGGATACTACCCATGGTTTGTACTGAGCTATGCATTGATTGCTAGACCCTTGTACAAGCTATTGATAGTATTCAAGTGGACCAAAGAATGTCAACAGGCCTATGTAAGGCTTAAACAGGCTTTAACTTCAGCTCCTATCTTAAGAGCCCTAGATTGGTCCATTACCTTTCACATGAATACTGATGCATCAAAATTTGCCATGTGGGGGCAGTGTTGTGCCAACTTGGCAAACATAACCTAGACTATCCAGTGAGCTTTTTGCAGACAGCTCAATGAGATAGAAATGAACTACTCTACAATAGAGAGGGAAGGGTTAGCCATGGTGTTCAAACACTATCTTCTAGTGACACCCTATATCTTCTTTGTGAATCATCAAGCATTGCTTTATCTTGTGAATAAACCCTAAACAATGGGATGCATTGCACGATGGTTACTTCTTCTTTTGGAATTTAACTTCTCTATGGTCGTATGCAAGGGAAAACAACATTATATGGCAGATCATATGTCTCGTATACTCACAAGAGAAGCCACGGAATGGGGAATTAGTGATGATGACCTACCAGATACACATCTTTTTAGAATGTCCAATGAACAAGATTTTTTTAGATCAAACCTAACATCATATTGGGCAGATGACATAGTCCACATCCTCGAGAATGGATTGCCAGAACGAAAGCTAGGTTAAAAAGACTAATCTTGAAGATCCAACCCTATCAGTTGATTGTAAGTTAACTATATTGAGTAAGATAGGATGGACTCTTAAAGAGATGTGTTTGTGAATATGAAATGTATGATGTGCAGGAAGCACATGGCGGGATAGATGGAGGGCACTTCATTGGAGACAATACAACATGCAATGTGCTCTAGTCCCAACTATAATGGCCAACAATATTCTACGATGATGCAACTAAGTTTGTAAAGCATTGTGATGAGTGCCAACGGACCAAAGTCCCTACTCATAAGGACAAAATGGAGTTGATCCTGGTGATCGCATGCCAACCATTCGAGAAGTGGAGGATCGACTTCATTGGTCCAATCAGCCATGTGCCACAATACTCCCAAGCCAAGTACATCATTGTTGCCATAGACTACCTCACCAAGTGGACGAAAGATTGAGCAACTCGTAAGAATGACACAATGACCATGGGCAAGTTTCTTCGGGAGCAAGTGATCTCACAGTTTGGTTGTCCCATAGAGTTGGTTAGTGACCAACGCACACTTTGTCAATGAAGTGATCGCTCACTTATTATCCACCTTCTTAATAATCCACAAAAAGTCATCTCCATCTTATCCTCAAGTCAATGGTTAAGCCGAATCCACGAACAAGATCTTAGTGGGTGTTCTAGCAAAAGAGGTCTCTGCCTCACGGAACAACTAGGACAACAAGCTCATGGTAGCTTTATTGGCATATAGGATGGCCTACAAAACAACCATAGGATAGATCCATTCAAATTGACCTACGAAACCAAAGTTATTTTGCCAGTGGAATTCTTTACTCCAAGCTTGAGAATAGTAGTCCAAGAGAGATGGGAGGGCCAAGAAGCATGGACATATCTATTAGTAGAGCTAGAACATATATCCAAGACTCGTCTCATTGCAACCCATACCCTAATATATGAAAAAGAATGACATAAGAGCTAGTTATAAAAATACGTCAAACAACAAAAATTTGGGCTAAGAGACTTAGTATTGCTATACTCTGTCAAGGGACACAAGCATAAAATGAAGTTCAGGGGATTGGGACATTTCAAGGTTTGCAATATCAATAGAACGGGGAATGTGAAACTTGAAACCCTAGAACATGAGGGCATAGGTTTCTTTAATGGAAGTCAAATCAGAAAGTATCACCCTTCGTCGCATCCACTTCATGAACTTCCGATGATAGAACCACTAATGAACGTGAGGGTTGTAACCATCACAGAGCTTGAGGAGGCGGATAAGGAAGTAGTAGGTAGCAGCCTACCTGCAAATCACTGTAGCCTCTCAAAAGGCATACACCCTTGATGCGCTAATTGATGAGGGAGCCAACACAAATATCTTAACACACAAACACTGGACCACCATGGGACAACCCCAATTGCAACCAACCACTATGAAATTTAGCCCATTTGGGGGGGCAATTCTATCCACTCTTGGAAAAATGCAAACTAATGGTTTCTATCAAGACTAAGAGCCTATACATCATTATGTGCTAGTTTAATAAGCAAAGCATTGGTAATGAGTCACTGCTGGGAAGGGTGTTCAAAAAACAAGTTCATTGTCATGTTGATTATGACTCGCAACACATTCACCTTTCCATCAGTCATGTTAGAATTGTAATGGCTTTTAGCAAGGGCACCGTGGTTGTCCCAAATCCTATAGTGCCACTAGTAGCTAAACCTAGTGTCAACCCTAAGGAGGGGGTAGTATATCACAATGTACTTCCATAGTACCTTCACAGCTGGATCTTGGAACCACATCCACAATTATGGTCCAAACACTCAAGTGGGTCCCTAAGCATAGACCACAATCTCACAAACCTCAATCATAGGGGATACATATGGAGGTAACACTGGGTTCCAAAAGCCCTACTGCGACCCTAAGGATACTATGGAGGTAACACTCCACTGTGGTTGCCTAAACTCTTGAGTGTTATGCATGACCCTCAAGATCATGCCCCAAAAACCAAGATTTAGAAACATCAATCGAAACAAGGGAGGAGAAAAACCAAAATGAAGAGTGCTCAATCTCTGGGTGCTCAATTGGCCCAAATGGTCTATCGACCCAAAGCTCAACCAAGAGTCCACGAGCAACCACTCATGAGTGAGCCCCTTCCTAATGAATCTATGATTATCACCACTACAAAACCACCCAACGACAAAGTGTGAATCGAGCTCCAAAAATCTCAAACCAAGCTTGCCACGCCCACTGAGAATCCTCAAGTGAAAGTACCATGCATTAACTTGTCCTATTTAACTAAACCCAGGCCACCCACAAGCCTTAGCCCACTGCAGCCACGATGATCCATTCTTGAAGTGGCTTCCAATATTGCCATGGACAGAAGGGATGACTTGATAATGTGCATCCAACGATTGGACTCAACTTTCATGTTGTTTGCTAGAAGTTACAAACATTTGGACCTAGGCTTACTTGACGAACGAGGTACGTTTCTTGCCGTGCTCTTAGGAAGAATATGAATTCATCTTTACTAAGGTTTCTACTATTGTAGATGAAATGATAAACAATGAAATTTCATGAGAAAAGGCCATAAACTAACACTTAATCACCTCCTACAAGAAAAGTAAAATTCCCATATCACCATAGGAACTCTCTGAACTCCAACAACCAGTTCAGCAAAACGATGTCCCATCAAGACTTTTGAGTACAACTAGACCTATGTGGCCCCAGCTAGCCCCAGCCTCATTTAGAGCATTGGCTATAACTAGGAGTCGGCCATTAGAGGACAATATCATGCTTCACCCTTACTTGGATAAGATTCTAGCAGAGAAGAAACTCCACATTATAAGTCAATTCAACTCCGATGACCTCTTGACTGATGTATTAACTTACATTATACAAGTAGGCAACATGATATGGACCGTTATGTGACTTTAGAGTATAACCCCAAGTTTTACAAATGGCTCTTGAGAAAGTGAGGCACACCACCATGGATGCATTGAATGTCCATACACATAGATTTTCACAATCCTAGGAAGGATTTTCATATTCTCCAAGGGAAAGGGGGTAAAAGTGGAAAATTTGATGAAAAATCAAAATAGAAATTGAATTTTAAAGGGAAGAATGAATGTGTAAAAATGTGTGGATTGATTGGTATGAGAATTCTCACTTTGTGGGTTATATTCCTCATTGTCACACACTAATCTTCTAGTCATCTTACTTTCCATGCAAGAGTGGCTCTTTGAAGAGAACTAATTGTGGGATATTGTGTGTGGCAATAAGAACCTAAATGGAAATTCAACTAGATAAATCCAATAGGCCCCCCTTCTCAAAGGAGGAGCATAGAAGACATGGATTAGCCATGGAGATCCGAGCATTCAATCAATTAAAATACCACAGCATCCACAATTTGAAAGGAGTGGTGACGTCTGAAGAGGCAATGGCACACATGATAGAACAATGTAATCTTGCCAAGTACTTGGAAAAGGTGGGGCAAGACATCGATCACAACAAATGTACAGAGTTCCTAAAAATTTTTAATGCCCAAAGGAACAACGACATGGTAACCAGCATGCAAGGAGAAACCTCTAGAAGGGTGGAAGTTGCCTTTAATCTAGAAATTGTGGAGAAGGCCCTAGGATTAGCAGAGAAGCCAAAGAAGAAGCCAAAGAGGGATGTGTATGATGGGATACTGGGGATGGACAAAAAGAAGGTCTACACAAATGACAGAATCAGCCTAGTTGACATTCCTGAACCCACCATCTGGCTGCAAGAAAAAATGATACATACCCTTTTCTTAAGCTAGAGATATAAAGCTCTCATGAATAGGATAGGCATACCATGCTAGAGAACCTTTTGCAGCAAACACCTTGGACAAAGTGAATCGGAATGACTACATCTCCAGAAGATAATATAGGCATTGGCAAATGTACTAGCCATAGCACCAAGGGTAGTAGAAGGGAAGTCTTCAACACATTAGAGTCAGAGAGGAAAAAACATACCTCCAAGGTTTCAACCATAGGTTTTAGAGGAGTACTAATAGCCATCATTTAGGAAGCTCTAGGGGAGGCAGAAAGAGAAGTAGTAGAGAAGACCTTGGAGCTATCACCTATTCAAGAGCATCACACCCCCACCCCAGCAAGCTTGACTATCTTGCTTTCAGGAGGAGAACAGGGGGAGGACGAATTCCACAAGGAACAATAGGACAATACGGAAAGAGTTACTAATGAAAAGGAGACTTATTGACCCTCTCAACAGCAAGAAGCCTTGAGCGAGAGGACAATCAATTGAGAAGCAAGGCTTAGAGTTGTCGAGCCAAGGAGGGAGGAGAAAGATTACTCTTAAAATCCCCATAAGAAGACCTCCGAGGAAAATAGAGAGCTACAAAGGGTGGAGGAGGAATCAAAAATACTTTCAGAAGAGCACATGAAGAAACAAGAAGAGGAGGAAGAACGATTGAGGCAATAGGAGGAGGAGGAGATCACCTTGACCATTCGGAGATCAATGGAGTAGCCCTCCTGATCTCAAGAATTGGCAATGATGATCCTAGTAGGAGATGACGTGCCAAGCATGAGCCCATTAGCTGAAGAATTAGGATTAAGATCAATGGAAGGTAAGGTTAAAGCCCCTTCACACCCAACCCCACTAGTCATGGCCACCCCTACAATCACTCTAACACAAGGAACTGTGGAAGCGACAACCAACACGAAAGCAACATTATGGCTTGGGTCTAGTACTACTTAGTTAGCAAAGTACAAGAAAGTGCACGTGCACCTAGCCAAAAAGTCCCCCCTTGCAAGAGCAAAGAGACCAACAACAACCAACACAGAATCATACAAGGGACCAAAGGTCTCCTGCTTAGAAGTGTCAATAACTTTGATGCCTTTAGTTATGTGCAACATTGAAGATTAGGATGAACTGGTAAAGTATCTTCAAAGCCAACTAAATAAGGTGACAAAGGAGAAAAAGATCACGCTTGCATAGCTCAAAGAAGAGAAGATCGCCTTTGAAGCCTACATGGTAGAACAAGCGAGGGTGATGACCATCATAAACTGGGAGATAATTGCACTAAAAGAGGCCTTAAAGGCAAGGGAAGGAGAAGAGAGTCTAAATGATTTGTATGATGAAGAAAGAGAGAACCGCATTTGCCTAGAAAATGTATGTGCCTTCAACTCTAAGGAAAATAGGCATTTAGAGCTGGAAATAAAGGAGTTGAAGGGGCAAAAAGAAGAGGCAAGGACACAGTTGTAGGCAGTAAGGACCCAAAGAGATGAGGAGACCATGAAGAAGCTGATGGAGATGCACAATCAACTTTCCATGAGCAAGCCATACTAAGCAAACAAGTACAATGCAAACATTAGGAGCCTAGTATGAGAGAACATACCAAGCATGAGTGCGACAACAACTAAAGAGGTAGGACCAAGATCGATGGTGGAAGGCAAGGGTAAAGCCCCTCTACACCCAATCCTACTAGTCATGGCCACACCTACAATCACCCCAACACAAGGAATTGTGGAAGGGCCAGTCAACAAATGTAACATCATGGCCTTGGTATATTACTTAATTAGCAAAGTACAATGAATTGTGCTTGCACCTAGCAAAGGAGCCCCCTTGCAGAAACAAAGAGGCCAACCAGTCGAACACAGAATTAGCCAAAGGCCCAAAGGTACCCCGCTTAGAAGTGTCAACTACTTCAATGCCTTTAGCCATGCACAACACTGAGGATCATGAAAAACTAGTAAAGAAGATCCAAAGACAATTTAACAAGGTGATAGAGGAGAAAAAGGCACTATCACCCCTGGAACAAGCAAGGGTGATAACAATCATAAATAGGGAGATAATCCCACTAAAAGAGACCTTTGTAGTCTATAGGGTAGAACAAGCAAGGGTGATAACAATCATAAATAGGGAGATAATCCCACTAAAAGAGACCTTAAAGGCAAGGGAAGGAGAGGATAATCTAAAGGATTTGTATGATGAAGAAATAGAGAACTGCATTTCCCTTATAAAGCATATGTGCCTTCAACTCCAGGCAAAATAGGCCTTTAGAGCTAGAAATAAAGGAGTTGAAGAGGCAAGGACGGAGCTACAGGTGGCAAGGACCCAAAGAGATGATGAGACTATACATAAAAGAAGTCAATGGAGCTGCACAACTAGCTTCAATCAGCTCTCCATGAGAAGCCATACTAAAGGAACAAGTAGAATGCAAAAAACCAAGAGCTGTAAACAAATGCATACCTTGTGGCAGGAATAGAAGCAAGTGATTGCCACCCTAGCCTAGTACCAAAATCAAGGGCTAGAGCATATGAAGGGGAAAGTAGAGGAATGGACGTCTAGGAATGAAGATAGAGTGAAAGAATTAGCCTACAAGATGGTCCATTCCGAGAGTGAATGCCTCCTAGTAGAAAGAAAAGTCATAGCTCTCTCATCAAGACAAGAATGCTGAAGCAACAATGCACATTTTTTGGCACAATGTTGAATGTCACATAGTTAGAAGGAGAAGAAACATTGGAAAAACTAAAAAGAAAACTAGAACTGGGAAGGAGGGTGCTACAATATGGACTCCATGCCAAGGCACCTAGGCCTAGCACCAACTTGAGAGTAGAGAAGCAACGTTCCCACCTAATCTTAGCTAGCTTAACCTCACAGAAACTCACCTTGCTATAGGGCTTGGGAAGCCAGAACAGCAAGTGCAACCACCTCAACAAGACCTAATCTCCGCTAGCTTAACCTCACAGAAACTCACCTTGCTATAGGGCTTGGGAAGCCAGAACAACAAGTGCAACTACCTCAACAAGACCTAATGGAGCCAGTCTAGGAACAAGGGCACGAATTTGAACCAGACCAACAAGTGTAGGCACCAAGCCTCCCTCTACAACCAGAAGAATAAGGGAAAGAAGTTGGGTCACATGAAAAAATGGTGGAAATGAGACACAAACACAAAGAATAGGTGGAACTCACCCCTAGAAAGCTCCAAGCCAAGACACTATAAGTTCCACAGGTGGCCATCCCTCAAAGCAAGAAGTGTGACCTTGTCAAATGGGGCCAAGAACCTACAATGTGGGAGTAATGGGAAAACCATGGTTGCCCCTTCGAGTTCTCCTTCATCTTCCCTCATACATTAGACAGAGTATTATCTCCTAGGGTGTGGTGGAGGACATCATTAAGCTTTCAGCAAGGCTAGGAAGGAGATGGCTAGAGGAACATATGAGACACCCCACAAGGTAGCAATAAGAACCTGGAAATTACTAGGAAGATAAGGCAGTGGAGATACCTTGGAGGGTGGAGGGATATGAGGCATAATCTAGGTGGTACAAGAACATTTGGGACTCTAGCTTAGAGACTTGGATCACTTTCTATAGCACCATATCATATGAACAAGATGATCCTACCTACATGCCCTATTTGAGAAGGATTGGAGTTGACTTCAACTGAGAGGTGCATGGTAGATATGACTTCCCTATGATCTACAACATAAATGTCTCAACCCCTAAAGAAAGCTTGATCTTCACTAAAAGGAACCTCCGCCCTTCTATAGCAGGTTTCACCAACAAAGACTTGTCCTCATGTCTTGATCCTACCTTCATCACCACATGTAATTACCTACATCTATTGTGAATATTATTAAAACAAAAACCTGTTGTAGGAGAAGAGCGGTTGTAGCCCCTCTTTTTTGATATCAATGCTAGAATAGATAGTCGTGTAATTGTGTGTCTCATGATAAGAGCCACCCTCTTACTAACATTTTGTATGAACCTCTTAGAAGACATGATTGATAGTAGATTCATTGGGTGTAATCACTCGTTCTTGTCATATACTTCACTCAATGTAAGAGCTAACTTTAAGCGGTATGTGCAAAGGAGGGCCTTCCTAAGCAAAGCCCTCAAGCTGCCATGCAATTTAGCCCTTGGTCATCAACGAGATGCTTCTTGGTACGCTCCCTTAAAATTTAAAAAAAAAAGAAAAAAAAGAAAAGAGAAAAAAGAAAAAAGAGAGAGGAAAAGGACGATTTGAAGGAAAGAATTGGAAATAAAAGAAACACAACAATGAAAACAACCCATCTATACTCTACAAGCATCACAACAATGCTGCATGACTTACCATGCGACTTAGACCTAGACTTCTTCGAGTCTCTACCACGGCCATTCCCACGGTCATTCTTTCCATTACCATCTCTGCCTCTAACAGTCAAAGCATGTGACACACGAGAGGCATCCAAGTTCTTATGGTTGATCTCTTTCTGTAGAAGAGCACTCTCTACATCAGGCAAGTTCAAAATAGTAGCAGGAGCACATAAGGTAGTGTGGAATACATCCCATGACTTCCTTAGAGTCCCAAGAAAGAACAATGGAGTAACCTCATCATTAAAGGTAATACCTTGCGAAGTCAAGTTCTTGAGAATAGCATGGAACTCGCTCAAATGAGCAAACATTGTTATATTCTCCTTCATGCGCAAGTCCATAAGCTGCTTCAACCAATACATCTGACTTGCTGGACTTTTCTTGTCATAGAGGTTCTTAATTTTATCCCAAAGCTGCCAAGCACTTTGAATTTCCTCAGCCACATTTTAATGCACATGTTTAGTGAGAGACAAGATGAGGGTGGACTTGCATAACTCATCAAGCTCATCCCATTCGTCATCAGTCATAGGCAAAATCAATGCACTAAGCCAACCACTGATTGCCAAAGAATAACCAGCATCAAGCATGCATAAATCAAAATATGACAGTCATACGGACATTGAGCAAACTCCCAAGCATGTCAAACAAATCCATTAGTAAGCCAGTACACCCCCTGTGTAATAGGGCAAAGTGTACACAACACTGGCAAGACTTGATACAAAGAGATGTATGCTCAAGGAGTGCGAAGCCCAAATCATTCCAAGTACATGTATATGGACCATGGCATATCAACCATGCAACATCCAAGTGAAGAAAATCCCATTCTCAGAAGACTCAAAGCTCAATAACATAAATCACTTGCTCAATGTCTGTCAAGCATCCAACGATGCTCCCACTGGCACAAAAGCCGTATGGATCAAGCCAAGAAGCTCAAGAAAGGCATATGAGAGCACCAATGATGAAAGATCCAAGACCAGACATCATGAGCATATAGGCTCTGTAGCCTCCAAGTAGAGCATCCATAGACATCAACTATATCCCAAATACAACTCTGGCAAGCCAAGAAATATCCCAAGAAATTTTTGAGAATCCAGATGCAAGCCAAGACAAGGCACTAGTAGCAATTGGCTCCAAACAATGGCATGTAGTAGTAGCATAGGCCAAGCATGTCAAGACCGGTCGGACATAGGTAACATACATGCCATATGTACATCCAAGATGGAGCATCAAATGCATTCCAAAGACAAGCTCAAGTGCAGATAAAGATCCAAACCAAAGACAAGCTCAATGCCATATCCCGAAGGTCAATACTTCATTGCATATCCCAAAGACATAGCTTGAAACTAATAGGCATAACCAAACATGAGATAATAGGCTTCATCCCATTGTGGTGCATCAGTGATTCAGTGTTCAAAACTGAGTATTTTCAACAAGAAAACCAGTCCAAAACGATGGCATAGCATGTGCCTTGCATCCCCAAACAATCGGGCATCAATAGTAGGTATCAAACCGGTTAAGTAGAAGTGCCCAAATAAACATAACATTAGATGCCAATGTTGTTTCTACATAACATGACTATGGGATAAGGATCATTGGATGATTAATCTATAGTTAAATATATAATATGCAACTTTGAGGTAGGAATACTTTGTGAATTTTTTTTAAAAAAAAAGAATGAGAAAGTAACTAGTAAGGAGAAAAAGAAGGAAAAGAGAGAATGAGGATGAAGGGAGGTAACCAAATGTCAAAAAATTTCAAATTAATTATTCACTTTCACTTCTATCAAGATAAGATAGGACCTTCGTTAAGTCCATCATCATCATATTTATGGTAGTCTACATCTCTAGGTTTAATGCAAGCCACGAGAATATTATGATAATGACCTTTTAATGATTTTAGATATGTTTATTTATCAAAATATAAACTTTATAAAAAATCCCAAAATAATTTTTATTTTTCAAAATATTTTTTCTCTAGAATCTCTTATGTGGCATTTTTGAGACCTCAAAACTTCCCTAATGTTCAACCAATCATTTGTGTAGCCTTGGATGCACATGTGATCATGGTAGTTACTTTTGGAGCTCTAGCCATAGGACCTGGAGAAGTCTCTAAATGTGCAAACCCCAATGTAGAAAAAGAATGGGAGTAGAATAGTAAAGAATAAGAGAAGAGAAAAATAGAAGGCAATATAGAATCTGTAGTGTAGAGGACACAAAGGAAAGGGAAAGGAAGGACAAGAAGAAAAAGACACCCCTCATATAGGAAGGGAGAGTTGCACTTGATTAGGTCATAAAAAGAATCCTAGAAGGAAATGCAATGATAAAAGATTAAACTCTTAAAGGAGCAAGAAAGAGGACTTGATCACTACCACATGTGGCTCTCTTATCAACAAAATACATGCATGATTGACGAAGACATAGTCAAAGGGTGGAACTCAAGCTAGTGTGAAAGGTGGAGAGCTCAAGCAAAGGGAAGGAGAAAATCATTGAAGAACCCATTACAATGTAACATATTATGATTGCTATGTAGGGTATATAAGCTAAGTTATTAGAGCTCCAAAAATGAAGGTCTACTAAAGAAGTTACATCTAAAAGGGATGCCTAATGTGGCTAATTGAATCACAAATTGACTTGTGTGAGCATCTGGATTAATTAATAGACATGGGAAAAGCTGTAACATGCCCACCCCTCAAATCGCGGGACACGTCTTAGCAGCCCATTGAGAGATCAATCTAGAAGACGCCGTTCGACGCTCCCAAGGGTTTGCCAACTAGGGTCTCTTGAGTCTGCCCTACAACGGAACTTATCCGGCCGTCCCCACTAGGATCGACCTGAAGTCCGGGTTCCTAGTAGTCGGGTCTTCCTAACAGCCTTCTAGCGTTGGTCTACAGTCGCTCCACTTTGCGTAGATACAACTGGACCCAAGCATACTCATACCGCACTTGGTTCAAAGAGAATGGGAAACGAGAGGGATGCATCGCTCGACCTCTCTACCCGTAGGGCATAGTCCCATTTCAGTCCCCTAAAACAGTATGAATTAGGATTTTAACCAACATTGTCTAAGGCCATCGTTCGTCCTTCCCTAACATTCCTCATTAACATTTCCT
This sequence comes from Lygodium microphyllum, assembly GCF_053477565.2. NCBI lineage: Eukaryota > Viridiplantae > Streptophyta > Polypodiopsida > Schizaeales > Lygodiaceae > Lygodium > Lygodium microphyllum. The sequence goes on along the minus strand of NW_028229587.1, from coordinate 233,729 downwards.
TTTGAGGAAAGCTCTCAGCTAACCGAGACCACCCTTCCGTAGGATAGACCCATTGGCCATATCCACCACGCTTCCCTCGGGGGTTGTTTTAGTTATCTAATTACCTACCACGTTATGTTTGAAACATAAAAGCAGCTTCCTTAATTAATCCATTAGTCACAGGTTCCTTTATGTAATCTAGAACACTGACATGAAGACAAGATAAAACAAGATCAAGCACTTCCTTAACTTATCTTCAGATTAAGGTTTGCCTCCTGCCCATATAGGAGAATTAAGTGTTCCTTTCTGCCTCCGCAGAAAAATCCTTCCGTCTCCTGGCAATAAAACCAGAAGGTTTATCCTTCCAAGATTCCACCTTGTAACCAGTATCAAGGCCTCGAGATCCCATCTCGAGTCACGTAGAACACTTGTGTAGGGCCCGGAGGCATTGGGATTTACGGCCAGAGCCCCCATTGGCACCCAAGAGTCCTCCTACGCCAAGTGATTTCCACGGAGAGACCTCTCGCGGTGGGTTCGGTCCACATTCCCGGCACGGATTCACAACCCCCTTGGTTAGGGTTTGGCGGTTCGCGGGGGGTAGCTAGCACCATCCTTCCTTAATTATTCCTTTAGGAAATCAACCACAACTGAAGCAACAAGCATAGCAACAATTTCTAGGGAAAACATCCCTTTCGTTTTCCAATCAAGAAAATATCATTTTCTACATCAAGCAATCACTTTGCTTATAAACCACTTGTCCTCAGTAGGATCTCCTCTTTCCAAGGCAACCAATCAATTCACTTAGAAATATCCTTTTCAAAACAACCAAGCATAAGCCTTGATCCACATTCCATTTAGAGTCAGCTTACTAGCCTAGCTTAAATGTGGAGGATATCCACTTCCAATAATCTAAGACAATATCCTTAAAAACAACCCATAAGCACGTGTGTTTAATCACTCAACTTCTTTTGAATCTCTCTTTTCCTTGGGGGTTTTATCCTAGGGTTCCAAGTTGTAAATCCTCGATTTTCTTGCACACATATTTTAACATACTTGGTAATCTTTAAAGCACATTGAATATATTGAAAGACTTGTCATGCATTCTTTCCATCCTCTCTTAATGCAATGCTATGCAGAATTTTCTAATCAAACTTATCTCGCATGCACATGGTGCGTTTAATATATTAGTACAGCCTAAACAATCTTTAACTCTCTTCATATCTGGCAATGAGTACTTGTTCCTAAAGTGTAGGGTCTCATGTGACTTGAGTATATAAAAGTTTAAACTCAAATCACTTGTCACCTCTATTCTCTAACATAGGTAAAAGTTTAAACTCAAATCACTTATCACCTCTATGCTCTAACATAGGTAAAAGATAATCATATAATGCATAAAAATCTTTCCTTGTAAGCGATCCATGAAAGTCTAAGGACCTGTTAGTATTCTAAATACAATTTTACCCTAACATTTCATGCGGTCTCCAAACATAAACATTGGCTATCATAGGATAAGACAACCTATTTGTGGTATGCAAGATCAAGACCTATCTTCCACGTGGAATGCAAGATAGTCAAGAGGGAGGATAACAAAATCTAACTCTATCCATGTCCCTTATCTCTCTCTTTCTCACTATCAATTCACTCTCCCTACCTCTCACCTTCTACCTTTATTTCTGCCTATTCGTTTTTCTTAACCTTTCTCTCTCAGCCTATATTCTCTCTATTTATCTCCCCTAGACTCTCCTCCTCTTCTCTCTCTTCTCTCTCACCCTTCTTCTTCTCCTTCTCTTCCTTCTCCTTCTTCTTCTACCCTTCTCTCTTCTCTCCCTTCTCTCTCTCTTCCTCCCTTCTTTTCTTCTCTTCTTCTCTCTCTCGCTCTCTCTTCCCTCTTTTCTCCTTCTTCCTCTCCCTCCTCCTCCTCCTCCTCCTCCTCCTCCTCCTCCTCCTCCTCCTCCTCCTCCTCCTCCTCCTCCTCCTCCTCCTCCTCCTCCTTCTCTCTCTCTCTCTCTCTCTCTCTCTCTCTCTCTCTCTCTCTCTCTCTCTCTCTCTCTCTCTCTCTCTCTCTCTCTCTCTCTCTCTCTCTCTCTCTCTCTCTCTCTCACCCCTTCTCTCTCTCACCACGATCGGAGGGGGGGACCGTTGTTATCACCAGCAGGGGGCACACTACCTACGTCAATCGGAGGGCAAAGCTTCCAACGGAGGGGGGTACTGCCACGTTAGTTGGGGGGGCTTGTTTTGTGCCACGAAGGAGTGGGGCGCCGCCTGACAGTCCAGAGGAGGGGGGAGCTTTTTTTCTCCCTCGACGAGCCCCCATTGGGGCTTTATAGAGGTGCTGTGGGGGGGAGAGGCAACGTCCTCCCGCCACTTGGGGGGCTGCATGCCCCCCTCTCCTTACTACTTCCACTCTCTCTCTCTCTCCCCGCCATGTAGTCGGCAGGGGGAGAGAGAGGAGGTTAATTTTTTTAATTTTTTTTTTGAAATTTCTCCTTGGGGGGGGGGGGGGGGTTCCGAGAACAGAGATATTACACAGGCTTGCATGCACTAGAACCCCCATGCAAAAAACCTCAAACAGGAAAAAGCACATGAAATCGAGAAAGAATAAAAGTTGTATTGTAGGCTTGATGATGTGAAGGAAAAACACTAAGAGATTGTGCACCTATCTACCCAACAACACCAAGGATTCCATATTTAGCTAGAAGAAAAGGATAAGGAGATGGAAGAGATGAGATGTAAAATTTAGGGCCTTGAGAAACTACAGAAGCAACAAAAGAAGAAAAAGTGCAAGTAGAAAAGTTCAAGTCCCAAGTAGAGCAAGAGATGGTTGAAGTAGCCACCCTGACATGAGACCTATTAACTCACCCCCCTTAACCAAGGTACCCTTAACTTTGAATAACATTATCTCTCATTGATTACATGGTTGGGATGTGGCTTTGCTATTTTTCTCTCATTTTACTATGCACTTGTCTTTCCACTTTGCATTTCTCAACTGTGCAAAGCTATCAATCAAAGGTCCCAAGTACTATACACACCTTTAACATTTTGAAATAAAGTAGTACTTGGTCCCTTTGATGAATTATTGCTAAAATTAAAAATATAAACTAAAAACAGAAGCACATAATGAGCTTTTTCAATTGTGTGAAAATAGGTTTATTGATATTACTAAAGGCTCAATCTTGTGCTTAACTTGTGTAGCATGAGTGTATATTTCATAAAAATTAAATTTTTGTATGATAGGCATTTTTCGCAAACAAAAATATTATGTGCAAAAAATTGCTTTATATGAATAACTTTTCGAAAAAAATGATATTTCATGCAAAAGATTAGTGATCATGCAACAATTACCATTTTATATGGATTGTATGGGGGTATTGAATGTATTAAAAATATTTTCAATAATATGGCCATATAAATGCAAAACTAGAATCTCCACCACACTAGCTATACATACCAAGTCCTAATGAACATGGGACTCTAGTCAACTGGCATCCTCATAACCTAGTGACATTCATTAATCACCAATAGAAGTATCCTTAGATTTTGATGCACCATTAAAAGGGGTGGAAGAAGGACCTTGTGGCTTGTAATAGACAATGGAGATGGCTCCTAAGATGAGGAAAGCTACAATAACAAGATTAAGATCTTGCAAGCCCAAAAATAAACAATAAGTAATCTACCATTAGAGATGCCAACTCAATAAGACCATGGACAAAGCCTAGAGGAGGATCACACTAATACTAGGAGAAGCAAAGGGTTGATATCATTGTCATGTTTGACTTCAGTATCTATTTTGCCCCCCTTTTAGACAAAGTAGTTCCTTAGAGAATGAGATTCGGTGCACCACATCTAATTAGAGAGTTCTTCATAAAGAAAATTTATGATGCCTATGCTCCATTTTGTCAAACTAAACTAGTAACTAAATGCATATTCCCTTAGTACTATCATCATGAAATGGGCTTGAGGGTTTGTTTGGGATACTTGGTTACTAACTAGTTTGTGAATTGACTACAAAATGTATTTCAAATAAAATCCCTACTCAAGCAGTTTTGAACTATGTGATTGTATTTTACATAATAAATTTGGAAGGCAATTTACTCCTAAAATTTCAAGCATAACTAAAACTAAAGGCATTATCTCTTGCAAACCTCAAGAAATGCAAAGAATAAAGGTTTTGATTTGTCTATACGAGAGAGAGAGAGAGAGAGAGAGAGAGAGAGAGAGAGAGAGAGAGAGAGAGAGAGAGAGAGAGAGAGAGAGAGAGAGAGAGAGAGAGAGAGAGAGAGAGAGAGAGAGAGAGAGAGAGAGAGAGAGAGAGAGAGAGAGAGAGAGAGAGAGTGTGTGTGTGTGTGTGTGTGTGTGTGTGTGTGTGTCCAAAGAAATTCACAAAATATGAAGGTTTAATCTCAATTGAATTTTTAAATGTGAAAAAGACATTAGAATTTTGCAAAAGAATGTATGCTACTTTAAAATCTATGGTCATTTTAGTAATAGTTTGTCCAAAAAACTTGCAAAATCTAAGAAAAGACTCGTAAATCATCAAGGTTGAAGGTTTTTGTGTTGGCTCTAAAAAATGTTTTTAGTCACCATTGAAATTTTGGCTCCTATAGATTATGTGTGCACTTCGATATATTTTCATGCTAGAGTGTGGACTTTTCAATAATTGGAGATGGGAGAAATGGTAGGGAAGTGGACCTTTGAACCATGAAAAACATGACACCATAATCATTTCTTTCCTTTTAATAACTGAGCAATGTGCAAAGTTAGGAAGTCCTTCATATGAAATCGAGGATTTTTAGTTTCAATTGGATTGGAACATTTGGAAAAGAAAACCTTTAGACTTTTGAAAAGGCCCTTTGAATTTAAGTATAAGTTAAGCCAACTTATATTTTGATTAAAAACATTTGAAATTTTTCGAAGAACCACTAAACTTTCAAATGAAGGATTCTTTGTACTCCAATTCAAATGTTTGTGATGAACATTACATGTGCCTCTAAAGTGTCTAATGGGACACTAACTCTCCTTGCACCAAATGGGTCAGCTCCAAATGGTTTCTTAGGGGAGAATCTTCATGTGAATCTAGTAGCTTATTGAATCTTTATGGGTTTACACATCATCTTCTCAAGTTCCACACTTCTATTTAAAAATGAAAATGTATCTCTAAAGCAACATGTCATGTCTCTTGATAAACCTTTTCCTTTGTCTTGTATATTGAGAAATTCAAACAATATTAGGTTCCCATAACGTGCAAAGTTTATGCTATCAATTTGAGATGAACAAGTTGAAGTATATACATTTGACTCTAGTTGTCTTCTCACACTAAGTTCTCTTAAGAAGGTTCCTTTTGTGAAGGTCGAAAAGCTTCAATCTTCCAAATTATGCATAAATTTCAAAGTTGGTGGTCTTCAATGCTTTGTGGAGTGAATCAAAAGTGGGTATTAAGTAATCATCATGCAAGAAATTAAAGAGTAAAAATAGTTAAAGGCACGTTTGCTTATGATTGAGGTTTGATAAAAATATCTTCTAGGAAGTGTAACATTACAACTCTACATATATATTTTTGAGAAGTAATGTAGCTTCCATTGAGTGCAAGTTTTTTGTATTTCCCGAGAACCACCTTAGAGTCTTTTGCATAAGTGCTAGAATGGGTAACTTAATTTCACCCAAACCTAGTACTTCAATGGTCATATGCATAAGACAGACAATGAGTTTGGACACTTTCATCAAACTTTCATTTGTTATTAGCTTCTCTAAGGTTGTTAGTAAAACAATCATATTCATCTATTTGTTAGCACATCCTAAACACTTATATACCCTTGCTTTTCTAAGGGTTTACCAATGTGATTGGGGGTTAAAGATAACCTTGCTCACCTTAGTACTTTCCCATGTGTTTGCTTGCAAGTGGGGTTAATGTACCTCCATTCCCCACTCATACTCAGTGCAAAACATCTCATGTTTCATCAACCAAGACTATTTTAATCATTTGTACAGGAAATATAAACATACACCCCCTCTCTTGTTGGTGCTCCCTCCTCTCTCTCTCTCTCTCTCTCTCTCTCTCTCTCTCTCTCTCTCTCTCTCTCTCTCTCTCTACACACACACACACACACACACACACACACACACACACACACACACACACACACACACACACACACACACACACACACACACACACACACACACACACACACACACACACACACACACACACACAGATAGAGTAAATCAATGCATACAAAGAGAAAGAGTTTCAACCATTTTATCAAACTTTCATATATTATTGGATTCCTTAAGATCGTCAGTAGAATAAATACATCTATTTGATTGCACCTCTAAAATCCTAACCCTGCTCCCTTAGCACTCTCCTTATGCTTGCATGCAAGTGGGATTCATGTATCTCCAAACTCCCCACTCATACCGAGTGTAACACAACTTGTGTTTGATAAACAAAGCCTATTTTAACCATTTTTTCTATCAACAAAAAAAAGAGTGCATTTTGTCCCTAAATTTCATAATTCACTCAACACTAATAAGGAGCGATGTGGATGCCTAGAGTTGAAGCTTGAAACTATTGGTTGGGATGCCCTAGGGTAAACATGCCACTAAATGAGCATCTCCAAATAAGAAGGATATAGCACCCCCAATCTTTTACTTGATTTATCCATACTTATGGGGACAATTTGCCCTATTTTAGACATGATTCTTGTCAATGTGTCACATCTAAGTTTGATGTGAAGTGCCACTTGATTGGGAGTGTATGACTTTGGTATTGGTTTATGAGGGATCTCAATGTTTTCATCAAATTTTGAACATTTTAAATGGATAGATTTTCTAGCCATTGAAATAGCCATATGATTTCAGAAAATAAATTTCATTCTCTCAATGCAAGGCTTGAGGGTGGAAAGTGTAAGAATTACATAGCATAGTAGATAGAATGTGAGTAAAGAGTAGAAAATCCATAGCAAATATGAGAAGAACATAAACTGCTTTAATTTCAAACAAACTGATACAAAGATGGCTTTGTCCACCCACGCACTTCCATTGTAAAGCTTAGATGGTCATCTAGATAGATGATAGATGAAGAGCTTAATGCTAGTTGGAAGAACTCTGATTGGATGAAAGATGGATTGATGATGGCTCTGGAGAGGTCTTTCTTTTATAGCTTGAAAAGGTCATCTAGTCACCTTGTCTATTATGAACCTTCCCTACTAGTAGGCTAGAGAACATTCCCTCTACCATCAAGACATCATAACTACTATATCTAATCCAAAGGCTAGATCCACAAATGTCACCTTTTAACCATTTGGTCACATAGACCTCATCTGACATACAAGTCAAGACCCAACCAATATTTGGACTCACACATGGCTTCTCCTCATAATAGAGGCCTTGCAACTTAGAGCACCATGGATCATTGGTGGTAGCATATGGGGATGGGGCATTTAACATATCTAATAGAAAGGTAAAAAGGTCACCCATCATGCCGTTGATGTCTTTACTTTAAACTTTGAGGTAAGTTTACCTAGACTTTGATGATACTGTGAATATTTTGCCACTCTTATATATGTAGTTGTTCGCATTACTGGTCATGAAAGATCAAGGTTTGAAGAAAATTTAGAAATAACTTTTAAAATTTAAAGCAATAAGGTCTATCACTTTGAGATCTACAAAAAATTTTGGTTACAAAATTGGAAGATACATGTGATTTGCTTCAAAAATTCATCGAAAATATTGGGTTGAAGGTTTTTGTATTTGTTACCAGAAATGTTTTTCATGAACACTGGTCCACATTTAGGGAAAGTAAACATTTAAAGGAATGTTTTCCATGCAGCCTAGATGGTTGGTTCTGGCGTGTGTCTGGGTGTAGGTTTGTGGTTCAATATCGGGTTAGGTGGCTTTGGGGGAGGAAGTTTTAGGGACGCATAAAGTTACTACTTGCAAAGGGTGAAAGACAGAACACCTTTGAGGGGCGAGTTTACACCAGGGCTAGAAACCAAGACAAGATTATTATTGTTGTAATGCTCCATTAAGGGCAGGATTATGAAAAACCTTAATGTGATTGCGTGTAGGGCAGCTTTACACTGAGGAAAGAATTAAGACAGGAATAATTGAAGCTGGAATTAATGTAATAAAGAGTGGGAATGGCGCCATGCGACCTCGCGGCCGTCTTCTGCCACCATCGCCATCGCCGACTTCTCTCTCTCTCTCTCTCAAGCTTATCTCCTGTGCAAGAACACAAACAGGTATGTCGCTCTCTCTCTTTACGGAGGTGCGGAAACACGTGATCGCAAGAAGCAGCATTGCTCGAGTGCTGCTCATAATCATGTCCCAGCGCCATCGCCATCTGCCTTCCTTCCAGATTGTTTCTTCCTGACGCGAATCATCAGCTTCAGCACGCGAATTGTCATTGAACCTTGAAACGAAAAGCTGACAGATGCGTAAAATAGAGTAAAGAAAAAGCGACATTAACAGGTCGATTGTTAAAGCATAGTATGTGAGGAAGTATAAAGAAAAAGCGACATTAACAGGTCGATTGTTAAAGCATAGTATGTGAGGAAGTACAAAGCCGGACGGAAGTATGAGACGGGGCCGACGGGCAGCGTCCGAAAGCTGATCTCTTGTTTTGTTTCTGCTGTTGAGTTTCTTTGTCTGTTGTTCATCGTCAATCAAAGAGAGTTGTATCGCAGGACGTCAACGTAGGGCCATTGAAAGTCTACGGCTTTTCGAGAACTTTGCGTACGGGATGCTTGCATTCCACAGAGAGAGAGAGAGAGAGAGAGAGAGAGTGTGTGTGTGTGTGTGTGTGTGTGTGGCCAGAAGGTCCTTTGTAAGCAAGCATTTCTATTCAGTAATTCAAAATTCTTCTGACTCTGAGAGAGAGAGAGAGAGAGAGAGAGAGAGAGAGAGAAGAAGAAGAAGAAGAAGAAGGTACTTTGACTGCTTCCGCCACAGATTGTTGTAATTCGTAAACAGAATGTGTTTCAACTCTCCTATCATCTATCGTAGAATCTAGCAGAAAGAAGCACTTTGTAAATTCTTGTTCAAATTTATCTGGTATCAGTCTTTGCAGATCTCGATTCTCTAGTTTTATCTTCTCTCGCCTTCTGGCATCGGCATTCGGGCTTCTTTTCTTTTTCTTGTGTGTTTCTCTTGTTTGTTAGCTGTCTGTGAGATTGTCATTTGTCATGCGCCTAACTAGGTGTCTCACTTTCCCTTCTTTTCTTTCTACAGAAAAGCGTGCTTACCTGTGGTGCGGAGCGTTTGAGAGAGAAGAGACTAGAGAGAGAAGAAGGAAGAAAGAACCCCGCGATCTGCAAAAGTTGGCCGACCAAATTTGGCCTTTCAAATTTCAATCTTTTAGTCCTCACTCATTCGCCGCGGCCTATATAAACTAACTGTTTTGAATCTTCTCGCGGATTCCGCCTTTCCTCCGTCGCTTTTGCATGATGCTGCAAATATCAATCGGCATTTGCGCTTACACAATTTCTTCCGAGTTGCTGCACTGTGAATGCGAAACCTGAGCTGCTTTCCCCCGTGGCCGAAGCTTTGCTTGTAATTGTACAAAGGTCTCTCGGATTATTCCTGCGCTGTTACGAACCGTGCCATCAGGATTGATCCGATATCTGTCACAAGCAGCTGTCAGTGCTTATTGCTACCAAAAGTGTGCAACGAGGTGATAACGGTGTACACAGATCAATTTTGCCAAGCTTTGCGTGAACACAGACAGGTTGCCTCGCAGAGATTTCCTTGTACGTGAGAAGAGATCCTCTGCCTTAACATAGTCTTGGCTTTTATTGGTTTATGTACTGTCAAGAAGGCCCACACAAGAACAAGAACAACCTATTGGATACGCATTTGCTGGAGGCTGGTGCATTGTGAACAGGAGAGCAAAGAATCTTGGGATTGTGGCAGGAAATATAGCAGGTTTTTTGAATCCCGGAAAAGAAAGAAGGGTCTGGTCACCCCGAAATTGCGTTTTTGATTGAAGACTCGCATAGCGCATCATCGACACGTTGTATCGCTGTTTATAAATCAGCCAATCAGGAAGTAAATACAGCAAGAACCAGAATTGCAGCAATGGCGTCAAGTATCCTACCGATCGTGGCCCCAGGCAAGGTCAGCAAGTACTCAAATTCAGCGCAATCTGCCCCTCTGCTTTCATTCAAAGACCAAGAGGAAGGCCAGCAAAACGATGGATACAAGTCTGCATCCTTCTCGAGCGCGGTCTTCAGCCTATCCACGAGCATCGTTGGAGCAGGCATCATGGGTTTACCAGCCACCATGAAAACCATCGGGCTGATCCCAGGTCTCCTTCTGACAATTTTTGTGGGGTTTCTAACCAATGCCTCCATCGAATTCATGCTGCGATATTCGACTGCAAGCAAGTCAACCTCGTATGCAGGGGTCATGGCAGATTCCTTTGGCCGGATCGGTAGGGTCATCCTGCAAATCTGCGTTGTAATCAACAACTTTGGCCTTTTGGTTGTCTATCTGATTATAATCGGTATGCTCTCTGCTGAAATATCTGAGATTACATTTTCATTGTCGTCGCTAAACTGCGTTAGAAGCGGAATATGTGGTCGGGTGTCGCTGTAGCTTTCTGTTTTGTAAGCTTTTCTTTCTTTTCTTGTTCTTTTTTAATTTAGATCCATATTTTATTATTCTTCCTCTCCTGCTTTTCTGTGAGATGAACTTTTGTAATGACCTACTTTAATTTTCTCTTGTGGTTGTTTTTGCAGCTGACGTGTTGGCTGGCTCAACAACATCCTCTGTTCATCACACTGGTGTCCTGGAAGAATGGGCAGGTGGTGAAACCTGGTGGAATGGCAGGAGTGTTGTCATGTTGTTAACAACAGTGTTTGTTTTAGTCCCTTTGGTGTCTTTTCGTCACGTGGGTATGCTTTTTATCCATGCTTTTGTTTGTCTGTTTGGGGTTCCTCTTTTAAGTTGTTCCATGGTCTACTCTTAATAGATCTTCATTTTGTTTGTGGGAAATTTTCATAGTTCTGGGTTTCTTGAAAACAAATTTAATTACTCAGCATAAGTGAGGACAAGTGCCTCTTGAGACCTTTAAGGTGAAACCCGATTATAGTCATGTAGCATCCACTCCTCATTGCTAGTTGTGCATAGAAGACATTCTTGAAAATGGGTTTGCTGTCCTGTTCTGTTGGATAGGAACTGATGTTAAGCTCCATCTGTGCACAAGCCGTGTAGTATTATGGTCTATGGAACTTTAATCAGGTGACTGGAAAACAGTCAAAAATATGACTGTAGAAAGGAGGATGACATTGTTTGGAGAGGTTGAGAAACATGCTGGGAATATGTGTGGTGGTGTCTGTTACATATCTTCATAAGGTGATAGTTGGATTGCAAACATTTTGGTTGTAAGCTCAAACCTCAAACAGCTCTCAGTGATTCAGTGGTGAATTGAGGCAGAGGAGAGTTACACCCACTGCAAACACTGTAGGAATCATAGGTGAACCATTCCCAATAAAGGGGAGTGTCTTGAGACTCTACCTATGGTGGTCAAGGGTGTGGCTCATCCATAACGGGTTCAAGGCCATTGAAAAAATGTTGAAGTTGGTTTTCCAACACTAGACGGAATCTCAGTCTACATTGCTACAAAAATTGAAATAATCTGCCCCAAAACACTCTTTTTACCATTTTTGTTTAGTTTGAAGCAGGCTGGCACAAGAGAGAATGTTTTATTGGTTGACTTAGGCCCTCATAATTCTTTCATCAGTTTTCAGTTTCACAGGCCAGCAGGCCACCAACCTTATCTAAAGCTAAATGAGCATTCAAACGTTTCCCATTGGATGTTTCACATTTTGAGTGCTTCTTCAGATGCTGGTTAGTGAATTTCAGATTCAGGCATTGGCAAACATGACATTGCTGGATGTATAAAATGTTGAAAGAATCAAATATCTGATTTAACACACTGCCTTTTAGTTTATGACCAACATCCTGAAAAATCATGTAGCTGACCTAGGATGCAGTTTTTAATATGCTGATGAAGTGTAGAAGCAGAAATGAGTGGATATAAATTCTGTGCTATTTCTTTGACTCTGGTTTATATGAGTTCTTGTTTTTGGAGCATCTGTAAGTGTCTGGGGTCTGAACGTAGAAATAAGATTGGTGAATACGAGGATTTTTGAATATGAGAGAAATCCTTGATGAACTGGAACTCTATCTGGGTCTAATAGCCTGTATGGTGTTGCTACATCCGAGGTACAAAAAGATTCCACATAACTAATGAAGGCATGCGGTCGTAAAATGAACTTTCAAATATTACCAATTCATTGATGGTGCTGAACACTAAGCCCAATTTGAACCTAGGTTCAGATGAAATTGGGTGCCTAAGCACCAAAAACAGATGGTTTCATGTGCTCTAGCACTTGCTGTTACTCTTAATTCATCATTGGGAGTGGTGCTAGAGGGCCCTTTTAAGGACAACTATGTGGGGGAACTCTAAGGAGAACATGTACAGAATGCTAATTATAGGTACTAGAGAAAAACAATTCATTTGTAGCAGAAGGTTGGGGACAAGTGGATGTGCTAGGATTAAGGGAACAAAGTAGGCATGTGCAAAATTATCTTCCTTCATTAGATGATTTTGGTGGTAGAAGGGTGTGAAGATACGCTAAGGTTTGTAGAGAAAGCACTCTGAGAGTCTATGAACACAACTAAAACATGGTGAACCTAGACAAGATTACAAAAGAAAATGAATGCTGGATGAATGGTTGCTAAATGAATGAATGAATGAAGGGAGCTCAAGGAGCAAAGGCCGTTCATAGTCACTCTCTCTGGTGGGAGTGGACTGAGGGATAGTTACAAAATATCTGGTTCAAGGCAATTGATATTATTCAGTCATTTCTTCTCAGGGTGTCAACATAAATACAGGATTAGATTCTCAACTTACAGTCTGCCCTTCCCAAAGCCCATTTTGTGGGGATTGTTCTCTGCACGCTACCTCTAGAGTTTGATGGTGTGGCTAATGCCTTATGAGCTCAGACACTCAAGAGGCTTCTTTGCATTTGCAAGGGAGGTTACCATCTCAGCTTGGCGACAAGTAGGGATGCTTTTGTTGCTTCAAAGAGGGGTGACAAGCAACAGAAGAAGAAAAGTTAGTGCTACTATTGCAGTCAGAAGGGGCATCTTTTAAAGGATTTCAAGAAACTAGTGACACAACTTAAGGAGGAGGAGAAGAAGAAGGGTAAGGACTCCTTTGATTCAAACTTTGCAACAGTGAAGGCTGCATGGGCCTCTTTAGCTTTCTAGCCTTGGTGGTGTTGTCATTCCTCATACTCTTTAGTGCCAAAGAGGGAGTGTGAGAGGGGGTGGTGGTAGGGCATCCGAGTCTCATCCATATGCAGATGTGGTGGACCTTGAGTGCGGCATTCCATAATATCAACTAAGTTTAGCATATTCAAATGCAGAGCTGGTTTGCCTTTTAGGTTCATGACGGGATGTTTGATAGAGAGCGATCTTTGCTTCTAGTTTGTTCTCACATGAGGGGACACTTAAGTGGTCTGGCCAAAGGTGGGGAATCCATGGTCATCATGTGCTTTAGACATCAAGCGCTAAAAGCATTCAATGTAGATAACAAGGATGAGTGTTCATAGGTGCCTATGTTAATGAAGGAATATTAAGCAATGGAGAGGAGCAGATCTAGAATCAGATCGCATAATGTTAGAGACAAAGGGCAAATTGTCTATTGTTAAGAGTGCCTCCTTTCAGGGCAAATATAAATATAAGGAGCCCATTTAAAGAGCCAAGCTGGCAGCCCACATCTCACTGAAGTACTGACACTCCACTTAGCTTTCCACTTCTAAGGGCTTCTTTTTCCATCATTTAGAGCAAGTTCACATGCTCTTGTCGATGCCTAGCATCTTGTTCTTGTTTCTCATGCTTTTGGGCCATTACAGTTACGTGTATGAGACCATAATATATATAACAGAGATGTGGAGCTACCATTGACGTTATGCTTGATCTCCTTTGGGGCTGTCCTGGTTTCTGGTCACAATGACTATATATGATACCCAGGTGATAATGATGCTCTTTCTGTATACAGGTAATAAAAACCATGCGATGCACATACGAAAGCTCATCTAAGCATCACTGCATGCCCATAAAAAGTGAACCTGGAGTGATCAAGCTTATTATTATGTCTATTTGCAAAGGCATGTTTCAATTTTGTCAGCCCACATATTGCTGTTGGCAAGCTATGTCATTTCGAGAGTAAAATGCTTTATCTTTGACAGTGGGTTAGTTTATGGCCATTTTTTCTCGTTTATAGAACACAAAGGTTGTTTGTTCTATGCAGATTCATTGAAGATAAGTTCAGCAATATCAGTTGCCCTGGCTATCTTATTTGTTATCATTACAGCAGCAATTACTGTCTATAAGTTGGCTGCCGGATCTATCAGTATGCCAAATTTATTTCCACAGATAGGCAGTGATGCGTCAAGTATTTTGAACTTATTTTCTGTGGTGCCAGTAGTGGTGACGGCATTCATTTGTCATCATACAGGTAAGGTTCCAGCAGCATAGTCTGTACACATGGTGTAAACAGTGGCCGGGTTCTTTATGAACTCTGTACTGATGCCTATTCTTCTCTTACAGTGCACCCTATATTGAATGAGCTGGAATCATCCGCACATCCTCAAACTGTGATTCAGGCATCACTTGGCTTTTGCACGGCTATATACGTGGCCACAAGTGTGTTTGGTTATCTTCTATTTGGGGATGACACACTAAGTGATGTATTGTCCAACTTCGATGTTGATCTCGGCATTCCTTACAGCACTCTATTTTCAGATACTGTTCGTGTGGGCTATGCTCTTCATCTTATGCTAGTGTTTCCAGTGCTGCACTTTTCACTCCGTCTTAACCTCGATGGGTTGATGTTCCCAAGGGCTGGTCCACTTTCACTTGATACACGAAGATTTTTCTTCCTGACGGCATGCCTCATTGTCACATCATTCCTTGGCGCTTCCTTCGTTCCAGATATCTGGGATGCCTTTCAAGTCACAGGATCCACTTCAGCAGTCTGCCTGGGCTTTGTTTTCCCTGGAGCTCTGGTCTTAAGGTAACTCGGGTTTTTTAATGTTAAAGCAAAGGTTGGTTGTACAAATGTCACTAAGGTACTAAAAATTTGTACATTTTGTGCAATAGGAGGAAAACTAGTCTTACAAACATTTGGGCAATAGTGCAAAATTCTCTCTTTCGGCTTCAACTATTATTGTTAACATCCCGAGTGTCATGCATGCAGGGATGTACATCACATTGCGAGCAAGAGAGAGAGGTGGACAGCAGGATTCATGGTGATGTTGGCAGCTGGAGCAAGTTGTATAGCTTTGTCTGGAGATATCTACGACCTATTTGACTGAGATTAGACCCAGTTCCCAGCTTGGCTTTACTGGTCTCTGTCTTCACAGTGAGCTGTAGATATCAAATGATCATGTTTTATAGACCTCCGCCATTTGTATTCATCTCAGCAATTGTCAAGTCAGAACATAAACGCATGTTACTCATATATTTTCAGCTTCAGGAGCGATCAAGATTGCCTGATAACTCCTGCTTTTAATGCGTGAACGGCATAATGCATGCCATGTACGCACACATAGAGTTGTGTTAAACGTCATTGTGATTTGCATCATTAAGAGATTCTTTTCATTCACGGCCGTGCAGGACAAGTACATTTGTCATTCTGTCAAAAGAGAAAATGCTCTTTCCAAAAACCATCAGCTGTAGTCTTAAGGGAGCTGCCAATCCCTTGAGAGTCTTGTAAGAATTCTGACATTTTTGTAAGGTTTCAAGGCTAAATAAAATTGTGATTGAGGACTACCTTTTGTTGGTTAATGGATGCACTTTGAGTCTTCAGTAAAACCTTCCTGGTAGAGTTCAGTTTGAGCAGTAACAGTAAGAGTTTAATGAAGCTGATATACTTAGCAAGAAGTTTGATATGGAAGAGGGTGATCTGCATGTGAGTGTGCATGAAAATGTGATGGAGTGGGTTAGAGAAACCTTCTACAGGTCGATGTGGTTCTCTGTCCGGCACAATGCCCAGGGCGTGCATCCATTGCTTCCACCTCTGTGGTTAGTTCTCAGGCATGGCTCATGGTGCTGGTGCTGAAGTCATCGTGGCCAGCAGACCTGTGCAAGCAGCATGTACTGCTAAGTTGAGGGATATCACTTGGACTTCTGCTGTAGGCTACTGTGTTAATCTGGTTTTATTCAGCTGTGAAACAACCCTGTCTATCAGTAATTGACTTGCAAACTGCTCCAGATCCAGCAGAATATAACACTTGTGAATGAAACAAGCATTTTCACCAGAATATGCCTGTGTGTGTATGTGGAGCCCTTCAGTCTATCTGCATCCCTGTCCCTTAAAACAGCCTGTGCGCCCTTCCGGCTTCGCTGTGACAACCAGTGTGCTGCCTTGTGGGGGCTCTGAGAGCCTGTGAGCTGCCCCTAGGGTGCTGCCTGCTCTCATATGTGGCTCTTTGGGGCTCTGCAAAAGCTCTAATTCATGTCTCCTGTCCTTCCGCCCTTGGCTGTCTGTAAAAGCAACCCTCCTCTTAACTGCATTGCATCTCGTCTGACCATGATGGTGTCTGCCTAAGCTCCGTCTGCACATGCGTGTGTACAGGCCTGGGCGCTCGCGTCACGCGTGCACTGTTGCTCCTTTCTTCCAAGTTCCCATCCAATGGAACCCCAGCCGGTTATGGGCGGAAAATAGCCGGTTTTATAACTAAAATGCTAAAAAATTAGCCGGTTTTCATCAAGACAAGCTTCAATTTCACCCGGTTCGGTTTCTTGAGAATCTTGCCTGGAAAAAAATACACAAGGATAAAGAGTGCAAATGAAGGCCTGCAATCTAGCTAGGTAGTAGGAAGCACAACCTGCGTCCACTGACGCCGTTTTTAAACTAGGTTGACACGTGGCAAGTATAGCGACTTCGCTAGGAAGCATAACCTGTGTGTGACGGCGTTTTTAAACCAGGTTGACACGTCCAACCAAATGGTTGGTTTGGGATGGTTTGGAAATTGGAGGACACTTGGCTTTTTAACTTTTTGTTGGTCAAAAAGAAGAGGTGAATCTACGAACGGGGACCTAGCGTGCCATTGAACCTACATGGCAAGCACTCAAAGCTTCCGAAAATCCATTGTAGTAGCATTTATGTTACCTCACGGAGCTACAATGGCTCTCTCTCTTTCTCTCACACATCCATTGTGGGAGCATTAAGTCACCTCCCGAAGCTACAATGACAATACGGTCCACACACACACTCTCTCTCCCTTAGGTCTCTTGAGTTTAAATTCTAAAACTATGTGATGCACTAGGAGTGCATGGAGTGCTTTGCCCAACTTTTCGTTCGCCACCCATGGTTGGCACCATGATTCCCCACAATCAAACCACCACCTTTGCTTGCAAGAAGACACTTTGCTAGAAAAGAGGACAGATCGCAAGAGAGCTTTGAGAGTGAAAGAGAATAGTTATATTATGTAGGCGCAAGCCTCGGGTGAAGGAAGGAACACCCAGACGTTTGCAAGATGATTGCTTGTTACAATGCTTGTTTGCACACCTGACCTCCCTCATACACTCCCCCCCAACGAAAAAGCTGAATGTCCTCATTGAGCGGGAGTGGAACTAGTTGACTCAAAAACTCGGGGGTCTTAATCTACTCCTAGAGAGCAAATCAATGTCTGCATGCTAAGAAGACGTTTAACTAGGACCGTGCCTTGTCCACTAACTCAATACAAGTGTGAGACAAGGACTTCTTATTGAAACTACAATTATTTATTAACGTTGAATGCCTTGCCCATTGACTCGATTAAAGATGTGGATGCAAGGACTTTCAAAGAAACAACAATTGGTCTGCCCACCACCGACTGGTACGTGTGAAGCAACATCAGAATACAACAACTGATCTGCCCACTACTCACAACTTGTGAAGTAGATGATCACTCATGAGATAAGGGAGGATGGTATAAGTTGAGATTTTCTCGCTCGTAGAATTGGAGTAATAAGTCACGAGCATGCTCAATGACCACTGGTTCGGCGACCCATGAAGCTTCTTTGATTGGGCGGTCCTTCCACTTGAGCAGGAACTTTGGATGTTTGGCAATGAATTGAGTTTCCAAGATGAGTTCTGGCTCAAACGGGACCTGGGCTAATTGAGCTAGAAGAGGTCATTGTTGCCCGATTTCAGTATCTACATGGAAGTGCTGAAACAATTGCACATGGAATGCATCATGGATTAAAACATTAGGCGATAGTTGTATCTTGTAGGTCACATAATTGAGTTTGGTCACTACTTTGTAAGGACCATAGTATTTGTTATTGAATATGGGGGTAAGGTTCTTGGGAAATTCAGTGTTTTTGGAGCTGACAAGTACCAAATCACCTAGGAAGAACTCCACACGTTTACGCCATTTGGCATTGTATCTCTTGGCACTTGTTGTTGTGGAGACTTTCTTTGGCCACCTGCATTCGCTGTTTCCATTTGAGAAGGAATTCTTCTGCATCTGGATCATGCATATTATTTACCACCTGCTAAAGCCATGGGAGTGATAACTTCTTTTCCTGTAGCAACTTCGAACGGTGTGAATCCTGTGGAACTATGCAATGTGGCATTGCAATGAAATTCCAAGATGTCAAGAGATTGCGCCCAATCCTTCTGATCTGCTCGAACATAGTTGTAGATATAATCTTCAATGCCTTGATTTTGTCTCTTGGCTCCATCTGTTTGGGGATGAAAAGCTGACAAAAACCGAAGTTGGGTATCCATGAGTTAAAATAACTCACGCCACATGTTACTGAGAAACCGGGGATCCCTATTCGAAATGATTGCTAAATGCAAGCTGTGATACTTGATTACCTTGGAAAAAAACAACTTGGCAACTTTCTGTGCTGTGATGGGAGGTTCTGTAGTAGCAATGCAATGATCTTGCTTCGAAAAACAATCAACCACCACAAAGATGGCCATTGTCTTGTCGCTATGCCGACACAGTGTGAAAAAACCTAGAGTGCATTATCATCCGACTTTCTTATGAATTTAGAGATTCAATGTCAACTTAGTCATTACTGCTAGTGTCTATAGTATGGTTAGTTTCAAAATATGTGATTTTTGGACAAGTTTAGCCTATTTTTTATATTTTGGATATTATTTCTTGTAAATATCCTAACAAGGTGTAGAAAACTTCTAGAATAGGGTGACATGCAAAAAACAAGTTGCTTTTAGCTAGTTTTGGAAAAACTCATGCAAAAAAGAAGGGCTTTCGAAATTGCGTGGTGCGAGATCACATTTTATAGGCAGCAAACAACACTCCAAAACTGGAGAAGAAGAAGAAGTGATCATGAAGAATCTTGACCACGTGTCTTGCCATTTTACCTCCCTTTTGGAACCAATGGAACCATTAGATTTGCGGTCTGAGCAACAGAGAAGAAGCTAGTGTTTGATGCATGTTTTTGGTCTACAAGGGAGCTCCATGAGATCTAATGCTTACAAATTGCTTCTAAGTAGTGCCAGACAAGGAATTTGTTTATCTTCTCAGGTTTTATCAATACATAGTGCTTTAATTCATTGTTCTTTGTCTTTATCTTATGTACCTCTTGTTTATTCTTTTTCTTCTCTTCTATCTCCTATTCTCTACTTTCTTCTCTCTATGATCCCTGGTGGATACAACCTTTCAACTAAAACCCCTCCAACACTGTGCAACCATGAGACTTCGGTGAATGTGTTATGAAATCCATATTCATCATGTTCCAAGGATGGAAAGGAATTGACATTTCTTGAGGTTCCCCTACTGGCTTCATCCACCACTATGCTTTCCCCATTTGACAAGTAGGGCAGGTACGTACATACTCTGTAACGTCCTCTCGCATTTTAGGCCAATAGAAAAGTATTTTAAGGCGGCGGTCAAAGGTCCTCACTTAACTAGAGTGACCACCTGTAGGACTGTCATGACATTCCCAGAGCACTTGTTTTCGGAGTTCCTCATTCTTGGGAACATAAAGGCTCCTTGATAATAGATGAGACCATTCCTCATTTCATACATTCCCTGAGGGGTATTTCTTGATGTTATGTCCTTCACAGTAGCTGTTGTGCTTTCTCATCTGTATCCATTTTCTCCCACACTTAAGTACCAAATCTGCTTTTGGCCAATCTGATGGTTTGTAACTTTGCTTGTCTGCTTAGAGCATCACACATCTTATTGGAGGAGCCTAGCTTATGGAAAATTTCTATGTCAAATTCGGCTAGGAAAGCTTGCCATCTAGCTTGCTTGGGAGACAACTTGGGCTGAGTTTGAAAATACTCAAGGGAGATGTTATCTGTATACACCTTTGTTGGTTTGTCTTGCACATAATGTCTCCACTTTTTTGTTGGGGCCGCCTAGCCGCCCGTGTATTACTACATTGACAGTACCCGCCACTGCATACTGCAAGTGGTGGGCGCCTGTCACACAGTCATTATTCTTTATTCTTTTAGTGACAGTTTGAATAAAGGAAGGCCCGGCCACACATTGTGGTTGTTGGAGTTCCCACTTTGAGTTTCACTCTCTCGCTTGCTCTTGCTCTCCATCCGCCATAGCTCTCACCGCCAAGCTTCTTCCTCCTGGGTTCCACCTCCCTTTCAACTGGTATCAGAGCAAAGGCATTGGAGCTTGCCCGGCATTCTCTTCAGCTCGAATTTGAAGAGCTTCAACCCGAGCTTCAATGGTAGCCATGGCACCTTCATTTGTAGGTATGTTTTGATCTCGCGCCTCCTCCTCAAGCTGTTAGACTTCCATTGGCAGCTTCCAAGGCTGCATCGGAGCCCCCTCAACATTGCCAAGTGCTTTAGAGCACTGTTGAAGACCCTCTAGCCCCTAGGAACAGCCAGCACAAAATGCGGCGCATTTTTAGGGGGTTGGGCTAATCTGTTCCTAACATTTTTCGCTTCTTCCCTGGCTTCCTGGCACTCTTGGGAACCTTCCCAATCATTGCTGGACTCCCCAACATTAGTTTTTAGCTTCCGGTGATCAATTCGAGTGCTTTCCCCTTTAGCCATTACTGTATACACAGTCCTAGGACTGTCAAAACAGGGTAGCACTTGACATTTACTATTTGATGCTTCCTGGCATTGCCCATTTGATGCTTATTGATGCACTGTGATGCCCGGATGTTATGGGATGCTATGTCTGTGCTTTGGGACTGATTTGGAGCAGATTTGGGCACCGATTGAGCTTCATTTAATAGTAATTATGTTGCTATAATACAGTGGAATGAAGCTCATTTACATGGTGTATGCATTGGTTCTTGGATCCGGGGTGCTTATTGGAGGATTGAATGATCATACCGATGTATTTGGAGATTGTCAAATACTTCTTTTTGGTTCCAGAATGCTTTTGAGCCTGGAATAGGCTCCGCCTTGGTCATCATTCACTGGCATTTGGCTTCAGTTGACATGCTTTGGATAGGTTTATGCCTATTGTCACTACTTGACACTTATGCTTCTTGCATTTATGCTTTGGTCAGATATGGATGCCACTTGGTTTGCCTATGCTTGACAGTTACTTTGAGATTTGTCTTCAAATGTATTTGAGCATTTTGGACCTACTAGGCATTAAATTTGGTTGTCAGTTACATGGTCTTTGAATGCTTTCAGGCTTATGCTTTACGGGTCTGAGATAGCTTGGGATTTATGCTCCGGATGTACCCTACTGAGATTTGGCATGTCTGATGCTATGTACTCCATGTATTAGAGTGTTTCTTTCTCTATTTGCACTTGGCTTTACTTCCAGTGGGAGTCTCTTGGTATATTCGGATGTACACAGAGTCTTACTTACACTTGAGCTTAAGCTTGTGGGACAGTTACATGCATTTGCTCTCTTGAGAGCTTTATGTCTGTAATTAGTTTGTAGTGGATTGATTTGATATGCCTATTGGGGCAGGCACCTATCTCTATCATAGGTTTGTCAGTTTTGTATGCATCTTGGATGGTTATGCATTGAGCTTCTTGCTCTATCAGTTGTGCTTGTGCTTGGTCTCTTCTCTTACCCCGAGACCCATTACATGCATGACTTCTAGACCTATGAGATGTCTCTTGCTTGACAGGTTATTGGTTTGACAATTCTTGGTATCTTCTTGCCCCTTGACACTCACTATTGGATGTATCTTGCTGCCTGGCAGTTGCAGTGACATATGTATCAGTGATTGCTTCACTTTGGGACAGTTTTACATATTGCTCTCATTTATTACAACAAGCTGAAATTTGCAGATTTTGAGTACTTCTATGAGGGTAATGCTTACTGTTTGATGTTATCTTGGTCATATTTGGTGGACATCTGATTCTCTTGGTGATATCCATTCTTTCAGCCAGTTTTAGCTATGGTTTTAGTGCATTTTCTGCTAATTACAGCAACCTGCAATTTTACTTTTTTGCTTTGATTTGGGACAGTATGGTTGGTCATCTGAAAGACACAGCTCTCTTTAACATTGCCAAGTTGTATGGTACCAACTATGGGTATTGGAAGTCCCAGATATGGTAGGTTTTGGTGCAGAAGTTGCAGATTAAACCCTTGCATTTCAAGGGTGTTAAATGCAAGGATATGGATGATGATGTTTGGATGGAAGTTGATGAGCTATGCAAGTCTACCATTATCTTGTCACTCTCAAAAGAGGTCCATCATAATGTTGTTGAAGATGAGAATCAAAGTGCATGGGATTTATGGGAGAAGATTCACGAGCTTAATGCGTAGCAGAGTCCTGTGTCACAAATGTATTGGCTGAAGCAGTTAATGGACCTTCGCATGAATGAGAGGACATCCCTATCATCTCATTTAAGTCAGTTTCATGCTATCATGAAGAATCTATTGTCATAGGGTATTGAGTTCAAAGACAACTTGCACCCGTTGTTTCTGCTTGGTACCTTGCCTCAATCATGGGATGTCTTCCGTACTGCCATATGCACGAACAAGCTTAATGGGTTGAAAATCAAAGATGTTGAGAGTGCTTTATTAACTGAGGAAATCAATAGGAGAAACAATTATGCTTCCCGCTCTTCACATGCATTGACCGTTAGAGGTGGCAGACATGCCACGCATGATAATGATCATAAGGGTAGGGAATCTTAGAAGTCCAGGTCCAAGTCACGTGGTCGCAGTAAGTCCCTTGGATGGAAGTCTGATCTTAACTATCATTATTGTGGGAAAGCAGGACATATTAGGCCGCAATGCCATAAGATGCACAATGATAAGCGCAAGGAAAAGGGAAAAAAGAAAGTGTAAGAAAAATCTTTTGAGCGTAGTATTGTACCTGCAAAGTCTAGTGTGAAGATAGAAGAGGTTAGTGTCATGCAGGCCACTGATTTAGATGAAGATTACATACTTGCAGCTTTGCCTTACAGGCTTCTGAGATACATTCTATGTATACACAGTGCTAGCTTTTGGATTCGGATGCATCATTTCATGTGACACCCTATAGAGATTGGTTTCATACCCATCGTACCATCTTTTGTTCTATGCGTCTTGGTGATGACAGGTCTCTTGACATTGTGGACATTAGAGATGTTAGGCTGCAATTTCCTTCTAGCAGTTCGTTTGTTTTGTATGATGTACGCCATGTACCTACGCTGACTTGCAGCCTTATGTCAGCTAGACAGCATGATGATGCAGGGTATTTTGTGTCTTTTGGAGACTCTGCATGGAAGATTATTCGTGGCAGGCTTATGCTTGCAAGAGGTGCCAAGTTTGACAGCCTCTGTTGGCTTGCATTAGCAGAGAACCAATCTGGGAAAAGGCTAAAATGGCTAAGGTCAGATAATGGAGGTGAGTATGTATCACATACTTTTGACCAGTTTTGTGATGAGCGGGGTATTAAGCGTTAGTTGACCGCCCCTTACACCCCATCCCAGAATGGTATGGCTAAATGCATGAATAGGACCATTCAGGAAAGGGTCCGTAGCATGCTTAGCCAGGCTGGCTTACCACAACACTTTTGGGCTGAGGCAGTTACTAGTGCAGTGCATCTCATCAACAGGTCGCCTAGCAGTGGCATTGAATTTCAAGTTGTAGTGGAGGTATGGCATGCAAGCCCCCCTCTTTTGATCATTTACGTATCTTTGGATGTGAGGCATTTTGCCATGTGTCCAAGGACAAACGCAATAAGTTGGATCCTAAAAGTGTCAAATGCATTTTCATTGGCTATGGAGATGTAGGAGAGATGGGTTATCGTCTATGGGATCTGTAGACGCAAAAAGTGATCCGCAACCATAATGTCATCTTTCATGAGGAAAAAATGCATATGCAGCTTGAGAAAGTGGTTGAGGTACGTAGAGTTATCTTTCAAGAGGAGCCACCTACTCATGTTCAGCCCCAGCTAGACAGTGTGCACAATCACTTGATACTCATGGCTCAAATGTTAGACATGTTGATGTTAGACATGATGTCGGTCAAGCAGCAGAGCCTGGGTTGAGGTGTTCTACTAGAGATAGACGACCTCCTGACCGTTTTGCGCCCTCTATGGATTATGTACTGGTTACAGATGTAGGAAAGCCTCTAACTTATGATGAGGCTATGCACATGGGTGATTGTCACTCTTGGGAGAAGGCTATGCAATCTGAGCTTGACTCATTGCATAATAATCCGACTTGGGATTTAATTTCCTTGCCTCATGGTAATAAGGCTTTGCCATGCAAGTGGGTGTACAAGCTGAAAAGTACCCCTGGACACCCCAAGCTAGCATACAAGGCTCGATTGGTTGCTAAAGGTTTTAAGCAGAAGCATGGTGTTGACTTTGATGAAGTCTTTTCTCCTGTGGTCAAGATGACCACCCTACGCTTAGTCTTGGCCTTGGTTTTCACAGCTTGATCAAGATTTGTACCAGATGGATGTCAAGATGGCTTTTTTACATAGGGACTTGCATGATGAGATTTACATGGAGTAACCTAAGGGCTTTGCAAAACCTGGCAGGGAACACCTACTGTGCAAGCTAAAGAAGAGTCTATATGGCTTGAAGTAGGTACCTAGGGAATGGTACCATAAGTTTGATGCATTCATGCAATCACAGGGCTACAGTCGCAGTGCTATGGATCCGTGCTTGTACACGAAGAAAGCCCGTGACAGTTCTTTACTGATTTTGGTACTCTATGTGGAGGACATGCTTTTAACATGGACAGCTCATGAGGAGCTAGATGCTCTTAAGGCTCAGCTCAAAAAGAGCTTTGAGATGAAAGATCTGGGATAGGCCTCTCATATACTTGGTATGCACATTACGTGCAATATATCTCAAGGACTACTCTATCTGTCACAGAGGGAGTACATTCATAAAGTCCTTGAGCACTTTCGTATGCAGGATGCTAAGCCTATTGGCTATCCATTACCTTCTCATGTGAAAGTTTCACAGGTCGATTATCCACAGATAGATGAGGAGAGGGCCAAGATGGCCAAGATTCCCTATGCATCAGTCGTGGGCAGTCTTATGTATGCCATGATAGCCACCCGTCAAGATATTGCTTTTGCAGTTGGGATTGTGGCACATTATATGGCTACACCTAGCAAGAAACATTGGGATACTGTGAAGGGCATCATGAGATACCTAAAGGACACAATAGATATGTGTATTTGCTATGGCAGCTAGGATATAGGAGTCATGGGGTACATTGACTTTGATTATGCAAGACATGCAGATACTAGGAAGTCCACTTCTGGCTATATTTTCACTTATGCTGGAGGGGCTATCTCTTGGATGTCCAGGGCGCAGAAGTGTACAGCTCTTTTTACTATAGAGGCCGAGTATATTGCAGCCACTGAGGCTTGCAAGGAGGCTATTTGGTTAGGCCGTTTGATTGCAGACCTTGGTATGATAGATGCTATGCCTACACTGCATTCGGATTCTATGAGTGCCATTTAACTGGCCAAGAATCCGGTCTTCCATGCGAAGATGAAACATATTGAGGTGAGGTATCACTTCATTCGCGAGGTCATTGAGGATAGGTTTGTTGACCTTGTCAAGATTCTGACTAAGTAGAATCCTGCAGAATTGCTCACGAAGAGCCTCACTACGGAGCGCTTTGCCTTCCTCAAGAGATTGATGGGAGTTGGATGAGATGACGTCTTTTTTCTCATCCTATTGTACATGTGTGCATGTTGTATTGTCTTTGCTTTTCTTTTCTCTCATTGGGGCAGATTCGCTTTTAAGTGGGAGGTTGTTGGGGGTAAAGGTGCCTCCGCCTAGCCGCCCTGTGTATTACTACACTGGCAGTACTCGCCATTGCACATCGCAAGTGGTGGACGGCCGTCATAGTCATTTATTCTTTATTCTTTTAGTGACAGTTTGAATAAAGGAAGGCCTGGCCACACATTGTGGTTGTTGGAGTTCCGATTTTGAGTTTCATTCTCTCTCTTGCTCTTGCTCTCCATCCACCATAGCTCTCACTGCCAAGCTTCTTCCTCTTGGGTTCCATTTCCCTTTCATTTCTCAAGCAGTACACTGTTGCATACATCTCTTTTTCATGTGTATCCCATATCCTTTCTGTTGGATCTATTTTCTTTGACTCATAGCACACTGGATGGCCATCTTACATGAGCACACCACCAATGGCATAACTAGAAGCATCTGTATATGGACCTCAAAAGGTCTAGAAAAATTTGTCATCTTCAACAGTGGGGCCTAAATCATCATACTCTTGAGCTGCTCAAAAGCTTGTTGTTCCCGCTCTGTCCATTGGAAAGTAGCTGCATTGTCTATCAAATCTATTATTAGTGGGGCTATGATTTTGCTATACCCTTGAATAAATTTGCGAACAGAAGACTGTGAAGCCTAGAAACTCTTTGACTTGGCTAACCTTACGGGGAGCAACCCAATTCTTCACTACTTGCACCTTCTTGGGGTCGATGGAAATGCCATTTTCTTTAACTAAGTAGCCCAAAAATTCAATCTCTTGCACTACAAACTCGCACTTTTCTGGCTTGACATACAATTGGTTTGCTTGAAGCTGGGAAAAGACCTTCTCCAAGTGTTCCAAGTGCTCTTCTAGAGTTTTGCTATAGGCTAGGTTATCATCAATGTATATGATTACAAAGTCATCCAAATAGTCAATGAACACTTTATCTATGAGCTCACAAAAGGTAGCTGGTGCATTAGTAAGTCCTTCTGGCATAACTAGCCACTCAACTTCCATACTAGCTTCGGAGATCCGTCCTCTTCATCACCTTCCACAATCCTAATTTGATGGTACCCTTATCTCAAGTCAATTCTACTGAAGTAGCGTGCCCCTCGTAACCGATCCAATAATTCATCTACTACTAGCATGTGGTATCTATTCCTCACTGTTGATTTATTGAGAGCTCGATAATCTATGTATAATCTGAGAGACCCATCCTTCTTCTTGACAAATGGCACTAGAGCAACATAGGGTGACCTATTGGATTGGATGTGCCCAGATGCTTCCATTTCCCCTAGTTGTCTCTTTAGCTCCACCAATTATGTACATGCCATCTTGTATGCCGGCCTAGCTGGGGTTTGAACTCCTGACAAGAGATATATCCTATGATCTATACTCCTGTGGGGAGGTAACCTAGGAGGCAATCAGTCAGGCATGACATCCTAGAACTTGCTCGGGACCTCTCACACTTTCTCATCTCCTATTGTCCAGATAATCTGTTGAATCGCTGGCTCTTCTTCAATAAGCCGCATCATACAAAGCCCTAGTTGCCCCCATGTTTCGACTCTTTTTCTAGTTGCTTGGCAATAATCTCTATGGGACATTGAACCTTCACTTGCTCTTCATGTTTCCCCTGAGTTGTCTCCATTGCTTCAGCCTGGTCCTTCACTAGTTCTATCTCTAGTAAGCTCTTAGGTTGTTCCTCATATTTCTTATCCTTTACTGGCACCTTTGGGACCCATACTTCTGTGGCACTGTCTCTTAGAGTACTCCTTGTGCTACTCACCTTTGTTATCACCAGCTTAGCATCCATTGCATTGCTCACCGGTGTTGTATTGTGGCCTTTCATCTTGTGCAAAAGTACAGTATCCACACCATTGCTTGTGGGATTGGTAAGTAGATCTTATTCTTTCGAAGACCCATCATTTGCACGACATGGTTGTCTATCCAATCTATGCCAAATATACCTTCAAAAGCATCCATCGGAACCACTATGAAATTTAAGCTTGCTTGCCATTGCCCAATTTGAACTGGCACATCTTTTGTCAATTCACAATATTTGTATTTCCCTTGAACAAATGACACCTCCAATCCTTCTGCCCTCATAGGCTTCACACCTAGTCGAGCAGCTACTTGAGGCGATAGAAAATTGTGAGTTGCACCTGTGTCCACCATCATCACTTGTCGTTGATTCCCCACCTTAGCTTGAACAAACATGTTAGTGATACTCGAAATGAAAGCCGGTATGGTTGATGAGGGTTTTGCCCCAACAGCATCAACCTTGGCCTTTGCTTCCCACTCCTTGCCTTCATCTTCTATTTTCGTAATCTGAACTGTGGACTTAGGCCCCTCTGTCCCTGTGTCTCTGCTTGTGCACTGCTTGTGCATAATTAAATCTAGACCCACTTATTGAGACTGTTGCACCTCTTGGAAACTCTTGAGTGGAGTGAGGTCCTCCATATATATTGTAGACCAATGAGTCTCCTTTGTCTTGATTGTATCTATTTCCCCCTCCATAACCTCCCCTGTTTGTGTAGTTCCCTTGGTCCACTCCCGAGTTGGTGGTTCTAGAGCTGGTAGAACTGTTCGTTGGACTCGGACCGAGTTCCCTTGTTGGAGTTGACTTGGACTCAGTTCCCTCGTTGTACTCTAGCCTGAGGGGTTATCTGTTATTCCTTCCATTACTTCTAGATGCATTACTTTGAAATGATCCTTGATCATGTCTATTTCCCCATGTTGAGTTTATATGAGTGGTATTGCCCCCTTGAGAGGTGCCACGACCTACCCCTCCTTGTCTACCATCAAAATCTATTAACATTTTGGCCATGGTCATAGCCTCCATTACACTTCTTGGATCTTGGTTTTCTATTTCCCTTCGAGCCCACGGTTGCATCCCATATAGAAAATCATGTAGCTTTATAGTGACATCCATGTTAGGGAGCTATAACATAGAGATCTATATTTCTGTACATAGTCCCTCATTCTTCCGATAGTTTGCCTCAAAATTTTTCATTCATCTCTAACTTTGAATGACTAGTTCTTTGGCACAAAACAATCCTTCATATTCCTCGATAGTAACTCATCCCATGATAGTTTCCTGCCATAGCATTTTGCTAGAAAAGAGAACATATTGCAAGTCTGGAGCTTTGAGAGTGAAAGAGAATAGTTATATTATGTAGGCGTAAGCCTTAAGTGGAGGGAGGAACACCCAAACATTTGCAAGATGATAGCTTATTACAATGCTTCTTTGCACACTTGACCTCCCTCGTAACTATGCTAGCAATATGGCCTCAGCTCACACCTCCCGTTGCTCCCCCTTGGCCAATATGGCCTTCCTCACGTGGATGTTGCAGAATGTCTATGGCCAATGGCCATAAATTGGGGTTATCATGCCGATAAATTGCACCTGCTTTACCTTGCAACCAAACGTCATGATGTCTCCCCATTGAGCTGCGATCGATCATTAGCAGCACGTACGTCAGTGCACCAATTTTTCTTGCCGTGATCACTGCATGCATTGGCCTTGGCTTGGGGAGATTCTTGAAGTCGTAAATTTGTATTGCATTCAATAATTGGTACATATTGTTAATTTGAGGAAAGTTGTCCTTGTACATATTGCTTAACTCATTGGTCTAAGATCACCTTGGTTGTTAATTGTATATTCAATAACCGGTGTGATCATATAGCACGTTGTTATTTGTGCTCATAAGATGCAACTGTATCGGTTGTGTGACTTGTGATCATATGATGAAATCAATGCTATGGTACTTGTATGAATTTGCCATGATGTTAAACGCTTGCATTGGTCGAGTCTGATTTTGATATGTCCTTTTATGATGCTTTGTTTGTTGATACGGTCCTTCAATGAAATCATCATGATGTTCAATGCTTCATAAATCACACAAGTGAAATTAACTCAATTTATTCTATTCAGTGTGTTATGAATTGTAAACATAAGATGAACATGATCGCTATGGTCCTTGGAGGAATTCACCATGATATCGTATGCTTCCATTGGTTTCTAATTTTGATTGCTAGCATGGCTTCTATAGATCATACCATGGTTTGTATGATATCGTATGCTTCCATTGGTTTATAATTTTGATTGCTATCATGTGGTGTTTCATTGCATGCTTACATTAGTTTATAATTTTCATTGCTATGATGTCGTATGCTTCCATTGGTTTATAATTGTGATTGCTATCACATGGTGCTCCATTAGATGGCTGCATTTTATCATACTCTGATGCATCACTCGCTTGCCCAATCTCACTCATATTTTTTCTAGGGTGCAACATGTTTAGGCATCAAGTTAGCATGCTCTGCTTTGGAATAGTAGCTGCATTAATTGCTCCTACTTTGCCACGTTCCATGCTAATGGCAAGTATGCTTTTGATTGCTATCATGTGGTCGTGTTCCATGCTAATGATAAGTATGCTTCCATTGGTTCATAATTGTGATTGCTATCACATGGTGCTTCGTCGAATGGTTGCATTTTATCATACCTTGATTGTGCTTGCATTCTTGATTGGAAACATAGTTGCACCACTTGCTTGTCCAATCTCACTCATACTTTTTCTAGGGTGCAACATGTTTAGGAATTAAGTTAGCATGCTTTGCTTTGGAATAGTAGCTACATTAATTGCTTTAACTTTGTTGCATTCCTTTCTAGTCAAAATTATGCTTTAAAAAATATAGAAATAACTATTGGTATCACTATTGCATAGCGCATCACTACTCACTACATGGGAGACGTATAAGAGTCTACGTACATACACACTTTCCCATGGTTAAAATTGAGTATCCCTTGTAGAAACATGTGTAATGGATCACAACATGTCTCCACTATCTCTGACAAATGATAGCCAATACACGAAGGATTGAATGTAATGGAGTTTGTGCCGTCAAGCTAGTTTCATGTTCTACCTCCCAACTTGTCTTTCACATCCATGCTGTATGCTTTGTGGGGTGTCCCCTCCACACATCACTCACTGCATGCCATGCACCATGTTCGCACAAGTCCCCCAACATTGTCTTCACCACCTTTGCATCTGCCTCCATCCACAACCCCTCCTCTTGTCACAATTTCATCCACACCACCACTTGAGCCCGCAACACAGCTAGCACCACATGCTTCACAATCTCTCCACAAAATTCTGTCAACACCATAGCCTATGGAGAGGACACTAGGCCCACAAGTAACTAAGAAGTTGGGCAAGAAGTGACCTCGCCCCCTTGCACTGTCCCAAAATGCTGATATGCCTTCTTCACCAATTGACGATGGTGATGTCACCAAGAAAAAAAGCTAGCTATGGGGGGACAGGGAAACAATTGTACTATTGAAACACTACAAGGAGCAATGGTTGCATGTATACAAAGGAAAATTTTGACCCAAGAATCGGGATGCAGTCGCATAGAGATAGTGAATGAGGAAGTAGGGGTTGCTTTTACAACTGGGTAGGTGAAAAATAGAATATATACTCTTTGGAAGAAGTACATGAAGGAGAAAAATAAAGTTTCGGCTTCTAGGGGTGTTCCCTCAACATGGCAATACTTTGACATGCTTGGCAGCTTGTGGTCACACAGCCCTTGTGTTGGAGTCCTTGGAGGTGTTGACAACATTGCAATCAAGACAAAAGAGGCAGCAGATGAGATTCTAGCATCAGAAAAACCACAAGACAAAGGCAAGGATGTCGCAAAAGAGAAGGGCATGTTCCACCCAAGTGAGGGCATCAAGGGGACAAAAGGTTAACATGAGCAAGGAAGGCTCCTTAGCCTCAATATCAAAGGCCTTGGAGGAAGGAATGGAACATATGTGCACAACCATGCGAAGCACGAACGATGCTACCTAGGTGACTCATGATGAAAGAGAGGCTGAGGAGTGCTACGAGCAACGTGAAGACTGATAGATGGAGAGAAGACATATGGAGATGTACATGAGGATGCAAGTCAACCTTGCAAAGTTGCTTGCTCGACAAAAGGTATCACTCAAACACAACATCTTGTCGTCGATATTACCCATGTTTTCAAATAAATGTTTTCCACAGAGAGAGAGAGAGAGAGAGAGAGAGAGAGAGAGAGAGAGAGAGAGAGAGAGAGAGAGAGAGAGAGAGAGAGAGAGAGAGAGAGAGAGAGAGAGAGAGAGAGAGAGAGAGAGAGAGAGAGAGAGAGAGAGAGAGAGAGAGAGAGAGAGAGAGAGACATAAAGAAAGTTATATTAACGTCTTCTAAAGACCAAAATTGGCCTATGAGACAAACTGTGATACAACTGATGAGGTCCAGCTATCCAAAATAAAAGTGCTGAATGAAAAGCTAAAAACTGGAAACTGAAAATACGGTGCTGTGAGTGTGATAAGTGTGCATGTTGTATGCTTGCAATAGAAGCGGTCATAGTATAAGAGTAGGTAACATTGCTAGGGTAGACACAATGTAGAAACACATCAGGATGATGATATCATTGGGCTTGTTGTTTGTGCTAGCAGAGGTAAGGGTGAAGTATTTCATGAGTTGAAACCTTGGATTGAGCTATACTTGCCATGTGCCAACGAGAGAGCTCCTGTTAGGGAACCCATACAACTAGATTTGGTGTTAGCATGTGTCTTGTGGTGTCTAGACGCACTGGCTCATCTACTAGGACTATTGTTGAGATTTTTGATATAGGTGACTCAACAATTAGGAAATATGCAGAGCTATTTGTGAATATATTGTGCATGCCACATATTTGTTAGGAATTTAATAAGTGTTCTGACTTGGAGAACGTCTACGGACCATCATGGCGGAGTTTGAGGACCTGACCCTGTCTTCCCATTATGTGCGGAGCCATTGATGACACACACATAAGGTTGTAAAAAAAAAATAGAACACATGCATTTCCTGACAGTACATGTTTGTAGACATGACTTCCACTCCTTGCTCTTACAGGGAGTGGTTCACTTAAGGAAGTTATTCTAGAATGTAGTTTATGTAGATCTAGGTGGGACACATAACTCCACAAACTTCAAGGCTTTGAAATTGTTTTATCAAATGAAGTTTTGCTAGGTGCTAAGAAAACCGATTATACAAGTGCGGGCATAAGAAATCGGGCCATATCTTGCTAGGTGCTAAGCAAACCGATTATATAAGTTTCATGCTAAAGGCCTTCAAGTCAAAAGGAGGGCATGGCCTTAGACAGAAAAACATGTTTGACAAGAAAATCGCTAGAGGCCGATTTAAGGTGGAAAACACTTTTGAGATTCTAAAAAATAGATGGCGAATTTTATGTGAATTGAATGTGTCATTACCATTTTCTCGAAAGGTTATTGCCACGTGTTGCATTTTACATAACTACGTACATATTAGAGGGGAGGTAGAGCCATCAGAACAAGAAGATCCACACACAAATGGAGACACGGCTCTTTGGTGGAGGATTGTGAGTAGGCAAAGGGCCATGGGGTTGCAGATGAGAATGGTGTTGTACCAACATTTTATTCAAAAAGTCAATGAGGGGAGTTTGCACTTGGTTTGTAGGTTTGCAAAGTATGCAATACAAAAAAAAAAAGATTTTGCGGAATTTGCGGCACACATGGAGATTCATGATTTTTTTTTAATTTTAGGATGATTGATGCACTATGATGATGATCAGGAACTATGCTAATTTGAATTATTTTGTGTGTGTTAATGGTTGCATTATTTTCTTGGAATTGCGTTTTCTTGCATATTTGTAGATAGTTGCATGGATAATGCTTTGCATTGGTATGGGGTTTACTCTTGGGTTTCGGGAGGGGGGGATGAGAAAGGGTAGAGTGGGAAAGGGGGAGAGCATAGGCATTGTATTCGTGTGATGAATTGGTATATTTTTAGTGATTTGGAAACTAGGGTGAGAGGGGGAGGGGGGGGGGGGACTTCCTGGTGGACAGTAGCACGCACGTGATATTGTGCAGGGTTCAAGTCTTTGCAAGCTTGGATGCAAACCATTTGAAGGCATGATGAGTTCTACTGTATTAATGTTATTTTATAATTTGGTTGAATCAATTTGTTAAATTAAGTATCGAAGCACTTAATTTGCAGTATGTTTGTAGTCAATTTCCACATTTGTATGCTCAATGTGTATTGTGGACCTAAGGTTAATTCATTTTCGTTTCTTTTGTTAGAGTTGTTTTCACGCTTTGTTTCCACGGTTTACTTTGCCCAACTTTCCCTTCCATGTGCTCGCCCTTCCAACAATCCAGAAGATGGAGATATTTGCATGCCTTTTCTCTTGACCGACTGAACATGTGCTCAAGAGTGGACGCATAGCAAGAAGGTGCACAATCTCCTTTTGCAATTTCAGGATGTGTTGGCGGCCCTCATGTGCTAGGGCTATCTCTCTCTCTCCTTGTCACTTGAGTTTAAATTCTAAAAGAACTATTTAGATTGCCTCTCCCTCCCTCCCTCCCTCCCTCCCTCCCCCTCTCTCTCTCTCTCTCTCTCTCTCTCTCTCTCTCTCTCTCTCTCTCTCCCCCCTCTCTCTCTCTTTCTCTCTCTCTACCTTCCACCTCCACCTTTGCATATGTGTGGCGTGAGAAGAAATGGAGGAGACAAATATGTTCAAGAATAGATCCAGGGCCCCAACACAGTGGCCCCATTGTGCAATCAATGGTCGTGGTGCAGCTCATTAGTAGCATGGCCGCTCAAGGAGGTTAGTCATAAATATATGTATGTATCACGTGGGTTCAAAACATAAGGGATTTTTCAAATACCACTTTTACACATTTTTTACCTATAAAAGGGTCCCATATAAAGGGGTTACTTTTACAGATTGAATAGAAAAGGGTTATATTTTATTAAGGAAAAATTCACAGATAAGGATAATTATAAATAGGCCTTGAACACATGTGATATAAAGGGTATAGATATAGTGAGATACCCAGGCATGGCCGATAGTGAACCATCGATTTGGTTGACCACACCAGCTGCAACACCACGAGCACTGGGGGAATAGCCACTCGATCGTATTGACCAATCCACCCTTAATCGTGTTATAGTTTTAATCTAGTGTTCATAGCCCCACTTGGCAGTAGTTGGACATCATCCGGCCATCAAATTGTCAGTAAGTTCATTGCTTGAGAGGTTTAGTGATGCTAGGTTTGGCAGCACCACAAACCACGTCTTGTCCTCGAGAGCACCCCTCAGGCTTGAGCTATTGAGTGCCAGCACCTACACTTTGCCCGTATCATCATAGTTGACGGCCGCCCATTGGCATGGGTTGAGTCATCCAACCTTCTCATTAGCTTCTCCATCTAGTGATTCGAATGTGGCGACGTTGAAATCAATGTGAGGTTGGTGATAACGATGACAAGTAGTGTGAATGTTGGATTTTTGGACCATGGAGGGGTGTTTAATCACCTCATGGCATGTAGCATTAGCACTTGGGAAGGTGGAGGAGTTGGTGGAGGTGTGAGTCAGGCCGAATGGCATGTGGGCATTGAACAAGCATTGAACATGTTGGGGAGGGCTATATGTGTAGGCTTATAGGGAAGGATTGGGAATTTTGGGAGACATGTCAGATGCATCTCATACTATGGAAAGAGCCAAGAGGTGGCCTTCATGAGCATCGATTGAAAGGTCCTAGACCTGCTCAACTTCTTGGATGTGAAGATAAAGCTTGAACTCCATAGGGCCTCTTCTCCATCGATTGGTTCGACTACATTTTAGGGCTTCAACTAACCATCAAGAAAATCTATACTTAGATCTTTTGTTTTGGGATGCTTCATTGCTTTGGTTGACAAGAGTTTACTATTATGTGGAACGTGAAATATTCTAGCCTCACCATAAGGTACAACTTTGTATAAATTTGGGAAATGAACATTGTATAAGAGGAACTCCCTCTATTGGTATACATACTGAAGTTTCTCATTTGAAAATGATTAAATACGATCTCTTCTTCCTTGGACTCATTTCGAAGCTTCTTTAGATCCATGTAGAATGTAGAGATGGCGATGGAAGTGACATCACCTTTTGATAAAATGTGCTCAAAGGCTTAATAAGAAAAATAAGCAAAAATTTTATTCCAACTACCCCATGTCATGTTGCTCACCATGTAAAATTAATGGTTTTAAGTATGTATGCAAGTTCTAATGTGTTTGCAATGATCAACATGTATTAATCACCATAGCAACATACCATGTATACATGAAACAATGGGTCAAAATCAATAAAACAACATGAATGGTTATTATAGGTTGGTGGCAATTCTAACTTAGTTTAACACCTTGAGTAGAAGTTTGCATCAATTTGTGCTATATTTATTGTTAAAGCATTAGTATTAGTGCTTATTAAGCAAAAATCAAGGTGAGCATACAAAGTAGACTTCGTGCTCCTAAAATGAGAAGTGACCCCAATGTATGAGGTAAATAATTAATCTATTCTAAGATAAGAAACCACTACCAAGATCACATAAGTCCGTAGTGTTTAGTATATTAGCATCTCATTAGCATTTATCACCATTGACCTCAACCTACATGCATGAAGTATTTTTTTTGTGTGTGTTTGATTTAAAGCCCTTTATTTGGGACTCTTTTTAATGAAACATTCTCTCTATTTGGATAGAACACCATGTGTGGATACTACATGATGCTTCCCAATGTTTTGGCTATGCTTGTTTACAAAGGGCATAAGAACCATTGTGTTCTCAATCTCCTCTTACAAGACAACACTTCTTTGTATGGGAAGGCTCAATACAATTGATTAGAAAAAGTGAAGGAAAGAGAAAAAGTCAAAACTTTCTACTCCTAAAGCCCCAATTGAGACCAAATATATCCAAGGGACAAGGAAAAATTTTAGTATATTTGATGCAAGTCAAAACCTCTAGCTTTTAAATCCCCAATTGAGATCAAAAGCATCTAATGGATGAGGGAAAGTTTTTGTATGATAGTATATTTAATGGAGGAAATAAATCATATGATTTGAATTTTTGGTTGTAATAGTCAATAGATATATTTTTTATTATAGAAGATAGAATGCATCAAGGTAATGGCCACTTTCGGATTTGGACTATTTGTGTAGGTGAGACTTTGGTAATGTGTTATGGTCTATACATCATCATCTACATTAGAATGGAAACACCAACCAATAACCCATTGCACATTTGTTAGTTAAGCATTTTGATTCTTGTTTGAGTGAATGTCATTAAACCATTGGTTCTATATGTTTATAATGTGCATGATATGCACATAATATTTGATAGCTAGTCTATAAGATGGATTAGCTACAAAAAAAAAATCCATTGTTTCCCCCTAAGTTGGAAATAAAAACTGTATGTAGTGAATCTACTATTGATATACCCTCTCTTTTAATAAGTCAAGATTGATTGATCTTATACTACAAATATCCTCCACCCCATAACCCTTTCTCCCGTCAAGTACAAATATGCATAATGTTGGGGTGTAAAAAATGTTTGTGTCAAAGAGGAGGCTATGGAAATACTTTAGACATTTTGAAAGTTTACTTGATAATTTGGGTGTGGAAATATATACTTTTTGTTCGTAAGTATAAATCTCATAGGATTCTCTCACAAGCACTTTGATATCTAAGGTTTGGTTCAAATGGGGTGGCACAAAAATAGTAGAAAGGGCATATGTTTTACATGGTTGGAACATTTATAAAACATTAGTGAACTTTCAGGCATCCAAAAACTTGGGCAACCCCAACCCCCCCACCCCCCGGGTTGGTAGAAGCCTCTTTCACCCTACTTTTTAGGTTTGATTTAGGTTTTATGTATGAACCCCAAACTTCCAACCAATGAGTGTAAACCATTGGGTTTTTCTCATTGAATGGATATAGAAATGTTAGATTTGATACACACGCTTCCACAAACCTTTGTGAACAAGTTGGGTGGGAAAAGGTGGAACAGTTTGTCACCGCCATTTGAACCCACTCTAAACTTACCATGTAGAGAAAATTTGAGAATCAAAAGGCAACACATTGTTCAAATACTTATTAGCTAAGGCTAGCATGATGATGGAGATGACTTGTTGAGAGTGGAAAAAGACTGAATTTTTGACTGATTTTTGTTGTTTTTGAGGTCTGAATGGTTGATCTTTGATGGATTTTGAGTGATGATTGGTTTTTTTGGAAGTGTTTGAGAGTGTTTTGGATGATATTGATTATGTTTTGGAAGCTCATGATGATTTTTAGTAGAAATATGAAGCTCTGTGATGTTCTAATAGGTTTTGTTGAGGTTCTGATTGGTTCTGATACCTTCTAGTTAGCTTTTGATTTGTTCTGATTTTCTTCTGTATGAAGCATGGATTGATGATTGATGAAGGTGGAGGTCTTTTGAAAGATTATTGAATAATTTTTGATAGTTTGGAATGGTTTTAGAATGAATTATGAGGATCTACTATTCTCTCATGACCTTCTGATAATCCTCTGTAGAGCCTCTATCTCTGCCCTGTTCATATTATGTTATGTTCTGTAGATCTTCTGTAAGTGTTCTGTAGAATGTATGTGTGACTTTGGGAAAGTTTTATAACTTTTGAAAATGATGAATCTAAGTTCAAAAGAGCTAAAACAAATGGAAGAAGTAGCTGCTG
This sequence comes from Lygodium microphyllum, assembly GCF_053477565.2. Lineage (NCBI taxonomy): Eukaryota > Viridiplantae > Streptophyta > Polypodiopsida > Schizaeales > Lygodiaceae > Lygodium > Lygodium microphyllum. The sequence goes on along the minus strand of NW_028229587.1, from coordinate 195,054 downwards.
AAGACTGAAGATAAGACTGAAGTGACAGTGATAGTAGTGAGCTATGAAGAGACAATGTAGTGGCTATGGTGCCCTTTCATACCTCCCATACCTCTTAGGAGGTGCATCCATGACTTAAGAAGGATTATTAAGTACTATTCTTAAGTATTGTAGTGAGGAGATGATGTACTATTGATAGAGATAGAGAGAGAGAGCCAAAGATAGCAAATTCTATCAAAACAATGTATCTTTCTATGAGAGATTGAGAGAGAACTATGAAGACATTGAAGATGAATACTATGTGATTAATTTCCATTCAAAAGTGGTGCATTCTTTTACGTTTCTTGTTATATTTATGGATTTTATGAAGATGTTGAAGATTATGGTTGATTCTATTAAATCCGTGGGAGATATCTACTATGATGCTGCGTGAAGATTTGTTGTTTTCCTTGTTTTGGTCATTAAAAGAATGAAACAAAAGCTTGTTGATGTTACAAGATAGATTTTCTTACAGTAGAATCCCCTTTTCCTTGGTGTCTCTCTTGGGGCTCCATGTTTTTGGTGCACAACCGAGGAAACTTGGCATCAACAAACATCAGAAGAGGCTGAAAATGAAAGAAATGGCATTGTCAAGAAGAGAAGAATTCAATGGAAGTTTGCAAAGTTACTTTTTCCACTGAAGAGTTGGAGATTCTTATTGCCAAAGCCACTTTCTATAAGAAGTTCATCCCACAATGGCGGAAACATATTACCATCAAGATGCAAGCTCTATGTGGTGGACTATTTCCTCTTCCTGTTGAAGCAATAGAGACGTGCATCTTGGTGGCAAATTGTTTGGGAGCAAGATGAAGAGAAGAAACAAAGAGAATGACCATCCATGGAAGATTTGGCATTCATTGAGAAGTTTCCAGACATCATTAAGTGGGAGATCGTGAAGAAGCTTCAAGAGTCGTGGTCAGTGGAAGTTCATGAAAACAAGAAAGAAAAGAGTTAGAATTTGTTCGTGGATGCTCAACAGCAAGATATGTGGGATGCTTGGTGTTCTAACAATCTTCTGTTTGTCCAATTAGCAATCCACTGGAACTTGGTAGACAGAGTGTTCTTTACAACATACACGGTTGAAACCCTCAGAAGCTGGCATTATTATAATGATGGCACAACAACAATCCTAAGAAGAATGAGTTTTGATACTTTCAGAACAGAATATCTCCCCCTCTGTAGTGGTTTGAAAGCCAAATTCAAAGATGTTGAAAATAAGGAAGTAGAAGAGATGTTGGCCAGAGAATCCTCTAGAGACTAAAGCCCCTCTCTGATTCTATTCTCTTGAGTACAGACCAACTAGTTGAAGCCAACCCCTTGATGAATGATGCAATCAAGAGGCAAGCATTAGAACAAGTCCAGAGGTACATGATAAGAGAGAAGGCAAGAATCAAGGCTAAGAACGAGCTTGCAACAGAAGACTCCTTTGATGCCCTAAAAGCACTCTTTACAGAAATCCCCATGGCGACTCAAGGTCCCCTTCCTAGTCAGATTCGTCTTAGAAATATTAATGACAGGCCAGCAAATGTAGTCCCATTGCCAATTTTTAAGGGAGAGTACAATGAAGACCCCGATCTTTATGTAGTAGAGTTTATGGTAGCATGTGCAACAATGCTAGAACCCCTGAGCATTGGTTAGAAATATTCCCCACCACTTTCAAAGGTGTGGCGTTTCAATGATATGAGAGATAAGCAGCATAAAATTTTGGCACATGGGACAACCTGAAGTTGGCCTTCCTCACTAAATTCAGGCTTGAAGGTTTTGAAGAGCGGATGTGAGAGAAGTTCATGAACCTAAGTCAGCCCTCCTAGACAGTCCCAGAAATAGGAGCAGAGGTCCAGGAGATAGACGATACAAAAGCACCTCCAAAAATAGAGGAAGTGCCAATGCTGCCATTGCTAGAAGAAAAAGGAAATATGAAAATGGTTTTAGCCCCATTCCCAAGCAGGCTGGAGAAGCGCGTGGATCCTATCAAGGAGTATGACTTGGTCAAAGACCTAGACACCTTTAAACCAAACCTAACATTCCGACAGTTGCTGATACTATCTCCCAGTTGCCAAAAAAGATTCAAAAGCATCTTAACAAGAAGACGCGGACTAAGGATTTCTCCTTCAACAGTGTATCAAGACCAATAAGGCCCCAGATCTTGTAAAGGAAGTAGATGTGGCTAACGCCTTCCTAGATCATGGAACTCCAGAGATTAGTGTATGGATAGAAGGATGCTTTATTTCAAATCCATTGATTGATGGAGGCTCATCAGTAAACATAATGACCAATGTGACAATGAAGGACCTATGCCTACAAGGTATGCAACCTACATAGTGGCTTATCAAATTGGCAGATCAGAGCAGAATCAAGCTGTTGGGCATCCTTCCATACGTAAAAATAACCCTTGCAGGAAGAGACTATTGGTTGACATATTTAGGGGTCAAACCAAATTCTTATGGGACCTCATACCCTCTGCTGTTGGGAAGACCATGGCTTTTTGAAGCAAGAGCCAGGACACACTGGTTCAAAGGAACCCTAACCCTAGGTAGAGGACCCAATAAAGTGGTGTTGAAATTGTATGGATCGCAAAAGGGCAATGGATCCACATCCATCAAAGTCATAACAGACTCCTCCAATGAAGTAATTGACGGTACATCAGGAGACGAAGAGGCTGTTAAATAGATCTTTCCCAAGAAACCAGAGGCACAGTCCCTAACAGTGGGCACTGTAAGCCAACTACCAAAGGAAGCAAAGTCTTTGTCTATGGGAGAATACCTCCTGCCTCAACCCGAATTGACTTCTGAAATCACCTTTGACAGTGAAATAGAAGCATGGATGTATTGTTCTCCCTGTTATATGGCAGTCGCAGAGTCAGAAGCAGAGACAAAGGCAAAAGCAGAAGCAGACACAGAGGCGAAATATCTGTTCTTCTCCTACAGAGCCTCTACAGAAGCAGAGACAAAGCCTCCAGAGGAAGAGGATGAAAATGATGAGGAAGAAAACGAAGCAGGATATGAAAGTGCAGATGAAGAAGCTCCTCTGATAGCAGCCAATCTTTTTGATGTCCCTATAGAGACCTTAGAGATCGAAAATCTCGGGGTGTTGGATGGAATGACCATGGTTCCATTTGGTTGACCAATGGACCAAAAAGTATGCAGAATCTGTATAAGCAATGGATCAAAGGTATACAAATTAAGTTCATTAGTGGCTCCTGTCGCCCTAACCATTCATTCTGGAGAAAAGATGATGATGATGCCCCTTGTCAATAGAAGCCAGAGCCATCCGAGCCATGGGCTATAGAAGGTCCGTGCTATGTGACATTCTTGGACACATCCTCTGAAGATGAATCCCTAAGTCCAAAAGAAATCACCACTCACACAGAAACAAACAAAGCTCTGATACCCTTCCAGCAATCTCAACAGACAAATGAGTCATTTGTTCAGAAGGAGGACACTGGTTCTAGTGGAACATCAGATGATGACACTACTCCCTTGAAGGAGTCAGACCTCTATCCAGAAGCAATCCACGGGACATTCATCCATGAAGTGGAAGGTGAAAGGCAAGTGACATTCTTGGATACTGACGGTGCTTAACGTTACCTGAAAGTGGATCTCAATCTTCTAGAAGAAGAACTAGTGGTCCTGCAAGACCTACTGAAGGAGAACTTAGACATGTTTGCTAGGTCGTACAAAGACCTAAAAGGGATTGACCCTATAGTATGCCAACATCACATTGACCTAGAGCCTGATGACAAACCTATAAGGTAAAGACAATGGTGTATGAATCCTAATTATTCTACTCTGGTGAAAGTTGAATTATTGAAGCTTCTTGAAGCCGAGTTCATTTATCTCGTGGCTAACAGTGAATAGGTTTCACCCATTATGGTTGTACCCAAGAAGAACGGAAAACTTCGAATATGTGTGGACTTTCAAAAGCTCAACTCGAAGACGAAGAAGGATCATTTCCCTATCCCTTTCACAAACCAACTGTTGGACATAGTGGCATGCCATGAGCCCTATTCCCTCTTGGATGGATTCAATGAATATAACCAAGTCCAAATCGTAGAAGACCAATCCAAAACAACCTTCACCACAAAATGTGGGACCTATGCTTATAGAGTGATGCCACTTGGGCTTTGTAATGCTCCTGCCACCTTCCAACGAGTAATGATGGCTGCCTTCCAAAACCATCTGCATGATTTCATTGAGGTATATCTCGATGACTTTTGTGTCTATAGCTACCTAGAACAGTGCTTTGACAGATGCCGAGAATATGGGATTTCTCTCAACCCCGACAAATGTGCCTTTGGTGTCTCATCAAGAGTTCTTTTGGGCCATATTGTCTCTGCACAAGTGATTGCAATAGACCCATCGAAGATTGAGAAGATTGTAGCCTTGACAGCACCAACAAACCTCAAGCAACTGAGATAATTTCTTGGCCATGTGGGCTACTATAGAAGATTTATTGCACATTTTGCAACCAAGGCAGCCCCTCTGCACAAGCTCTTAAGGAAAGATGCGGATTTCCTTTGGACTTATCACTGTGAAGAAGCCTTTAATACCCTAAAACAATGCCTTATCCAAGCACCTATCTTGCAGCCTCCTGACTGGACGAAGGAGTTCCATGTGCACACATATGCATCAATTAAAGGGCTAGATGCTGTCTTATATCAAAAGGGCCCCTCTAAATTAGATCAACCAATCTATTATGCAAGCCGAAAGGTCACTAATAGAGAGCGAAACTACATAGTGACAAAGCTTGAGTGCTTGGCAATGGTGTTTGCATTGGAGAAGTTTTGACACTATCTATTGTCAACGAATTTCAAGTTCTACGTGGATCATGAAGCCCTTTCCTTCTTGATGAACAAAGCAGATGTCAAAGGATGACTGATGAGATGGTTGCTCCTGTTCCAGGAGTTCGATTTTGAAGTGATCACTAAGCCTGGGTGTTCCCATGTCCTAGCTGATCATCTGTCACGGATCCCTCAAATTGCAGAAGAGAAACATGATGATCCAGACCTTCCTGATGCTTCCTTGTTTCTAGTTGAAACAGTTACTCCATGGTATGCAGCCATAGCCAGCCTCCTGGAAACTCAATAGTATTCTCCTAGCATCTCAAGCCGTAAGAAGAAGAAGTTTCTGTTAGAATCATCCCCCTACATCTTGTTAGGTGGTGCATTGTACAAGAAAGGCAAAGATTGCAGGAGACGAAATCGGCATAGTATTGAAAGTGTGCCATGACGAACCATATGGTGGAAACTTTGCAAGAGAAGAAACAGCTAGAAAGGCTCTGCTTGCAGGATATTGGTGGCCGATCCTCCACAAGGATGCATATGACTACTACAAGAGATGCGATGCTTGTCAGCGAATGGGGAAATCCACCAAAACAAGTGCCATGCCACTGCAACCTATTCTTCCCCTAAAGCTATTTGAGAAGTGGGGGATTGATTTCCTGGGTTCCATTGATCCGCCTACCAGACGGAAGTAGTATAGATACATCCTAGTATGTACGGATTATGTCATAAAGCGGTGTAAAGCTAAAGCTCTGAAGCAGGATGATGGTAACAACGTAGCCCTGTTCATGTATGAGAATATTATCACCTGCTTTAGCAGTCCCCTCGAGTTGGTAAGTGACAGAGGTACTCATTTTCGTAACAAAATCATGGAAGAGCTGACAAAGCTGTATAAGATTCACCATCGCAAGTCCACTCCTTACTACCCCAGAGCCAACGCCCAAGTTGAAGTCACCAACCCCATCGTCTGCTTGATCTTGACAAGAATGATTTCCACGCATCATCGTGATTGGGACGATCAACTTATAGAGGCCTTCTGGGTATACAGAACCTCCCATAAGGTAGCTACAGACCCCTTTCCAGCTAGTGTATGGTATAGAAGCCGTCTTCCCTGTTGAACTAGAATTGCCCTCTTTGTAAGTGGTAGTTAAAGAACGCTTGGGAGATGATGAGTCATTGCAACGCCACCTCCTGCACTTGGAATGTTTAGATGAGATCCGGCGGGATAGCCCTACAGTGCATGGAAATCACTCAAGCTCGATGTAAGGCCTATCATGACAACTTTATCAAGCATAAGGAGTTCAAAGAAGGTGATATTATCCTGGTTTATGATTTCCAATTTGGCAAGTTTCCAGGCAAGCTTTAACAATGCCGGATGGGCCCGTACAAGGTACTTGCTGTCAAACCAAATGGCTCTGTCTAAGTGCAAGCTGTCGACGCTTCTGAGGATCCCTTTCTGATAAATGGCTATCGCTTGAAGAAATACTTCCCTCCCCGGGGATCTTGACAATCATAGTCGACCCACCCTTTCCCTTTTGGGTGTCGCTCTATCCTTCTCTTTGTGCTCTTGATAGCCCTTATGATCTTCCTCATGAGGCAGTCTCGTTCTGCTAGTCCCTCATAGATACCTCTCAACCCTCCCTTATTCTCTCTCGTGTGATCTAGCAACGATGGCGAGGTTGGTCTTGACACATGGTATTTCTACCATTCTCTTTATTAACGAAAAAAAAAGGAAAAAAACAAAAGAAACAAACTGTTATGGGAGAAAAGGAAGAAATTCATTGTCATAGCAGGCCTCGTTTCAAGAAAAGGTGGAAACACCCTTAGACGGGAAGCTGACTGTGGAAAAGGTGGTAACACCCCACAGTTCAGAGGATAACTGACTCACCAGCAGAACCTTTCCAGCAAGTAATTTGAAGCCACCTCCCTTGGTGCGTTGTCTCTGCAATATCAGTCTGTCTGCCCTCCTTAACAAACGATCTTTCATACAAATCATTGAAGTACTAGATGTGTCAGTTACCTCCCTGGGTACGCATCATCTTCAACACTCTGGTAACAACAATAACCGACGCGATCTTCATTGTCAAGGGGTCTGAGTGATGCGAGCTTTCATCCTAACAGGATGGGGGCGTGAATATGGGCTGTCCTCTGTATCTTTCAACAAAGTGTGAGACAGAGGGTGAGGTGAGTGACCTATCTTTCCCTTCAAATCAAATGAGAGGCAAGATGTGTGAATGGAGTGTTGCACACACGGGTTGGGCCTCTCAATAGACAACGCATGATCTGTTCCTGTGCACTGCACCATAAGGCTCCCTGGCTTTCCTTCTTGCACTGTATGTCGGCACAGGGTGGGATGGATTGTTGCACCATCAAATGCGCACAATATATACAACCTTTGCACAAGTGAATGTGAGGATTATAACAATGGGTTTCAAGAATGGGCTGCCCTCTGTATCTTTCAATAGAGTGTGAGACAAAGGGTGGGCTGAGTGTGGTGCGCAGATCGGTCGCTGTATGCTCACGTAGTGAATCCCGGAAGGTCCCCAAGAACAATGAACTCTACCTTTTTGCACAAATTACAATGTAAAAAGCATGAATGACAAGAGCAAGAGACCAATTGGGTTCAATCTCCCCCCATGCCTTGTGTGAGCGCTTCACAAAGCATGTATTTTATGTATATTTCCATCTTCATGCTCAATAATAGCCCAATTTACAAAAATATGACAAGCTTTTAGCTTTTGAGTTTGCTTTTACAAAAATAGAAATAAAGCTAATGGACGGTGCCCAAAGAGTCTGGCGCGCCCAACACAATGTCCAAATAGGAATAACATATCCGTGCGCATAGGCGCATACAAAATAATAATAAATAATCAATGCCTCAATAAACATAACAAAATATAGGCGTGGCACCTATCAAAATATAATCCATAGGTCGAATACTCGCTAGACTCCAATGCTTTCCTCCGCCACTGCTGCTATCTCTACACATAATCTCTACACATCAACTGAAGCATTCACAACCTTTAGTAAAATAATACAATTAAACCGACAAAAGTGAATACCTAGCAGTCTTCAGCTACATAAATAAATCAACTGGTTAGAAATAAATCCTAACCTTAATTTATTACGAGTGCGCACTCAAAACTCATAAATGTTTATTAATTTAATATGTATTTTGCGGAATCACCCGCTATGGAATCACCCATGTACACACTAAATTAATGAAATGCCCGAAAAGGACAGGCGTCCCCATCAACTTCTCGCATAAAGAATCCTCTTTGTGTATGAGCCCCGGTCATCAAAGTTTACGGAATCCACCGTAAAACCTCACGGAATCCACCGTGGCACGGAATCCACCGTGAAATATGCTAGAATCCACCGTGAAATATGCCTCCTGGCATCATACCCCCGGGGTGGGATAGCAATTGACCTCAATTGCTATTAGCTCAATGTGGAGCTAACAGAGTGGGGAAAGCATTTAAGTCTCTAGCGTGCATCCATTGTGCTTCCTCTACAGGATGGTTCTTAAATTTTACTAGATATCTAGAATACCTTCGGCCAGTTCTAGTGGTCATAAAGTCAGTGTCTATGATAGCTTCTGGTTCAAGTATTTCAGTCTCTTCCTCTAATAAAGGTGGGTTTTCATAAACAGGGTGGACAAGTAATTGGCCTCTAAATGGTCTCAATAAACTAATGTGAAATGTATTGTGAATTTTCCAATGAGACGGTAATTCTAACTTGAATGCATTATCATTAATTTTATGAATGATTCTAAATGGTCCATAGAATCTAGGAGCTAGTTTGACAACTGGATGTCTGTCTACACTTTGCAGTCTACGTTTTTCTATTCTCAGCCAAACATAATCATCAACTTTGAAATTCATGGCTTGTCTTTTCTTGTTGGCTTGTTTAGTATATGATTGCTGGGCTTTAGCAATCATATCTTTAACCTCATCAAATATACTGTTATGCATACTAGCAATATCATCAGCACTCTGAATTCTATTAGACAAAGATGCAACAGGTGTAGATAATCTATATCCATAAATGACTTCAAACGGTGCTTTCTTTGTAGATGTGTGCAGTGTATTGTTATATGCAAACTGTAATAAATGCAAATGAGTGTCCCATGTCTGAGGTTTAAAGATAGTATATGCACGTAAAAGATCTAGAATAGTGCTGTTTGTGGCTTCTGTTTGTCCATTAGTTTCTGGATGAAATGCAGATGAGAAATCAATCTTTGTGCCTAGATTAGCAAACAGGGTAATCCAAAAATTGTTACAAAATCTAGAATCACGATCTGAAATGATAACTTTTGGCAATCCATGGTTAGTAAAAACAGTTTTCAAAAACAATTGTGCTGGTTGTGATGCTGTTAAAATTTTCTTACATGGAATGAAATATGCTTGTTTACTAAATCTATCTACAACTGTCCAAATCATATCATGGTTAGATTTAGTATTTGGTAAACCAGTAATGAAATCCATAGAAATTTGTTCCCAAGGTTTAGATGGAATAGACAAAGGCATAAGTAATCCATACTGTTTACCATGATGTCTCTTAACTCTTTGACAAATCAAACATTCAGAAACGAAATTAGATACATCTGCATCCATATGCGGCCAATAAAAATCTTCAGTTAACATACGTAATGTAGATATGATACCTCTATGACCTTGATATGGGGGACAATGAATTTCATTCAAAACAAAAGAGCGGAATGGAATGGTAACACACAGTCTCTTTTCATAAAACATAAATCCATCATTATATGAGAATGAATCAACAGGAATGAAATTATTTTGAACTAATTTATTCCAATCAGAATGAAAAGTAATATCCTGGTGATATGTATCTTTCATAGCAATCAAATAATCAAAAGATATGACAGAAATATTATGAATGGCAGGTTTTCTACTCAGTGAATCAGCCACTACATTTTCTTTTCCAGGTTGGTATTGAATGATAGGATGAAAACTTTGAATAAAGGAAGCCCATTTGATATGACGGTCAGAGATTTGTGGTTGGCTAAGTAAATGTCTAATACTTTGCTGATCGGTCTTTATCATAAATTCTGAACCCATTAAGTAGTGTTTCCACTGTCTTAATGCTTGTACAATTGCTAATAGTTCTTTGTCATATGTGGAATATTTCAGCTCAGAGGGTTTCAGCTTACAACTAGAATATGCTGTAGGATGATTGTCTTGCATAAGTACAGCTCCTATTCCTGATCCACTAGCATCGGTCACTACTAGAAAGAATGGTCTATTAAAGTCAGGCAACTGTAGAACAGGGGCATTGGTTAATGCATGTTTCAGTAAGTCAAAGGATTTCTGTTGATTTTCGGTCCATTGATAAACTATTCCTTTCTTGAGAAGTTTGGTTAATGGTAAAGCAAGTAATGAAAAATTACGTACAAACTTCCTATAGAAACTAGCAAGACCAAGGAATGAGCGTAACTCATGCACGTTTTTAGGAACATGCCAATTCAATATTGCATCAATTTTCGTAGGATCAACTTTAATTCCATCAGATGATACAATATGACCTAAATACTCAATTTCTGTCTTAAAGAATTCACTCTTTTCAGGATTTGCATACAGTTGATTTTCTTTCAATAACTGAAAAACCAATGACAAATGCTCATAATGTTCTTTCTCATTTTGACTAAACACCAAAATATCATCAAAGAAAACAATTACACAATACTGATATTTCAAAAAGATACGGTTCATCATTCTACTAAAGGTAGTAGGTGCATTAGTCAATCCAAATGGCATGACCAAAAATTCATAATGACCAAACTGTGTTCTGAATGCAGTTTTGAATATGTCAGATTTATCTAGCCTCACCTGATGATAACCAGACTTAAGGTCAATTTTACTAAATATAGAAGATCCTTGCAGTTTGTCCATAAGGTCATCAACTCTAGGAATAGGATACCTATTCTTTACAGTGATCTTATTTAAAGCTCGATAGTCAATACACATACGATAGGTATTATTCTTTTTCTTGACTAACAATACAGGTGCACCGAATGGAGAACTGCTAGGTCGAATCAAACCTCTATTTAGTAATTCTTCAACTTGACTCTGGATTTCTTTTTGCTCTATCTGGTTGTGCCTATATGGTGCTTTGCAAGGTGTCTGTGTGCCAGGGGTCAAATCTATCTTATGGTCTTCTGGACGTGAAGGAGGTAAACCTGGTGGTAGGTCTTCTGCAAAACAATCCTTAAAATATGCAAGAAATTCCTTATGCCTAGGGTGCATATGATTTTCCTTTACTTGCAATTCATTCACCCAAATGAGATAGGATTTACTATTCTTGCGTAATGCACGTTTAGCTTGAGTATGCGAAAGCAGTGGAAAAACATTAGATGCATGCATACCATATAATGTAATAGATTTTCCTTGAAAATTAATATTCATTGTGTGTGTGGAATAATCTATATCTGGATTATGCTGGTGTCGCCAAGGCATTCCTAAAATAATGTCACTCAACTGTAATGGAACAACCAAGAAATTTCTTCTTTCAGTGTATTGGCCAATTTGAATCTCTAAGTCTTGCACTTCTTGTGTACCATTATACCTAGTGCCTAAAAATACAGCTTTTATGCGATAATGCGTAGGTATAGTTTGTAATTTCAATTCCTTTACCAATTTTGCTGAAATAAAATCATGAGTACTACCGTCATGATGCAAAATAGTCTTTTCCTTTCCATGCACCAAACATTTCATAGTCAATAAAGAATGTGGAGTAGGCATACCTGGTAAAGTATCGGAAGTAGTAGTAGTGTCGTCCTCATCTTCAGTGAAATCAGGCATATCCTCATGTTCGTCTTTGTCCATGGCTCCAAGATAGTTAATATGAGCTGGTGGCTTCTTTGAATGACAATTTGCTGCGATATGTCCAGGCTGGTGGCATTTATAGCATACTATTGGCTTGGCTTTGGTTACATTATTTGCAATGGCAGGAAGTCTAGGTACATTTGGATTTGGGTGTGGAATAGGCTTAGGATTTGGATTGACATTAGATGGTAATGCAGGTGGTTTAGCCCAATTCTTGCGGAAAGATGATGAAGAGAAACGACTTGGATTAAATCTTCTAAAATTGGAATTGAATTGTTTAGATCCATAATTACCATTGGCTTGGAATTGTTGTGGTTGTCTGTCTCTACCGCGTAGCTTATCTTCAGTGTCATGAGCTAGTGAAATGGCGTCTTTAAGAGTAGCAGGCTTGAACATGTTAACTTCAGCGTAGTAATGCCCAAGAAGTCCAGACATATACTTCCGCTTATGTGTCGCCTCTGGTACGTCTTCAAGCATGCGTAGCTGGAGGAGTGCATTCCAAAAACACTCTGTATACTGAGGTATAGGCTCACGATCCCGTTGTTGGAGTAAATCCCATTGCTTGATAGCCTTCTCATGAAATTGCGGTGGAAGGAAATTCTGCATGAACTTCTTCTTGAAATCTTCCCAAGTAGCAGGACATTCTATGCTCTTGCGTACTACAGTCCACCAAAGTGATGCTCTGTCTACCAAATGATTAGTAACACACTTGATTTTATCTTTTTCTGGATAAGTTTCCTCATGGAAATAGTCATCAAACTGACTAATGAATGCTAGAACAGTCTTTCCTTCTCGTATGCCATTGAAAGTGCGAAATTTGAAACTTCGTTTACTTATCTTTGATTCCTTGCGAATGGTTTGAGCTTCAAGAGTGGCGTCGATGGTACGTCGAATCAAATCTTCAGCTTGAGGTTCTTCTTTGTCGGTAGACGCTCTTTGTAATTTTGCTAATTGCGCTTGCAATGCTTGCCTAGCCTTTCGTTCTTCTTCCAATTGCATCATGATTAAGTCCAGCTTTTGCTCCATCGTAGGCTCAGGTAGGTTGTCTTCAGCCATAGGATCATCCATATGTGGTTCCGTCATCCTGTAAAACTCAAAAGACCTTTCTCACTCAAAATCAGGTTAGCGGGATGAGCGTAGCTCAAATTCGGGGTTACAAGGCTTATGTGTTTTTGGGTATTTCTTTCTCAATCTTCAGAAAATCTGCGATTTTTCCTTCTTCGTTGTGCTGAAAATACTTCAGCAAACCTGCGTATGGGTAGAATACCTTCCAACGAACAACTTTGCAGTTCGGAGTTTCTGTGCAGGAACAGCCCTTCTAGGAGTTTTGAGCACAAGTCAGTTCTGACTCCAGTTGACTAGTCTGACTTGCAGAGTTGCAGACTTAGGTGACTTGCAGAGTTGCAGACTTGCAGAACTTAGCCGACTTAGTAAACTTGCAGAACTTGATCACAGATGACTTGCAGAACTTGATTTCTGAGGTGCGGAACCTGGAGTTTGTTGACTTACAGGAGATGACTTGTGTTGCTTGAGTGATTTAGCTTAGCTTAATGGATTAAGCTTTAAAAGCTTAATCGTCTGATTTCGTGGGGGGGGGAGGGGGGGGCGTTTTTTTTCCAGGCGGCAAAAAATTCGGCAGCCCCTCTGATACTTCGTTGACGATTTTTTTAAAAAAAACTATTAAGCTTCTTTTAAAGCTTATAAGCTTGAAGATTAAACTTTGGAAGAGAGGAGATATGGAGTTTCTCACTGTTTGCCCATGACTTATTTATGGAGATGAGGGAGTGGTCCTCCGCCTGTATTGCCTGGTCCTTCGCGATCTGATGACAGAAACAGGGGTTCTTGATCGCCAGAAGTCTGCCTGTATCGACGGTTCGCGACGAGATTGACCGTAGAGCCCGATCGTTCCAGGAGCTCCGCCTTCGCACGAGATGGGTAGCGATTGGAAGCTCTTGATCTCAGCTCCGCTCTGATACCACTGGTGCGCAGATCAGTCGATGTATGCTCACGTAGTGAATCCCGGAAGGTCCCCAAGAACAATGAACTCTACCTTTTTGCACAAATTACAATGTAAAAAGCATGAACGACAAGAGCAAGAGACCAATTGGGTTCAATCTCCCCCCATGCCTTGTGTGAGCGCTTCACAAAGCATGTATTTTATGTATATTTCCATCTTCATGCTCAATAATGACCCAATTTACAAAAATATGACAAGCTTTTAGCTTTTGAGTTTGCTTTTACAAAAATAGGAATAAAGCTAATGGACGGTGCCCAAAGAGTCTGGCGCACCCAACACAATGTCCAAATAGGAATAACATATCCGTGCGCATAGGCGCATACAAAATAATAATAAATAATCAATGCCTCAATAAACATAACAAAATATAGGCATGGCGCCTATCAAAATATAATCCATAGGTCGAATACTCGCTAGACTCCAATGCTTTCCTCCGCCACTGCTGCTATCTCTACACATCAACTGAAGCATTCACAACCGTTAGTAAAATAATACAATTAAACCGACAAAAGTGAATACCTAGCAGTCTTCAGCTACATAAATAAATCAACTGGTTAGAAATAAATCCTAACCTTAATTTATTACGAGTGCGCACTCAAAACTCATAAACGTTTATTAATTTAATATGTATTTTGCGGAATCACCCGCTATGGAATCACCCATGTACACACTAAATTAATGAAACGCCCGAAAAGGACAGGCGTCCCCATCAACTTCTCGCACAAAGAATCCTCTTTGTGTATGAGCCCCGGTCATCAAAGTTTACGGAATCCACCGTAAAACCTCACGGAATCCATCGTGGCACGGAATCCACCGTGAAATATGCTAGAATCCACCGTAAAATATGCCTCCTGGCATCAGAGTGTGACTGGTGTTTCTCCTCAATCAATTCAAAGAGGTGAGATTGAGGGACATTACGACAATTGGAGTCAAGTACACTTCTGTTTCCCTATGCACACACGGGACAGGTCTTTGCCATCAGCACATGACACATCACCATGTTTTGTGCACTACACTACAAGGCTCCTTGGCCTTCTTGCTTGCACCTATGCCAGATGGGTGTAACACACGAATACACCATCAATGGTGCACACTAGCATACTCCCTCCCAATCACTTTTCTCTTGATCAATTCTAAACCAGCAGTGAGTTATGGGATTTCATGCTTATTCATTGAGCAATGTGCGTCATGGGGTGAGCGACTATTCTATTATCCTCTTGAGTGCCCGTGAGTTGAGAGTTCTATTCTTCATCATCGACACTTGAATCTATGGATTTTATCGACAAAACTACCTCCCTGGGTATTGTTTCATGGTCCTTGCCATGATGGACGTGTTCTGTGGCGCCCTGTAGTCCCTCTTGCCGCTCGACGATGACTTCAATCTTTCTGTATTAACAATGGCGGTTCCCTTCAACCATCTACGAAATGGGCCAAGTGTTCCTAACCCTACTTTTCTGTTTGCAAGTGTATGTTCTGTCTTAAGTGTGGGGACGCCAGCGTCTAGTCGGTTGACAAGTCTGTGGCCGTGTCGATCAATCTACTCTAACCGGTAAGGTCTTAAGTGTGGGGACACGTCCCTACACGTCTGATGTGCATAACCCTTGCATATGTCATTACCCAATCATGTGTGTCTACCGTGTACTAGTTCTGTTCTGATGGGGTCCTTTCCTCACCCACCCACCCTCGTACCCCCTGTCGTTGAGGCCGTTTCCCTTGTGGTTACTTTTCTTGCGCACTTTTTTCCTTTTCTATGAGAACATCCCCTACATTCACCAAATTCCTGATCCAACCTTATAGCCCTGTTCGTTCCTTCGACCAACACACTTTTCTTTTTTACATCCCCTTGTTCTAGTTTACCGTTTTTGCGTTAGTAATTTTTGACGCTATTCCTACACAATTGGATGTATTTCCATGCGAACACGTCCTTATCATTTCAAAATAGTGATATGATATATCATTCATATCCTATGCCTTCCCTTGGACATTTTCCCTTTTACCCACTTGTCATTCTGATGTACGGTTGCCCATAATTAATTTTTGTACGGTTTCGTGCCTTTTTCGTGCGTGTTTTTGACCTTTTTCCATGTGAACCTACCCTTTTCTCCTCATAATTCAAGTCTTTTTCGATAGTCTTATCTGACCACCCTTCCTACCCAATTCTCCTTTTTCCTCCATCCTATTTCGACCTCTCGATTTTTTGTTATTAATTTTTATTGGTGGTATCGAGGTCCATTTTTTCATTTTTTCCATGTGAACGTCTCTTAACCCCATCCGAACGGTAATTTGATGTGACAGTCATGAAGATTCTATAGGTCCTGACATTTTTTCTTTTTTCCATCCTCCCTTCCGATGTACGGATCCTTCGCTATTAATTTTCGAATTCCGTTTCGGATATGATTTTTGGGTTTTTTCCATGTGAACGAGTCTTAGCTCTATTGGAATTGTGTTCTAACATGATAGGCCTGTCCAATATAACTTTTCTCACAATTTTTATTTTTTCTGGGTTACATTTCAACCAATGAAATCGTTGATATTACTTGTCGTGTGGGTTTTCACACATGCTTTTTACATTTTTCCCATGGGAACGCCTTGATTTGATCCCTCACATCTTGTTGTATTTTTTCTCCATCTCCTCCTTGCCTTTCAACCTAGTTTTCCTTTTTATGGCATTGTGTTCCGATGCACGGTTTGTGCATTATAAATTTTTCTTTGTGTTGCTGTGTTCCCACGTGCCTTGCCTCGCACGTGAACGCACGTATTTTTGAATTTATGCGCCTCGAGACGTCCCATTCTCTTTGCGTCCTTTCGTCCCGACGTACATGTCATGTTGTTTCCCGTCACTGTAATTTTTTTTCTCCCCCTCTCGTGCATGCGCACGAGATGGGGCGCTCTTTCGTTTTTAGGCTTTTCTTTTCTTCATTTAATTAAATTTTCCCTACCTTAATTATCTCCCACCCCTAGCTCTTCGTCCGCTACGCGCCTGCACCGTTGTGGCCCCTGGTGTTCCATTTGGGTGCCCGCCGGCGCCCACGCCGCCCTAGTCCTCGCCCGCCTCCTCCTCCTTCACCTCCCCTGCTCACCTCCCGCCCCTCTATAGCCCTTCACCCGCTACCTCCTCTGCCTCCACCCGCTCCTCCTCCACTACCTCCTCCCCTCCCTCTCTTCTCCTCCTCCTTCCTTGCCCTCCCTCGTGGATGCTTCCCCTCCACCACATTTGCAGCCCCCCCCCCCCCCCCCCCCCCCCCCCAATTTGGCAGTCACCCCCTAATTTGGCCCCCACCCATTAAACTTGCCCTCCTCAACATTTGGCCCCATGTTAGGCCCCCCTTTTCCACCCCCCTACCTAAGCCATTTTCCCATCCCTCCTACCTAAGACCCTTTCCCACCCCCCGAACTCAACCCCTTTTCCCCACCCCCTATTAAGCCCCCCTTCGCGCACAGCAATCGAGTTTTAGGTGCGGGTTGCGAGTCTTCGTCGCGGTTGGTCACACGCCGTTGTTCGTGGTCGTGGAGTCGATGGTTGTTGCGGCTGTTCCTACATGACGACACATGTCCGGCCTTGTCCATGTGGTGGTGCGTGCAGCCATTTCCAGGCAGCCCCGAGTAACTATTTTTAATTTCAAAACCCGATTAAAAACCCCAGAAAACACCTAAAAACCTAAAAATTCCTAAAAAGATAATTAAAAATTTAATTAAAAATAAAAAATAACTGAAAAATATTTTACCGAATTGAAACTTTTTTTGTTATTTTCCTGGTTGAAATGCAAAAAATAAATTACAAATATTAAAAATCCTTCAAAATCCATTGAAAATTGAATAAAATTCATTAAAAATCAATAAAAAGCAAAAATAATTTAAAAAAAAATTCAAAAAATTCCACCAACTCTTTTGAATATTTCTAGAATGTTCCATATGCTGAAAATACTTTGCCAAATGGTCCAACTATTATTTTAGGGTAAAAATGCTAAATTCAATATCTAAATTCATGGAAAAATCATTTTCAATTTAAAAAATAAGCTAAAAATATTGGATAAATTCGAAAACATTGTTGAAACTTGAGGGTCTAGTTTTCACTCATGGCGGAATCCTGAAACCTTACCATAAAAATTTATAATATATTCATGTGTCTCATTTATCCCATTTTAATCATATAGTTTTTTAAAAAACAAACAAACAAACAAACAATCGGATATCACCCTTAAAATAAATTAAATATATTTTTAAAAATCCTAACAATACAATAAAAAAAACAAAAACAAAATAAATCGCGCACACCAAACAAATATACTTCCACTAATCTTGCCTTGACGTGTCACATCATTTTCAGTTCCTGGTTTTTTCCTTTTTGGATTGTTGACTTGTATCTTGGGATTGAGACGTGCGCATTCCATTTCATTACATACACACAAATCCACTTTCAAGTATTTTTCTTTTTTCCTTTCTATTTTTTATTTTTTATTACCCCAAAATTCACGATTAATTCTTAAAATGAATCTTAAACACCACCATGGCACGCGCGCTCGTGCCAAATACATGTTTTTCTAATAAATTAAAATAAAACCGCCATTCACTTTGCACGTGCTACGTGCGCTTCAGAGGCACCTTAATTTTAAATAAAAATGAACCAGTCTCATCACAAAAAATGCGCACGCTGAAAAAGAAGAGCGCTTCAGACACATCAAATTTTTAATCAATGAATATGCATTTACAGACCTGAGTCTGGATATCGAAGTCCGGGATTCGTTAAAAGCACCGTTTCACATTAATAAATTGTAACTAACAATTTAAAAATGAACCGTCATTTTTAAATTAAGGTTTACCATCTAATAAAATTTCAACTATTGTTAATAATTTCTTAATATGAACCCTTCACTAAAATCATTCCCCTCACTACGCTTTTTTTCCTTTTCAATAAATACGTTTCGTGGAATGGGCACGTGCAGTCTTTCAAGTTGTTATTGCTTACGGAAGTTCTGGTTATGTCCTGAGAGGATTATTGAGGTATTATGGTTTGATTGTATGATACGATTACGGGTGCGGTCTGTAGTTTTCTTTTCTACTTGATACGGGGTCTCGGGTGCATGTTTGTTGCATAGCATGAATCTTTCAGTCGCATATGTATAGAGGTCATGCTGAATTTTTTCTATGTAACCTCTCCCCCTATTCACTTGTAGGACACGTCTTAGCAGCCCATCGGAAAGAGAGTCTAGAAAGCACTGCACGGCACTCACAAGGAATGTCATGGGGTTTGCGATCTAGGTCTTCCCTAGTCTGCCACGAAGCGGAAGCATTCTGGCCATTCCCACTTAGGACCGACTTGAATCAGGGTTTTCCTAATGGTCAAGTTCCTAGAAGGTAACTAGCGTGAACTACTTTGCGTAGAAACATCAGGGTCGAAGCGGATTTATATTGACTGCACTTGGTTCAAGGAGAATGGAAAACGAGAGGGATGCGAAGCTCGACCTCTCTGCCCGTAAGGCATAGTCCCATTTCGTTCCCCCTAAAACAACACAAATCGGGACTCTAGCTTTTATTGATTCTAGGTCATTGTTACCTCGCTGTCAAATCCTTTGAGAAAAGTTCCCGGCCAACGGGGACCACCCATCCCTAGGACAGACCCAGGGTCACGTCCACTGCACTTTCCTCACGTTGCTTTAGTTATCTAATTACCTACCATATTTAGTTTGACAAGAAAAAACAGCTTCCTTAATTAGCCAATTAATCACCGGTTCCTTCACGTAACTTAAGCACTGACACGAAAAAACAATATCAAGAAAGTTCATTTTTCAACATTTGATCTTTATTTATCAGTCTTTGGAATACATCAAATAAACCTGCCCGAAGGCTATTCCAGCAATCCACAGGAATCGCTATTCCAAGTTCCGCCCGTTGATTAGTATGCGGGCCTCGAGATCCCATCTCGAGTCACGTCGGCCTCTTGTGCAGGATCAGGAGGCAATGGATTTACAGCCAGAGCCTCCCCTGGCACCCAAGCATCCTCCTGCTCCAAGTAGCACCCACGGAGAGACCTCTCGCGGCGGGTTCAGTCCACGTACCCAGCGCGGCTAACAACCCCCTTGGATAGGGTCAGGCAGACGGTCGGAGGTAACTGGTACTGCCTCTCCCTCCAGGATTTTAACCTGAAGCATTAGTTGTTTTTTCCTGAATTAGTTCCTTGAACAAAGAAGTACGAACAGTGCATCTAAATCTACAATCACGAGCATTCCAGTGGTCGTTTGTACGGCCAACTGCTAAGGTGTGATTTCTTCTCCCCGAATGCTCCCAACATTCGATCCTGGATCAATCGTGACTTGGCAAGATCCCAAGGGTTTCGTAAGCTGAGTTGCTTGTTTACCCTCTTTCCTTGGGTTAGGGTTTATACCCTATTGACCCCAAATTGTCAATACCTTAGGTTTCCTTATATTAAGGTCAATAAATCCTGGGCACCCTCGTCGCCCTAACTTGGTTGGTCAATTGCTTTTTTGGCAATTCATTGCTACCCTAGCTTGGCAGATAAGTCCAAGGAAGAGTGATATAGCAGGATGACTACTCATCCTCTAGAAAATTAGACTTGTACTTAGAACTCGTCAAACTTGGTCTAAGGGATGGCAATACTGTTTTATGATTTAGACACAAGACCATACAACGTTGCAGCTCGTTGCACGAGATAGGTGTCCGCACCTAACTTGTGGGATTATTTTCTCATCACATGGTATTCCTTGGTCAAGAATACCATTGATCAAGATAAGGTCTTGGGAGTCCTCTTGACCCATTCCAACCCTAACCCTACTAGGCTTATAAACGTTTTGGCCCTAGGGTTCCTAGATTCCTTTGGCCCTAGGGTTCCTAGATTCCTTGCGGGAGTCTAGCATGTGGCCAACTAATCCTTAGGGTGAGAACCCTAGATTGTTCTTGCACAGCGATTAAATCACCCTAACATTTCGTGGATGTAGGTAGGACCTTTAAGATTGGAAGTGTTAAATTGGCATCCGAAGTGCGATACTAGGCAGAATTTTATCGTAGCTTAACCCTACCTAGCACATTGAGGTGATCGTCATAAGCTAACTAATCATACCTTTATGATTCTCATGTAAGCTACTCAATTATACGCGAATTACTTAGTTGATCTAACCAACTCACGATTTAAGATGATCTTCCCTTTTAAAGATGCAAAATACTTTCTTCTAAATTTGTAAGTGCTTTCCCCTAAAAGATGTAAGTAACTGCAAGATAGGTGAGATGCATCATTCCATGCGAATATGCAAATTCAAGACCATAGACCTTTTTGCAACTATAGGATCTATAGTGATCTTTTCTTTTCCTTGCCTTATGCTATAATGATTGACATTCAAAGTTAACTCTTATAAACCCTACGTTGATGCAACGAAATCAAAGCTTTAATGTTTTTTAATGAAGATGCATTCAAACTTTGATACAAGAACTCCATGCATGAGCGAATGCCATGAGTCCATTATTGATTTAATCCTTCCTTTAGAACTTAAGACAACCTAAAATGTAACTGTCATCGCATGCAATTTGCAAAGTTCATAAATCCTTTCCATGCATTGCGACTATTCGGATATCATATAATGACCATCTAGGATTATCTTCTACATGAGCCACAACCAAGAATTAATTTCATAAGTGCATTATGCGACATAAGCCCTATCCTTTGCGAGATGCAACAAGGACGCGGGCTTAGCACGATATCATCTTTTAAGTTATGCATAATACGTTCAGAATTTCAACTACCGTTGACCACGGAAGTGCAAGCAATTGCAAATACTTAACATGCAACTAAACTTCATAGATCGAATGAGTATATAAATTTTTCAATGCATTAAAACATCCCTACGAGAATGAAAACATTCTTAATGCATCCTCTCCATGTGGGGTTAATTTCGAAACCTGGGCATTCAACACCGGGGCGTTGTCCACTCTCGTACTTTGGGTGAAAGCTCCCGCGTGCGCTCCTCTCATCTTTTGCTTAGGAGCCATTGACGCAATAGATTTCGACGCAGCGAATCTTACTTGGCTGCCTTACGCACTTCGAGGTTACTACTGTCCGAGATTCTCCTCTTCCGCGTAGGAATTTGGGCCTTGCAGACACGGTTTTGAAAAAACCCGAGAACGGGTGAACAAGACTACGGAAGCTTCAATTAGAAGCTTCCAAGCTTCTATAACAAGGGTGACATGTGATAGAGGAGATGAAGAAGATCATGATGAGGGAGATGACGATGATGACGACCACGACGATGATGATGATGAGGATGGGGTGCAGCAGCAGACGGACGGCGGCAGGCAGCACAATCCCCACGGTGGGCAGCACCAGCATGACCAATCAATCCACCCCCCCCCCCCACCCCCAAGCTTGGGGAGGGGGGGTGGGCCACACAAGTGGCAATTTGCATGCTCCCCTCCCCCATGCTCCTCCAACACCTACTCATACTCATACTCCCTCTCCCCACCATGCAACAACTGAAGGGGAGGGAGTTAATACATAAAAAAATTTGCAAAAATTATCCCTTTTTCATTTTTCCCTTGAAGGGGTATTCCCACGCTGAAGTACGGATTTGGAGCCACGGCTTCCTATACACGACGCGGGGCTGGTGTTTGTTGATGCATGCGGAAGGAGCACCTAGCCCAAGGTTTTTCCATTTGCAGGAGATTACTTTGAACAGATTTTGCGCGAGATCAAGAGTCGTTAATATTTCGTTGTGGAAATGTTACATTCTCTCCCTCTTAGAGGAATTGAGATGTCCTCATCTCGAGAAGATCTGGGGGTATTGTTGGTTGAGAGTACTTTCATTCGTCCAAGTGGCATCCTCTTCGGGGTAATCTTTCCACTGGATGAGGTATTCTCTCAAGGTCCTGGATCTCAAATGCCTCTCCCTAACAAGATCCTGTCAGGCCATAGCTCAAGGACTCCTTGGCTCGGCATTACAACTTGTTGATCATCAAGCACGTGACTAGGGTTAGGCACATACTTTTTCAATAGACTAATATGGAATACATTATGAATTTTTTGGTTTTTGGGGAGTTGCAGTCTGTAAGCATTAGGCCCTAGGCACTTGAGAATCTTGTAGGGTCCACAATACCTTGGACTTAGCTTTTTGCATTCACCCAAGGATAGGGAACTCTTCTTTGGTCGTACGTGAATGAAGACCATATCACCTTCAACGAAGGATCTGTCTTGATGTTTCAAGTCTGCGTAAGCCTTCTATCTGTCCTTGGCGACTTGGATGTCCTGTCTTATTGATTTGATTTGGTCATCCATGTCTTCCAGCATCTGCTTTGAAGCTTCAAACCTCAAGGTTGGATCTGAAAAGCTCAAAGGACTACGACAATCATGCCCATACAATGCTTGAAAAGGTGTCATCTGAATGCTTTGTTGGTAAGAAGCATTGTAGGCAAACTCAACCAGTGGCAAATATTGAATCCACTTTTTGGGTTTGCGGCAGCAGTGTGCCCTAAGCATGTCTTCAATGACTTGGTTAACTCGTTCTATTTGACCGTCAGTTTGGGGATGGTAAGCTGTACTGAAATAGAGTTGAGTCACAATGGCCTCGAAGATAGCCATCCAGAAGTGTGAGGTGAAGAGAGAGTCATGATCATTAATGATTCTTCTGGGTAACCCATGCGATTTGAATATTTCCTTGATGAATAACCTTGCGATGTCTGAGGCTTTATAGTTTGTCTTAACAGGGATAAGATGTGCAACCTTGGTGAGCATATCTACCACGACCATAATGGAGTTGTATCCTCCCTGAACTTGGGGCAGCCAACAACAAAGTCCATACTAATGAATTCCCATTTCATTTGGGAAATGTCAAGTGGTTGCAATTTTCCTGGCATTTTGACATGTTCGGCCTTAATGCATTGACAAGACAAACATTCAGTGACATATTTGAGAACGTCACCTTTGAGCCTATCCCAGTAATAGCTCTTCCTGACCTCATTAAGGGTCTTGGCATAGCCACGATGTCCTGAGAAAGGGTTGTCATGGGCTTCCCAAAGTATCTTCTACTTGAGTGACTGGCTTGCCGGGATACATAATCTTGTCCTATAGTAGACAAGTCCACTATTGACAGAGAATTCTTGATACTTTGCTTGTAGCTTTGGGTCTTGATCTTTGATGGGGATCTCCCTTAGCAATTTCTGATAGGTTGGGTCATGACATGCCTCTTCTCTAGCTAGCTCAAGAATTGGGTTGTTTGGCATGGATACCTTTGTAGCTAGAGATCTTATTGTTGATGGATCTTGCAAAATCAGAGAATTCAGAAATGCCTTGCGACTGAGTGCATCGGCAACTACATTCTCCTTTCCAAGTTGGTATTTGATTTCAAAGTCATACTCTTCCAGTACTTCAATCCATCGACATTGCCCCATATTGAGCTCATTCTGGGTGAAAATCCATTTAAGACTCTTGTGGTCTGTCACTAAGGTAAATTTGTTACCCAGCAAGTAGTCTCTCCAAAGTTTGAGAGCATGGATGACAGCCAACAGCTCCAGATCATGGGTAGTATAGTTCCTTTCATGGCTCTTCAGTTTCCTTGAAGAGTATGCTACGGGATGACCTTCTTGCATGAGCAGACATCCTAAGGCAAGTGCGCTAGCATCAGTTATCACTTCAAAATTCTTACTAAGATTAGGAAGTTTCAGGATGGGTGCTGATACCAAGCTTTGCTTTAGTTTGTCAAAGCTGGTCTATTCAGTAGGTGACCATACAATTGATACTTGCTTCTTTAGTAGATCAGTCAGGTGCTGCAATCAAAGCATAGTTTTTTATAAAGACCCTGCACCATCTTGTCAATCCAAGAAAACTACATATTTCTTTGGTGTTGGCCACTCTAGAATGTCTCTAACCTTGGTCGGGTCTACTAAAATTCCTTCCGCTGATACAATGAATCCCAGATATTCAATCTGTCGCTTGGAAAATATGCACTTCTTCTTCTTGGCATAAAGCTTGTGTGCCCTCTTTGTTTCAAGGACAATGCAAAGCTAGGGTTCATGATCTTTTTCATGCTTAGAGTAGACTAGGGTATCGTCAAAGAAGATGAGTACGAAGTCATCAAGATAGGGCCTAAAGATATCCTACATTAGCCCGTTGAAGGTAGCAGGAGCATTTGTCAGCCCGAATGACATGACCAGGAATTCAAAGTGTCCATACCTTGTGCTGAATGCTGTCTTTGGGATATCTTCTTCCTTGATCCTTATATGATAATATCCAGACATGAGATCTATCTTAGAGAAGATCTTCGCACCTTGAAGATGGTCAAGGAGTTCATCTATTCTTGGAATGGGGTATTTGTTTTTAATGGTCAATTGATTCAACCCTCTGTAGTCAATGCATAGCCGAAGTATTCCATCTTTCTTCTTCTAGAACAGCACTGGAGCTCCCCATGGTGAACTACTAGGATGGATGTAGCCTTGGTCTAACAATTGCTTGAGTTGCTCCTTCATCTCAATCGCTTCTGGTATGGATATCCTATACGGTCTCTTTGCGATTGGTGCAGCTCCTGGTGCTAGCTTGATTTCGTGATCGACTTCCCTTTAAGGAGGAAGTTTAGTCAGCTCTTCAGGAAATACGTCTATGTATTCCTTTAACCATGAAGGTTCTTTCCTAGATTTCTGATCCTGATCTAGCTTATTTAGCTTTATCAAATAGACATGTAGCCCCTTCCTAACTCCTTTTATTATCCGTGTTGCTTTTGCCATCTAAATTTTTGGCTTACCAGCCTCTCCTTGAGTTGTAACTAGTTCCCCTTCATAATTTTAAAAGGAGACTTGGCCCTTCCCACAGTGAATGTGGGCATCATTGGGTATTAGCCAAGGGTATTAGCCAATCCATACCGAGCAAACATTTGTGGACACCTAGGTTCATTATCGTGAATCTGACCGAAGTTGGCTTTCCACCCAGTAGGAATTTACCTTAGCAGTTTGCCTGGTACAAGAGACTTCACGACCATTTGCTAATTCCACAAGTAAGGTAGGTGCATCTTTTATGGCTATTCCTAATCTTCTTGCACAAACCAGTGAAATGAAGGAATGTGTACTGCCACAATCAATCAATGTTTTGAAGCTTTTACCTTGATAATCCGAAGGAGTTTGAATGACCAAGAATTGGCGATTCATGCCTTTCTTGTGAAGAGCGGCATGAACCATTGCCCTCTCAATGTCAGCTTCCATGGATGGATCTTCTTCATCACTCAGCTCCTTGTTGGCAACACTGGAGGTTCTTCCTCTGGCCCTGATGGTGGCTCCTTGGCCATGGGCAGCTCCTTGGAATGGACCTTGACGTTGACCTTTGCTAAGCTTGGGACACAGCCTTTTAAAGTGACCTGGCTCATTGCAATGGAAGCAACATAGATTGCGGCCATTACCTTGTGTAGGAGCGAAGTTGTTGATAGTGTTCACCCTAGCTTTCTTCCTTTGGCCCTACGCTCTCTTGGCCTGAGATCTAAGCATTCCCTTGTTCTGATCCTTGTAAGACCAAGTCCTGTTATTCCTTGGCTTGGTTTGCACCTCCTGTATTATGGTGCAACTCAAATGAGCGCGTCCTGTAGGTTTGTAGGGCAGATTGATTCCAGGAAGGTGTTTATGGGTGGGTTTAACCAGGCACAAAACTTTGACACATGTTGTGTCATATCCATTTGTGGCACGTACTTTAAGAGAGAGACGAACTTTGAATAGTATGCATCCAGGGATAGTCCAAGCTGCTTCAGTTCATAGAATTCATTAATCTTCTGTGTGCAGTAGGTAGGTATCTCCCTCACACAGCTTTTTTTAAGCTTCTCCCAGGTAACTGACCCTTCCGAGATCCCTTGGTCTCTGCACCATTGTTTCCACCAAAGTCTTGCTTCACCGGTAAGCTTTAGTTTAGCGAGCATAGCTTGGTTAGCGGGTGCAGTACCTGCTACTTCGAAGTAATCCTCCATGGATTCGATCCAGACCTCGGCGTCAGTTTGGACAGTCCTTTTCTTTCCATCGAATTCAGGTGGCTTGATTTGTTTGAGAAGGAACTTCTTCTCTTGAATTACAGCCGTATTTAGTGTAG
The DNA here is from genome assembly GCF_053477565.2 of Lygodium microphyllum. Lineage (NCBI taxonomy): Eukaryota > Viridiplantae > Streptophyta > Polypodiopsida > Schizaeales > Lygodiaceae > Lygodium > Lygodium microphyllum. Next base: position 168,334 of record NW_028229587.1, on the reverse strand, counting down.
GGGTCGGACTAGGAATCTGCACTTGAGGTTGCGCATGGGCAATAAGATTCTTTACGTTAAAAACTTGCTAAACGTTTCTCACATTATATTAACATGCCCTGTTCAGCTTTTTGCCAAGTGACCTAATCACTTAGCTCCTTTACCAACACTTACAGCCAAGACAAATAGTGATAAAAATCTTACTCATTCATGTGGGCATAGCCCCTTTCGAGTACATTTATTTGGGAAGATAGAACAAGCTGATACATTAATTTGGGAAAAATAAGATTGTGTTACATTCGGCTACGGGAACTGAGTAATAATATGGAGAGGGGTCATGGATTTTCAGGAATTGATAGGTCATAGGAAGCTTGGGGTATCCCTTCCTTTGATACCCATTTCTCTCATAACATCCCAGCACCTTGATTCTGTCGGTAGGGATTATTCGAGTCACTTCCTTGTACACATACTTGTTCTGCTTGACCTTTTGACCGTCGACATGTAGGGTTGTGTTTGTGTGAGGCTCGACAAAGATGTACATGTTCACGATCTTTAAATCCTCCATCCACTTGATTCTCTTCAAGTTGGTCCGAAGATACGCAAGTCGGTGGGCCGCTATGTAATATATTCTTGATTCACTTGTCCATCTCCGTTCCATGTTCAGGGGTAAAGGATTCTAGAATATTCATCATGCCTAGCCTTCGTCGATAATCCGAAGCACGCATTGTAGTCATAAACATAACCTAGAACACCAGGAATTTGTTCCATGCTTCGCGACTCTGCAAGCCAGCATCGATAAGTAAGTAAGGAAATGTTCTTAATAACAACATTGCTCTATTTCCCCTCGTTAAGTTTCCTTGTAAATATTAGATCCCATTGGTTTGCTCTGATACCAACTGTAATGTGTCCCCCTATTCACTTGTAGGACATGTCTTAGCAGCCCATCAGAAAGAGAGTCTAGAAAGCACTGCACGGCACTCACAAGGAATGTCACGGGGTTTGTGATCTAGGTCTTCCCTAGTCTACCACGAAGCGGAAGCATTCTGGCCATTCCCACTTAGGACCGACTTGAATCAGGGTTTTCCTAATGGTCAAGTTCCTAGAAGGTAACTAGCGTGAACTACTTTGCATAGAAACATCAGGGTCGAAGCGGATTTATACTGACTGCACTTGGTTCAAGGAGAATGGAAAACGAGAGGGATGCGAAGCTCGACCTCTTTACCCATAAGGCATAGTCCCATTTCGTTCCCCCTAAAACAACACAAATCGGGACTCTAGCTTTTATTGATTCTAGGTCATTGTTACCTCGCTGTCAAATCCTTTGAGAAAAGTTCCCGTCCAACGGGGACCACCTATCCCTAGGACGGACCCAGGGTCACGTCCACTGCACTTTCCTCACGTTGCTTTAGTTATCTAATTACCTACCACATTTAGTTTGACAAGAAAAAACAGCTTCCTTAATTAGCCAATTAATCACCGGTTCCTTCACGTAACTTAAGCACTGACACGGAAAAACAATGTCAAGAAAGTTCATTTTTCAACATTTGATCTTTATTTATCAGTCTTTGGAATACATCAAATAAACCTGCCCGAAGGCTATTCCAGCAATCCACAGGAATCGCTATTCCAAGTTCCGCCTGTTGATTAGTATGCGGGCCTCGAGATCCCATCTCGAGTCACGTCGGCCTCTTGTGCAGGATCAGGAGGCAATGGATTTACGGCGAGAGCCTCCCCTGGCACCCAAGCATCCTCTTGCTCCAAGTAGCACCCACGGAGAGACCTCTCGCGGCGGGTTCAGTCCACGTACCCAGCGCGGCTAACAATCCCCTTGGATAGGGTCAGGCAGACGGTCGGAGGTAACTGGTACTGCCTCTCCCTCCAGGATTTTAACCTGAAGCATTAGTTGTTTTTTCCTGAATTAGTTCCTTGAACAAAGAAGTACAAACAGTGCATCTAAATCTACAATCACGAGCATTCCAGTGGTCGTTTGTACGGCCAACTGCTAAGGTGTGATTTCTTCTCCCCGAATGCTCCCAACATTCGATCCTGGATCAATCGCGACTTGGCAAGATCCCAAGGGTTTCGTAAGCTGGGTTGCTTGTTTACCCTCTTTCCTTGGTTTATACCCTATTGACCCCAAATTGTCAATACCTTAGGTTTCCTTATATCAAGGTCAATAAATCCTGGGCAACCTCGTCGCCCTAACTTGGTTGGTCAATTGCTTTTTTGGCAATTCATTGCTACCCTGGCTTGGCAGATAAGTCCAAGGAAGAGTGATATAGCAGGATGACTACTCATCCTCTAGAAAATTAGACTTGTACTTAGAACTCGTCAAACTTAGTCTAAGGGATGGCAATACTGTTTTATGATTTAGACACAAGACCATACAATGTTGTAGCTCGTTGCACGAGATAGGTGTCCGCACCTAACTTGTGGGATTATTTTCTCATCACATGGTATTCCTTGGTCAAGAATACCGTTGATCAAGATAAGGGCTTGGGAGTCCTCTTGACCCATTCCAACCCTAACCCTACTAGGTTGATAAACGTTTTGGCCCTAGGGTTCCTAGATTCCTTGCGGGAGTCTAGCATGTGGCCAACTAATCCTTAGGGTGAGAACCCTAGATTGTTCTTGCACGGTGATTAAATCACCCTAACATTTCGTGGATGTAGGTAGGACCTTTAAGATTGGAAGTATTAAATTGGCATCCCAAGTGCGATACTAGGCAGAATTTTATCGTAGCTTAACCCTACCTAGCACATTGAGGTGATCGTCATAAGCTAACTAATCATACCTTTATGATTCTCATGTAAGCTACTCAATTATACGCGAATTACTTAGTTGATCTAACCAACTCATGATTTAAGATGATCTTCCCTTTTAAAGATGCAAAATACTTTCTTCTAAATTTGTAAGTGCTTTCCCCTAAAAGATGTAAGTAACTGCAAGATAGGTGAGATGCATCATTCCATGCGAATATGCAAATTCAAGACCATAGACCTTTTTGCAACTGTAGGATCTATAGTGATCTTTTCTTTTCCTTGCCTTATGCTATAATGATTGACATTCAAAGTTAACTCTTATAAACCCTATGTTCATGCAACGAAATCAAAGTTTTAATGTTTTTTTAATGAAGATGCATTCAAACTTTGATACAAGAACTCCACGCATGAGAAAATGCGATGAGTCCATTATTGATTTAATCCTTCATTTAGAACTTAACTCAACCTAAAATGTAACTGTCATCGCATGCAATTTGCAAAGTTCATAAATCCTTTCCATGCATTATTGCGACTATTCGGATATCATTTAATGACCTGACCGTCTACGATTATCTTCTACATGAGCCACAACCAAGAATTCATTTCATAAGTGCATTATGCGACATAAGCCCTATCCTTTGCGAGATACAACAAGGACGCGGACTTAGCACAATATCATGTTTTAAGTTATGCATAATACGTTCAGAATTTCAACTACCCTTGACCACGGAAGTGCAAACAATTGCAAATACTTGACATGCAACTAAACTTCGTAGATCGAATGAGTATATAAATCTCCCAATGCATTTAAACTTCCCTACGAGAATTAAAATATGCTTAATGCATCCTTTCCATGTGGGGTTAATTTCGGAACCTGGGCATTCAACACCGGGGCATTGTCCACTCTCGTACTTTGGGTGGAAGCTCCCACATGTGCTCCTCTCGTCTTTTGCTTAGGAGCCATTGACGCAGTAGATTTCGACGCAGGAAATCTTTCTTGGCTCCCTTACGCACTTCGAGGTTACTACTGTCCGAGATTCTCCTATTCCGCGCAGGAATTTGGGCCTTGCAGACACGGTTTTGAAAAAACCCGAGAGGCACGGATGAAGCAGGCCTACGGAAGCTTCAATTAGAAGCTTCCAATAGAAGCTTCCAAGATTCTGTAAACAGGGGTGACGTGTGATAGAGGAGATGAAGAAGATCACGATGAGGGAGATGACGACGACGACGACGACGACGACGACAATGATGATGATGATGGGGCGCAAGAGCAGGTGGCGTGGTGACAGTAGGGAGACGGCAGCAGGCAGCATGATCCCCACCGCCGGCAGCAATAGCACGGCCAATCAATCAATCCCCCCCGCCCCCAAGCTTGGGGAGGGGGATTCATATAGGGTGAAGGGAGGGGGGGTGGCCACACAAGTGGCAATTTGCATGCTCCCCTCCCCCATGCTCCTCCAACACCTACTCATAGTCATATCCCTCGCATTGCCATGCAACGGCTGAAGGGGAGGGAGTTAATACATAAAAGAATTTGCAAAAATTATCCCTTTTTCATTTTTCCCTTGAAGGGGTGTTCCCACAATGAACTACGGATTTGGAGCCACGGCTTTCTATACACGACGTAGGGCTGGTGTTTGTTGATGCACACGGAAGGAGTACTTAGCCCAAGGTTTTTCTGTTGCGCGAGATTTCTTTGAACCGCTTTTGCGCGAGATCAAGAGTTGTTAATATTTCGTTGCGGAAATATTACATTCTAGGATGTGGATTGTTTGGGGTGGTCAGTTGGTTAGTCATGTCTGTGTGTGTTTATTCTTATTGATTTCTTTTTTATAGATATTCTATTATTTTGCAGGCATTCACTGTGATTGTGTGTGTGTGGTGTGTGTGTGCATATTCCATCTGAATGGCACCTCAAGCTCCTCCTCCTATTTAGTATGTCCTATTGATCAGTAGGGATTATTCTTCCATACTGACTTTTGAGCCTATTGTGAAAGCTGGCCCTTGCATCTTTTGTGGCTGCTCCACTTCCTCTAATTCTAGACGATCCAGCCATTTGTGATGAGTTTCTCGCGTCATACAGTAAGAAATCAGGGTTGGTTTGTGGTACTTCCATGTTCGTGACACCTAGAGGGTTAGGGAAGGCTTTGTCTCTTCCCTACAAAGGAGAACCCTTTGTCACAGCCAGACAGTTATTCTCAAATGAAGAGATCCTCAAGCTGTTACAAAAGCAGACTAAAGAGGTCTTCAATGTCAAGAAGGTGATTAACACTTCAGGAGTGTCTTTCTCAATGATCACTAATCCTCTCTAGAAGCTAGTCTGCTAATTTCTCCAGGACAGGTTCATGCCTATTAAGACACCATCTCACTATTTGTCCAAGGAGCTCTTCATAGCGTCCAGGATGGTTTTAAAAGGGGTTGCCATTGACTGGAATACTTACATTCTTACAAAGATGGACTAGCATTTTGTCAAGGTCACTAGAGGGAATGTTACCAATGTAACCTATGGTTCATATTTATATGCTTTTCTGACATATTCAAGCCTTAAGAAAGGTGTTTTACCTCCTCCACCATCTAATCTAGTCCCTCCCCCTCCACCTTTAGAAGATTTAGAACCCATTGACATAGAGGATATTGATTCTCCTCCTCCGTTGGTCATTCAGCGGAAGTGCTGAAAGCATGTCGTAGAGAAAATTCCACCGGTCATTCCTTCAATGTTAGTTCATGCTACCTCTGGAAGTGACCTCCTTGTCTACCTCACATGCAACAACTTATTCAGGGCACATCAAGAGGGTTCTTTGGATATATCAGTTCCTTCGCTGAAACAGCTTAGTGACAGGGGATGCCATTCCTTTCCTTTGTAACGACATCCAGAGTTCTATTGAACTCTTAATGATAGCTTGTGTTCAATAGTTATATGCTTCTTTCTATGAAGAATTGATGCAATCCAAAGACCAGATGCATAGGGCAACCACAGAGTTAGCCTCTGCTAAAGAAACTCTTTTTGATCTGTTTAAGCAGATGGAGCAGCAGACACAAATGATTGAGACCCAGAGAGAAGAAATATCTTCTTTGAAAACTCAGTTAGCAGAAGCTCAGTCAGAGGTCACTAGAGTTTCGGAAGAGAAAGAGAAAATCTCCAAAGAAGTTCAAGAGTTTAAGACTCTTCTGGATACGAAACTGTCAGCTTTGCAGACTGCTCACAATACAGTGGAATCCCAAGCTTCCCAGATTAAACAATTGAAGGACCAACTCGCGCAGTCACGGTCCATCCCTCCAAGTCCCAGTGTCCCCATGATTCCTTCTGTATCTTAGCAGGACTTGGCAGTTCTCCAGAGACAGGTCACATTATGTCCGTTGTTTCAAGCTAAAGTGGAAAGATTGCAGTCCAGGATGGATTTATTATGGTCTATATTTGAGCAATTTCAAGAGTATGTTCCTCCCGACCATTCCTTTTTTGTCCACTATCAACTGCAGAAGTTTGCCTTCTATATTAAGCTCTCAACGATGGATCTCCCTCTTCCAAAGGATGGTTGGAGTGGAGTCTCATCTTTTGATTTGCTGACAGAAGTTTTCCATATGGTCTTTTGAAGATTTTGTGACAATGAATACCATGTTGATGTCTTATATTTATCTATGAGGTGATCTATTAATTCTAGATGATGTAGATCTGGCTTGGTATGTAGGGGATGTGGTCTTACAAGCTACCTTGTATGTCAACCATTTGGAGTTGAGGATAGATGAAATGTTCCAGTACTATTCTTCTAAAGTGGCTACTTGCCTTGACACTTTATGGCATTCAATGATAGATTTCGTAGTCCTGAACCAATGACAGAATACATCTTCTGCACATGTGCAGAACACTAACCAACTGAGGGAGGATCTTTTAGCTTATCTTTCCAAGAACCATCCATTTGATTCATCCTTCTTTAATGCCTACCATCGACGATCTGTTTTAGGTCCCTCTATTCCTAGCTTATTGTATTATCAACAAATGGCCCATCGCTATGATGATTATTTTTCCCTTTATCAATCCAACTCAGCAACCATCTTACCTCTCCTTTTCCAACCTCAGGGTTTTCCTCAAATTCCAATCTTTACCTATTGTTCTTTCATTGAAGATCGAGTCTTTTCCCCTTCTCTGCCTTGTCCTTCCCCATCTATCCATATACCTTCAACTTTTCTTGCTTATCAATTAACACCTTTCCTAACTGATTTGCCTAAATTTTCAGCTAATCCTTTTTTAGCTTATTCCTCATTTTATGATTTTGCCTACCCATCTCTTCATCCTCTTTTACTTATTCCTCTTTCATCTCCTACTACTATTTCTCAACCCCCTTAGTTGTTAAAAAGAAGATTCCAAGAAGAAGAAGATGGAGTTCAAATGATTTTCTCACTGGACCATAGATTAATTGGCCATTAATTCCAGGGGACTGGACAATTGCTAGTCAAGCATACCAAAATTATCTCCATTTTTCCCAACAATATTCACAATCTCTAGATCCTTCAGTGAGATTGACAGCCCATTTTGCTTGGTACCTAGCATATATGCATAGGCATTCCCATAACGATCAAAAGTCCATTCCAAAGCTTTGTATGAATGTTAATGTGAACATTGATTCTCAACAGTTGGATGTCCTATATTTTCATGTCCTTTGTTTACCTAGCAGATATCTTGTTTTGCTAGAACGGATGTGCTGCCTTCAATTCTTTCAGAATCCTCCAAAATCTTTTGTAGATGAGTCTTTATCCATGGATCACTTTCGTAATCATCAAGATTTCAAGAGGGATCATCTTCATTGATACCCCTGAATGTATCTTATATGCTTCTTAATGATATATTTTTTTTGGAGGTGCCATTCAGATGGTTGTTTTGTGTTTGTGGTGTATTAATTTTTATATGATGAGTTTGTGTTGGTTGAATAATTTGTTTGAGAGCTCTCTTTTCGACTATTGACACTGATGGTGATGGTGGATGGCAAGCCTACGATGCAAAGTCGAGGAACCTCTTATATCCTTTATGAATTTGTTATGACTTTCTATTATTTATAAGATGTATTAATGCATAACAATGTTTTCCTTTAGCGATATTCTTTCTTGGATATAGGTGATAAGTTGGAGTCGTGTTTGGGTGATTATTGAAGATAATAAAGAAGATCAAATTGAGCTCTTTACTGAACTTACATTCTTCTTTTCCTTAAGTCGCAAGGACGCTTCCTTTCTAAGTGTGGGGATATGTTGAGAGTGGAAAAAGACTGGATTTTTGACTGATTTTTGTTGTTTTTTAGGTCTGAATGGTTGATTTTTTATGGATTTTGAGTGATGATTGGTTGTTTTGGAAGTGTTTGAGAGCATTTTGGATGATATTGATTATGTTTTGGAAGTTTATGATGATTCTTAGTGGAAATATGAAGCTCTGTGATGTTTTAATAAGTTCTCCTGAGGTTCCGATTGGTTCTGATACCTTCTGGTTAGCTTCTGTTTTGTTCTGATTTTCTTCTATATGAAGCATGGATTGATGATTGATGAAGGTGGAGGTCTTTTGAAATCTTATTGAATAGTTTTTGATAGTTTGGAATGGTTTTAGTATGATTTATGAGGATATGTTGTTCTCTTATGACCTTCTAATAACCCTCTGTAGAGTCTCTTTCTCTGCCTTATTCATGTTCTGTTCTGTTCTGTAGATCTTCTGTAAGTGTTCTGTAGAATGTATGTGTGACTTTAGAAAAGTTTTCTAGCTTTTGAAAAGGATGAATCTAAGTTCAAAAGAGCTAAAACAAATGGAAGAAGCAGTTGCTGAAGACTGAAGTGACAGTGATAGTAGTGAGCTGTGAAGAGACATTGTAGTGGCTCTGGTGCCCTTTCATACCTCCCATACCTCTTGGAAGGTGCATCCATGACCTAAGAAGGATTATTAAATACCATTCTTGAGTATTGTAGTGAGGAGATGATACACTATTGATAGAGATAGAGAGAGAGAGAGAGCTAGAGATAGCCAATTCTATCAAAACAATGTATCTTTCTATGAGAGATCAAGAGAGAACTATGGAGACATTGAAGATCATTACTATGTGATTAATTTCCATTCAAAAGTGGTGTACTATTTTATGTTCCTTGTTCTATTGATGGATTTTATGAAGATGTTGAAGATTATGGTTGATTCTATCAAATCCGTGGGAGATATCTACTATGATGCTGCGTGAAGATTTGTTGTTTTCCTTGTTTTGGTCATTAAAAGAATGAAACAAAAGCTTGTTGATGTTACAAGATAGATTTTCTTGCAGTAGAAACCCCTTTTCCTTGGTGTCTCTCTTGGGGCTCCATGACCATTACAAACCTTACCATTACTATTTTGTTGGTGTAGGCATAGACAAAGGTGGAGAAAGCTTAGCAACAAGTAATTTAGTAAAGAGGATAGGGTTGGGCAGTATAGATGTGTTATTTCTTACTATTTTCTTTTAATACACATGAATTGCAATACTCATGTATTTTATGCATGGAAAATGTGAAATTTAGCGCTCTCTCTCTCTCTCTCTCTCTCTCTCTCCATCCATCTTTGTTGTACTATCGACCTCCTAATGTCCATCCACAAGCTCACATCATATTATGTAGGATATTTACATGAGGAAATTTGTAGTATTGTTCATTTGCATGAAATGAGAATAATAATATATAATTCTCTTTATTTGGATTTAATGAGTGTAATTGAAATTTTAATTAAGTATATTCCATTTTATTGTACATCACAATGAAAGTAGCATCCTCTAAGCGCCAATAAACCACAAGTTTTAGTATAGGGTTATCCCATATATAATGCTACATATATATTTTATGAGCTCTCAAATTCTTCACCTATGTTTAAGATATGGTTTCCAATGAATCAATAGTTCTTGATAGTTAGAATGTTCCATAGAGATCATTAGCAACAAATCATGAAGTAGATTGAGGTTAATCTAATAGTGAGACATATGCTTTGAGTGCTCATTTATTGTAGAGACTTTCTCACAAAATCATAGGCTCTTAGAGTTACTCTCAAGGCTTACAAATCCACATGATATGTGATATGGGCTATGTCATATGTAAGGAGAAAACTATGCATCATGCAAACTTCAATGAGAGAACTAAAACACAACCTAATGTGTGTGTGTGTGTGTGTGTGTGTGTGTGTGTGTGTGTGTGTGTGTGTGTGAGAGAGAGAGAGAGAGAGAGAGAGAGAGAGAGAGAGAGAGAGAGAGAGAGAGAAAGAAAGTTATATTAACGTCTTCTAAAGACCAAAACTGGCCTATGAGACAAACTGTGATACAACTGATGAGGTCCAGCTATCCAAAATAAAAGCGCTGAATGAAAAGCTAAAAACTGGAAATTGAAAATACGGTGCTGTGAGTGTGATAAGTGTCGTGTATGTGTATGTGCGTATGTAGCTCTGGTACTCCAGATAATGGCTACAAAAGGGGAACAAATGTCGACTGTGATAGGGGAACAACTATCGGCTGTGATAAAGTGGTGCGATGTGTATATGTAACAGATGCAGGGAGATATACTATCCTAGGATGTAGTAGCAGTCGTCGAAGTCGCTAATAGCAGGTGATCCCTCCTGGATGCAGGGTATGGTACATCGGCGGTGGAGAAAGAGCAAACTGGAGGTCTGAGATCCAATGTGTCGAGTGTCGTCGGATCTCAGTCTGCTCTGTCGATGTAGATCAAGAATCCTCCGGATCTCCTGTCGGTGTGGCTGTGGGGTCCGAAACCCATGGATCCTCGTGCGGCGTCGGGTACGCTGGTCCTCAACCTGCTGTAGTGTGAGCCCGGAGGTCTGGCTGGAGGCTGGTACAGTAGCTCTCACTCTGTCTGTCTGAAAGAACTGTGTAATAGTCGTATGGGTGGGCCCCTCTCTGACACTGTCTCTACTACCATGCATCTCATTAACGGGTCACCTTGTAGTGGTATTGACTTCCAGGTTGCAGAGGAGGTATGGAAAGGAAAGCCTCCCTCATATTCTCAAGTACAAATGCAATAAGTTGGATCCTAAAAGTGTGAAATGCATTTTCCTTGGCTATGGAGATGCAGGTAAGATGGGATATCGTCTTTGGGATCAGCAGGCGCGAAAAGTGATCCGAAGCCGTTTTGTTGTGTTCCATGAGGACAAGCTACATTTGCAGTCTGAGAAAGTTGTTGAGCTATGCATGGTTATCTTTCAAGGAGGAGTCCCCCTGCTCTCACACAGCTAGCTAGACAGTCTACACTAGAGAAGCCAATCTTTATGGTGGACAAGATGTTAGATAGGATGTTAAGCAAACTGTTGGACAGGTAGCACAATAGCCTGCATCGAGGCATTCTACTAGAGATAAATTACCTCCTAATCATTATAAGCCCTCCATAAATTATATCTTGGTTACAGATGCAAGAGAGCCTCTCACCTATGATGAGGATATGCATAGGGGTGATAGTCACTCATGGGAGAGGGCTATGTAGTCTGCAATTGACTCATTGCATAAGAATCGTATGTGGGATTTGTTTCCTTGCCTAGTGGCAAGAGAGCTTTGCCTTGCAAGTGGGTGTACAAGTTGAAAAGTACCCTTGGACACCCTAGGTTAGCATACAAGGCTAGATTGGTAGCAAAGGATTTTAAGTAGGGGCATGGTATTGACTTTGATGAGGTCTTCTCTCTTGTGGTTAAGATGACCACCCTATGCTTTAGTCTTTGCTTTGGCTACACAACTTGATTTGGACTTGTATCAATTGGATGCCAAGACAGATTTCTTACATGGGAATTTTCATGATGAGATATACATGGAGAAGCCTAAGGGCTTTGCAGAGCCTAAGCAAGCACCTGGGGAATGGTACAATAAATTTGATACATTCATACAGTAACAGGGCTACAACCATAGTGCTATGGATCCATGCTTGTACACGAAGAAAGCATGTAATGGTTCATGGCTGATTTCGGTACTCTATATGGATGACATGCTTTTAGTAAGAAAAGCTCATGATGAGCTATATGCTCTTAAGGCTCAGCTCAAGAAGAGCTTTGAGATGAAAGATCTGGGACATGCCTCTCATATACTTGGTATGTGAATTATGTGTGACAGGTCTCAAGGAATATTCTATCCATCACAAAAGGACTATATCCATAAAGTCCTTGAGCACTTTCGTATACAGGATGTGAAGCCTATTGACTGTCCATTGTCTTCTCATGTGAAGGTATCATAAGCCTGTTATTCACAAACAGATGAGCAGAGGGCTAAGATGGCCAAGATTCCCTATGCATCTATAGTGGGAAGTCTTATGTATGCCATGATAGCCACCCATCCAAATATCACATTTAAAATTTGTGTTGTGGCACACGTTATATGGATACACATGGCAAGAGGCATTGAGATATCATGAAGGGTATCATGAGGGGTACTTGAAGGGCACTGCTGATATGTGCATATGTTATAGTAGCTAAGATACAAGAGTCATGGGATACACTAACTCTAACTATGCACGACATGTAGATAGTAGGAAGTCCACTTATGGCTATGTGTTCACTTTTGCTAGAGGTGTTGTTTCATGGAGGTCCAAGGTGTAGAAATGCATGACCCTTTCCCACTAAGGCTTGCAAGGAGTCCATTTGGTTGGGTCATTTGGTTAGTGACCTTGGTATTGTAGATGTTATCCCTACATTGCATTCGGATTCTATGCGTGCTATCCAGCTAGCCAAGAGTTTGGTCTTCCATGCGAAGATGAAACACATTGAGGTGACATATCACTTGATTCATGAGGTCATTGAGGTCAGGTCTGTTGACCTTGTCAAGATCTCAACTGACCAAAATCCTGTAGACTTGCTCACGAAAAGCCTCTCTACAGAGAATTTTGCCTTCCTTAGGAGGTTGATGGGCATTGGATGAGATAGCGTCTTTCCTCATCATGTTGTATCTATGTATATGTTGTATTGTCTTTTCTTTTTTCTTTTCATTCCTCATTGAGGAAAACTGGCCTTTAAGTGGGAGCTTGTTGGGGGTAAAGGTGCCTCTGCCTAGCCACTCGTGTATTACTACACTGATAGTACTCGTGCCTACACATTGCAGGCGGTGGGTGCCAATCACTATCACTTCATTCTTTATTCTTTCAATGACATTTGAATAAAGGAAAGGCTGATCACACATTGTGACTATCAGATTTCCCACATTGTGTGTGTCTCTCTGTCTTGCTCTTGCTCCTTCCACCATAGCTTTTGCTCTTGCTCGTGCTTCCACTTCAAGGCTCACCTCCCTTCAACAAAAGACAAGCATGTGGGAAGGGTGTTTACCTTGGATGTAAATGTATCTGAGCTCAAGGTTACTATATTTACACAAGCTACAAGAGTTGTGGTTGATATTGATATTTGGTATAAATATATTGGCCATGTAAATGCACTGACATGAAACCGTGACAAGCTTACCTAAGTTCAAAGTGGTTGATTCGCAATGTAAGGCATGCATTTTTTCATGATAAAAATGTAAGCAAGCATTTACTTGATGTTGTACATTTGGATGTGTGAGGTCCTACAAATATTGCATCAATGACTGGATGTAAGTATTATGTAACCTTTATTGATGATCATATAAGGAAGTATGGGCATATCTCAAGAAGGAGAAAAGTGAGGTATTCTCTCACTTTTCGCATTTTAAAAGTCTAATTGAGAAATAAGCAGGTACATAGATTAAGTACCTGAGGTCAAGTAGAGGGGGAGAGTATCTATCGAATGAATTCAGTAATTGTATGAAACAACATGAAATTAGGAGACAATGTATGTGTAAGTGCACTCTAAAATAGAATGGTGTTGCTGAAGGAAGAATAGGCACATTGTAAAAGTTGCATGAGCCTTGATGGCTAAAAAGAACATGTCTCATTATTATTGGGTTGAAGCTATCTCTACAACTGTGTATATTATGAATAGGACTCCCATTTACTGCAGTGTGCATGATGTATCACTAGATGAGAAGTTTACTAGCAAGAAAATAGACTTATCACATGTTAAAGTATTTGGAGGTATTACATATGTACATGTCCCTGATGAGATAAGAAAGTAACTAGATGTAAAAGCTGAAAAGTGTATAGTTATTGGCTATTCCTTGAGCAAAAGGTTTGCAAGTGTTATAATCCAGCTGCAGTAAGTTACGGGTGAGCAAAGATGTTCTTTTATATGAGATGAGCAATTGGTATGCTACTGAAAAAAGGATTGTTGTAGATGATATAAAGAAAAGGTGATTGCCAAAAATGTGGGTCTAGAGTTCAAAAACATTAAGTGGGCTAGAAGAGTCCTCTTATAGTAGACCTATTGAGAAACCATGGAGTAGCAGCATACAAATAGCACTCTTACAAGTGTAGAAAATATAATGCATAAGAGAAAAGAAATGGTGGTTGATTCGCTTGGTGTGCCATATGTTTCTGCAAGCTATTCACATGTAGATGGTAATTCTAATGGCTCAGATCAGAGTATGGATGAGTTTGGTATTCCAATTATTCGTACACCTAGTGTAAGGAAAATTAAGGCTAATATAAATGGATTACACAGTACTCTATAAGTGTGCAGGTCAATGAGAATAAGCTATCCCATAAAGAAGTTGGCATATGATTATTATGTTGCTTGCCATTATGCATATATGATAATGGTTATATGATCCCACTTGTTTTGAGAAAGATATGGGTCATATGCATTAGGAGAAAGCTATAGATGAAAAAATATCTATATTGGATGTAAATTGAACTTATGATTTGATACAATTTCTTGAGGGAAAGAAAGCCATAGGCTATAAGTGGATCTACAAAGTAAAACATAGCGCTGATAGAACTGTGAGCAAGTATAAAGTGAGTCTGTTTGCCAAAGGTTATTCATAGACTTACGGAATTGATTATGAGGAGAGATTTGCTCTAGAAGCGAAGACAACAGTTGTAAGAGTTATCTTTGCAATGGTTGTAGCAAAAGGTTATCAAATGCATATATAGAATGAGTATATAATGCAATCTTGCGTGGAGAAGCCACATGGTTATGAGAGCATGGTTCACCCCGATTATGTATGTAGGATACACAAGGCACTGTATGGGTTGAAACATGCACAAGAGCACATCATAACAAGATAACATAGTATCTTGTCTCTGTTGGTTTTTATGTTGACAATATAGATCACTCACTTTATGGGCATTAGATTGATAGGGGCATTGTTTTGATTACCTTATATGTTGATGATTTCATTGTTGATAGTGATAATATGCAAGAGGTGAAGCATGTTGAGATGGCAAGCTCAATATGTGCGGACATTGATGATGGACTGCCTAGTTAGATGGATCCACACATCTACACTTAGCATGTCAATGGTGATTATGATCCTCATAAGGCCACTAACTTATCACTTATTATATTTAGGTTGCTGCACCCACCTACAACTATTATAGTTATAGCACCAATCGATTAGTATAGTTAGTTATGCATTGTTTTACTTAGTAGACCACTTTTCTGTATGTTGTATATTATCTATACTTTGTGTATTTCATATTGTGTGAGAAAGAAGAATAAGAAACCACCAAGAAAATGTTTTGGCCTCCATCTCTCTTCTTGTGTTCTTCAGTGAGGATCCTCTTATGTGTATGGTGTGTATTTGGCATAGTAACTTAAGCAAGCCCTCCCCAACGCATGATTTTGACATGATATCAGAGTGGTGCCATTGAGAGAGGCTAGTTTTAAAGGATGAAGTGAAGAAGAAGAAGAAAGGATTCAAGCACGGGTAAGAAGCTCTCCCATTCCTCCACTTTTTCTCTTGGATAGTACATGTGGAGGCATTGAAAATAGGTCTAAGTGGTTGTTGCTAAATATTTAAAGCCCAAAATGAAGATTCACAATGTCTACAAAGTCCATTTTGCAAGGCGTTTGAGGTGCAATTCATAGTGTATTTCAAAGGAAAAAGCATAGCAGAGTGCAAAAGACAATGTTACGAGTATTGAAGGCATGTCCAACATGATATTTATATAAAATTTACAATTTTTGAACCAAAATATATGCCAAATCACTTTAGTTTGAGGGGAACAGAGTGGAGGACATTGAAATGGCTAAAAACTAGCCCAATTTTAAATGGGTGTGGTAAATTTGAAGGGCACATAAGACAATATGCTAAGAAACATAAAGAAAATTTGTGTGAAGGAGGGAGAGAAGGAAAAAACTAAGCCATGAAGAGGGTATCATTTGCTTTTGATTATCATCTCTCTCTTAATTTGCATGTTCCACTATATCTGAATTGAGAAATGGGTGCTTCTCAATGAGCTCTATGCACCTATATAATATGTTTATGATGAGATAAAGGAATGAAGAATTAACATTTTCAATATTTCTCTCTCTTCAAAAACCATTATTTCTCTCTCCTCCTACATAGCCACAAATGTAAGATCATATGAGAGAAGGGGGATGGAAAATTTTGATGGAAAGAGACATAAAGGGTGAGAACCAATCCATTGGAACATGGTGTTGAATCATAATGGAGGTTCCCTAAGTGTGATGGCTATTTTTGGCATCAACGGCCTTGGAGAGTCGAGATCAACATGTGTCTATTATGACATTTGCGGTTTTTTCACATAAGGATTTACATTTAGCGCGTAGTTTATTTATGTAGTGATTTGCTAGATAAGGACTTATGTTTTGAGCATAGTTTATTTATATGATGATTTGCTACATTTCTATGGGATGATTATTGTTAACATTTTATGATTTCATATCAATCCTTGATTAATTCCTAATATTACTGATTCTTCATGTGATAATAGCTAAAAATAGTCAAAAATACATAATAATAAAAGAAATAATGATAAAATATCAATAAATCATTAAAAACTATGAGAGGATCTCTGATCATCTAAATATTATTTTTCATTCACTAAACACCTAATATAAGAAAAAAATTTCAATTTATAGTATAAAACAATGGTTCAGTAGCATAAGGGAAGCCTCGGTGCCATTCATTATGCCCAAGCTTAAAAATTATCATAATGAATCATTTTTTGCATGCTAAAACAATATACTTTTTGATATTTTGGCATATTTAGGATGTGTAGTATAAGGATTGTTCTCACACTTGCACATTGATGTTTTCTAAATACTTTGTTTGAGCACATGGCATGCACATGTTGCATTGAGTGTTGCATCTTGCGTGCACTGATACATCACAATTAATTTTTCTTACTAGAGTGTATGTGAGGATGTCCAAGCTGTGATAGGTTCATGGGTGTCAAGAGGGTTGAGTGAGAAAGAGTGGAATAAGTTGCATACTATGAACAAAAGACACAGACTTGATAGGAACCAAGACACCTGTAATAGGGGTCACGACATTCAATCAAAGGTGTCTACATTTATGTTAAAAGGGGTGTTTGCACCTTGTATATTTGGGAAGCTCCTCGCTTCATGTTTAGAATGAGGCAATTAGAGACTGGACTACAAAACACATTGTTGTAGGTAGTGTGAGGCTATCTAGTGAGCCTTGAAATTTCTCATGGTTGTAAGGTTGTGTGAGGTTAGGTTATATGGTCTAAGAGTGCACTTGTGTGATAGAACCACTATCAAACACATTCTGTGTCCCAAGAATATTCAAAAATTTAAACATTTGACAATATTTTTTCAACTTTAACCTTGCACAAAAACCACCAACATACATCAATAAATTAAAGGTGTGAATTTTCTTAATAAATTCCATCAATATGCAATAAAATTGATTTTGAATGTATGAAAATTGTAATGCCCTAATTTATCAAATCTCTTGTAAGTCTTAATCCCTTTGTAAAAGGATAGACATTGCCTGAGTACGCTCATGGTAAGACCTCCTTCAAAATGAGTGAACTTGAGCAAATAGTTGAATTCAATGGTGCAGGCTTTCATGTTTGGAAGGAAAAGACCATATACCACCTCATAAGGAAAGACCTCTGGGATCTCTTTGAAGATGATGAAGGTGATGCAGATTGTGGCAAAGAAGATTTAGAAAGCGCGATCCTTGCAATCGCTCCACCAAAACCCAAATAATGGAAGAAGATGAATAACAAGGCACTAGGCATCATTGCCTAGGGACTAAGTGATGATGTGCTACATCATATCTCTGGCATTAGAGATGCTAGAACTGCTTGGGGGGAACTTGACACGATCTTTGGTACCCAAGCAAAAAATTCAAAGGGAAAAATACTCATGCAGTTTTATAAAGTGGATATAAAAGATAGTACTTCCATGACCATACACATTAACAAGTTCAAGAGCCTAAAAACCCAGCTTGCAACTCTTAAGAAGAATATTGATGAACATAAAGCAATAGTCGTACTACTTTTGCAAGTGTAAATAAGGATCCATATGAGAATCTTGTGTCCACCCTAAGTAACGTTCCAAGTCTCTCACTTAAAGATATTGAGCACTCACTACTTGATGGAGAAAGAAAAGTTAAAGGCAAGGATGCAAACGAACACACTACCAACAACAGTCTCTTGTACATCAAGGGCACTTATGGAGCAAGAGGTCATGGTCAAGGACTCAGCACCAATAACAAGGATCAGATTATATGTCATTACTATGGCAAGACTAGCCATACAGCCAGTGAATTTTTCCACAAGAAAAGGCACAACATATACAAAATGATCACCACCAAAACTAGTTCATGAATGAATGAATGAATGAAGAAGAAGAAGAAGAAGAAGAAGAAGAAGAAGAAGAAGCTTTCACTACCATCAACAACTCTAACAGATTTTTCTAAAGAATTTTCATTGTATCTTTCGTATGTTTTTCCCATAGTGGATCTTTATTTTTTACTTAGTGGATTTGCTTTGTAAAAACTCTTGCCAAAGATTCAAGCTTTGACTTGACTAGGTTGCCTATGAGCTAGTTGAGCCATGTCACCATGTAGGGGAGGCAAAGGCCAACAAGTGAAGGGACTTATCATTTGAGGGCGGGGTGTTGAGAAATGACAAATGATGTATGCTCTAGGAAGAGATGTCCTAAATCACATATGCACAGTGTGAGGAGAGTGGAACAACCCAAATTCTATAAAGCATTGTACTTGACTATCACTTTCATAATTATGAATACAATATCATGATGCTTTCCTCTTTCAATTAGTGTCATTGTCAGTCCAATACACAAGATTATCTTTATGAGTCCAAGCTTCCATCTTGGAACCTAATTCACTTGTGTAACAATGGTCTACATTGTCTATGTCAATATGAATTTAGTCTTCATCTTTCAACCTCCATAGCTCTTGCCATACTCTAGATCCGACATTCATAACACTCTTGGCCACTACAAATGTTGCCATCAACTCAAGCACAGCTCCAACATCTGCACCAATTCCAAGCAACACCTACCAACCATTTCAAAAGCAAAAATGGAAAGAAACATGACTGAATACTTCATCTATAACATAAGTTGCAAGCAAAATGAAAAGATCTACGTAATCCACATAATAAACATTAAAAAAAGACTCCAACAACATAAAAGAAAACCTGTCAAAAAATTTAAAAATACATCCAAACCTACTGACCATTCAAAGAAAATTTTAAGGTTAACATTAAGGTGACAATTGCATAGAGAAGGCTAGGAACTTGGAGCAAGACACAATTTTGAAAAAGAAAGCAACTATTGCATGCTAGAATAACCTATAGGGACACCTAGTGAGATATACAAAATATTTCTTTTAAAACAAAATAAACTTGATTTAGCATAGCAATATATTGTACATGATCTATTCCATGCTTCTTAAAATTGAACAAATAAGTACAATTATCCCACTTTCTACATTATCTATGCATTTCAAATAAGTCCTTTTTAAGTATATTTTTGAAATTCAAATAAATATTCAATAAGCTTCAATAGAATTGCTAATTTTTCAATATCCCATGAATCAAATAAATTAGCTTAATTTCATGTTAACTCTTTTATACAAGATTCACAATTGCAAAACAAGATGGCATGGTCGACACTCATTACGAAGCTTGAGAGGCTACGCCTTGCTCGCTTCACATTTTGCTAGAAAAAATCTTTTTCTCAAAATAATTACTTTTCAAACATGTCTCCTTTATGGAACACACACATTTGTAGGAGAATATTATTAAGGTTTCATAACATCCAAGTTAGAGTGGAGGCCATTAGCTTTTTACACACAAAAAACCCCAATGACAAAGCTCTCTCTCTCTCTCTCTCTCTCTCTCTCTCTCTCTCTCTCTCTCTCTCTCTCTCTCTCTCTCTCTCTCTCTCTCTCTCTCTCTCTCTCTCTCTCTCCACACTACGCTATGTGCCTGTGGGATCTGAGTAGCTCGTGGCAGTGGCTTTTTTTTTAATGATTGACATGTATCTAGAGTTTGCAGACTGCACTATGTGCCTGGGCTTCGAGCAGCTCCTCAGTCCTTAGCTCTCTCTCAGGTCTCCACAGTCAATGCTCTGTGAGGCTGGTCTTTGTTGGCCTGGGTACCGTCAATAGGTCGGTGGAGTCAAGAGACCAGCGCACAGGCCTGTGGGCACAGTGGCAACGAATAGGCGATCCCTCTCTCCCTGGTTTTGTGGCACACTGCGAGACTACTGCAGGGTAGCGCATGTGTAGGTCAGGCCAAGATAGGCGCAAGAAGTAAGGCTGAGATCGCAGCCAGGGAGGGCTCTACAGGATGGAATGATGCACAGCAGTTCACAAGACAGTTCGAGCAGGCTGTTTACAGATAGCGGAGGCCAGGGCTTGAGAAGGGAAGAAAAGACCCTGTGCTGGTCTGACGAGAGGTCTCAAACAGATCAAACGGCTGTTCACAAATAGACGAGAGTAGGGCTCAAACAGGGCAGAAGAGACCCTGCACTGGTCTGACGAAGGTGTCAGGCAGCGCAGGAGGCAGGCAACATGCCGCTCGAGCTCCATAACATGGAGCTTCTAATCAGCCAGGCTATCAAGGAGGCGAAGAAAGATTTCAAGAAGGATGCGGATAATGCCTTGAACCAAGAAACCCGCCGGCTCCATGAGAGGATCCGGCGACTGGAGGAGATGGTGAAGACACTCACGGAAGAGAAGAGGGATCTCAAAACCGACCTGGACAAGCTACAAATGGAAGTGTCACATCTACGGGAGGCAAGAGAGGACGCGGATTTCAAAGCGGACCTCCGAGAGGCTATCACAAAGGAATGCCGAGAGGACCTCCAAGTATGCATTAAAACCGAAGTTGAGGCTTCGAGAGAGGGATGGGAGGAAAAAATCAAAGCAAACATGAAGGAAGAATTAGAAGGGAATAAGGAGGGGTGGATTGAGGTAGTGAAGAAGAACATTAAGAAGGAGGTCCAGGAAGAAAATAAAAAGGAGGAGGTAGTCCGGGTTCAGGAGACCTTAGAGGAGGAGAGGCTCAGGAACGCGCGTAGATTGAACGTGCGTATTACTGGGCTCCCCGAAGGGGCCTCTCCGGAGGAGGACGCACGCGGGCTATGCACCCGACTAGGGTACATGAGCATGCCTTTACTCAGGCATGGCGTGCAGGACGAGATACTACCAAGGTCAGAGCTCTGATATTACATATGAGCACACCAGAGGATAGAGCCGCTTTCTTTCGGAAGCGGATTTCGCTCCGAGGGATGACTGGGGCTCCCATCTTCATGGATGAGGACCTGACTCAAATGCAGATTGCACACAGACGAGCATGCATGCCATAGATACTCCAAGCACGTAGAGAAGGCCGTAAGGCCTTCTATCGAGATGGCCGGATTTTTATAGATGGACGCCCCACCAAATAGGGGGGCGTGGCCTATGAGACGGGGCAGAGGACTGTACAGGAGATCCCGATACGTGTGGCAGTTTGGAACTGCAACGGCTCCCTATGGTCACGACCGGACAGACTTGAGGAGATTTTACCCAACCATGATGTTATATGCCTCACAGAGACACATGAGAGCCCAGAGAGAGGGCTTCCACGCATTACAGGATTTGAGTGGGTATCTGCATACCGGGCTACTACTAGGCAGAGTACATCTAGGGGCTCAGGAGGGGTGGCAGTTCTATTCCATCAGGGGATACAGAGACATATCCAGTTAGTGAGACGAGATGAGGAGGCCAGTTACATATGGATCAGAGCGCAGATATCAGATGAGAGATGGATATATATGGCAGTATGCTGCTTTTCACCACGAGGGTCCAGATATGCTACTATGCAAGGTGATATTCAGGCTAGAGATTCCCCCTCCCCTTATTCACAGCTCTCAGAGGACATTATTCTGTATTCTAGTTTGGGTGAGGTCTTCCTTATGGGGGACTTCAACGGGCACACACAGAGCTGACAGTGTGAGAGTTTTGATATGGAGCAGCCAAAGATCATGAGAGCATTAGACCCTGAGGAGTTGGGGATCAGTCGGGAGTCAGCAGATACTGGGCCAGACGCCACAGGGTATGGAGGGCATTTACTTGAGCTTGGTAGTAGACACCATCTCGTTATTTATAACAGGATGGCACGATGGCCATATTCAGGAGGTCTTACATGCTTCCCACATGGGGGGGCGAGAGTACTGTAGATTATCTACTCGGACTGATTGATGGGATGCATACTATCGAGTCCTTCGGCCTTGGGAGACTTCCACTCGGTGCCGATCACACCTTTCTCAGTTTCTCACTCCTCACCTCATTACCATCACCACCTGCAGATATCATACCTCACATGCATACTACCATACACTTCACTCATGAGCTCTCACATGTTTACTCACAGCATCTGGAGGAGCACATCACGTCACTTGATCCATACGCACCCCTTGATACATTGACCACTGATATCACACGCATTCTGCATGATTCTGCTACACTCAGTTTTCCACATCACACATACACGCACCCCCCTCGGACCGGTACCATGCCACAGAACAAGTGGTATGATGATGAGTGCAGAGATCTACGTCGACAGCTACGCGATTTGGAGGCCAGAGGAGAGATCACACACAGACAGGCGTAGAGACGCATGCACCGCTTGACCCGCCGTAAAAAGCGGGAATGGGAGGAGGAGAGATATTGGGATATATACCACCTTCTTATGAGCAGAGATTGTGCAGAGGCATGGAGGCAGATCAGAGAACCACGATCACCCACACCGATACATGATCCTGCAATATGGCATGGATACGCACAGAGTTTATATCATGTACCCGCACAGCCGCTGATACCCACACCATGTACACCGAGACCGGGTATTTCATTCTTTTTCACCACTAGTATGGTGAAACATGCTATCTCACGGTTACAGCATGGCCGCGCTCGAGACCAGTTTGATCTTCAGGCAGAGCATATTATATATGGCAGAGACACATTGGCTCCACTTATTGCTCACCTCTTCAACCGTGCATTGTCTGAGGGGTTCCCTAACTCGTGGACAGAGCACACCATTGTACCTATCCACAAGTCAGGGGATCCTATGGATCCTAACACGTATAGGACCATCATGATTGGGCCAGTTTTGGCCAAACTTTATGGCACGGTGATGGAGGAGGAGCTCAGCACGCTGGCAGAGAGAGAGTGCATGCGCGCACCCGGACAGGCAGGGTTCAGACGGGCATTTTCTACCATAGACCACATCTTCACTCTCCGTTGTCTGATCGACCAGACACGAGTGAAGAAACAGAGATTGTATTGTTGCTTTGTGGATTTCCGCAAAGCCTTTGACACGGTTCTGAGAGAGAGGCTTTTCAGACGCCTACTTGATCTGGGGGTGGATGATGACATGATGTGGGGTATTTATGCACTATATGAGCGGGCTACTGGCAGAGTCAGATGTCTGGGAGGTATATCAGATCCCCTTGTGAGCACCATTGGTGTGAAACAAGGATGCCCACTCTCACCGACTCTATTTGGGCTATCCATTGATGAGATAGCAGAGTTTATTCAATAGCGAGCCGGTGGAGGTATAGATCTCAGTGGAGCCACAGTTCATATCTTACTATATGCAGATGACATTGTGTTGGTCTCTGATTCAGCTCAGGGATTACAGCAACATTTATTAGCATTGGATGATTTTTGCATACAGAGAGGCATGAAAGTGAACCTTGGTAAACCCAAGGTTCTTATATTCCATACATCAGCTCAGATACGCAGACAGAGTATTTTCATGGCAGCAGGAGGGAGTATTGAGGTCACTGGATCATATGTATATTTGGGAGTCACCTTTACAGCAGCTTTAGGGATTTTCTCGATGAAACAGGCAGCTCGTGACCGCCTCACTAGAGGATACTCAGCATTGGCTCTTATGGAGCGACAGTGTCATCAGGCACATTTCCAGGAGCCCCGCACCAAGGGGTGGCTCTTTGATACTCTAGTCACTCCAGCACTGATGTATGGAGCAGCTATATGGGGGCCAGGCCTTGCTGATTATGTATGGACATTGATGGAGAGACCTCAGGTGATCATGATATCTAGATTGATTCGCAGCAAGGCCTCAGTTCCACATGACATTGTGTGAGCAGAGCTTGCCACACCGCCCATGCTAGTCGAGGCATTATTTCAGACAACCTGCTTCCTACACAGATTTCAGGATATGGACAGAGATCGCATTGCATAAAGAGCATATATGGCATCTCAGGAGATGGCTCGAGCGGGGGATACCACATCATGGTATGCACAGACTAGAGCTTGGTTTGACAGACATGGGCTGGACATTGATAGACTCCCACCTCTTCTATATGATACTCAGGCTCCCACTTACACCCTCTCTCTCTCTCAGAGGAACAGAGTCATCAGACAGGAGATATGGCATATTTATATACAGAGGACATGGGTCAGCCCTGCACAGCCACTGCCATCGAAGATGGCACATTATTATACACAGTTCTTGAGCATATCAGAGTAGGGATGCATAGAGATTCCGAGATATATGCAGATCTATATGCCATATCGATTGAGAGTTCTTATTGGACAGCTCAGGGTATCATCACATCAGCTTATGATTGAGAGTGGCAATACCATTCTAGGGAGGGGTGTAAGGGGCGGTCAACTGATGCTTAATACCCCACTCGTCACAAAAGTGCTCAAAGGCATGTGAGACGTACTTACCCTCATTATTGGTCCTTAGGCATTTCAGCCTATGCCTAGATTGATTCTCAGTGAGAGCAAGCCAACACTAAAAGACGGGCAAGACATCAGAATTCTACTTTATGGGATAAGCCCAAACCTTATGTGAATAATTGTCAATAAATGTGACAAAGTACTTTGCACCCCCTAATGACTGACATGGCATGGGTTCACATACATATGAATGCACAAGAGCCAAAGGCTCACGTATGTATGGAATACCAGACTTTTTATGCCAATTCCTAGTTTGCTTGCCATATAAACAATGATCACACACGACTCAAAATGCCAATATTTATTTCAAAAGGCAAAAGATACTGCAAAGCACTAAGCATTTTCATTCCCGTAAGCAACATATGCCCAAGACGAGCATGCCAGAGAGATACATGTGGGATAGAACCCACTGACAAAACATGGTCAATAGTATCAGATACAACCAAGGGGTAGAGGCTACCGGACTTAGCACCTCTTCAAGAACAAGCCTGCCACTAGTTATTTTCCATCATGCCAGATCGCCAAAGCATATATGATAACATGCATCATCAAGCTACCCATCAGACATAAGGCTTTTAGTCAATGTGGGTACATGACGTATATTATGTAAAACAAAAGTGCTACATTAGGAGAAATATGGACTCTCTTTTTTATGGGTTTCTCTCACCTCTCTCTCTCTAAAAAGAGATTCCAAAATAATATTATAATAAGAGATCTTTTACAATCAAGAAAATCTCATATTTGTATTTTCAATAGATTTCACCTATTATTTTATTCCCAAACTGTAAGATAAGGTCACTTTTTCTCAAAATCCTCATAACTAAAAAATTACAATTCTATTTTCTCTAAAAATGGAGCCAATCATTGACATATGACTATTTAATGCCCTCATGACTTTTCAATATTAAAATATATTAGAATCGTTCTCATTCTTGCTTTCTTAAAAGTGCGAAAGTTAAAAAATGATATAAAATGACGTATGCATCATATTTTAGGATTATTTTTTACCTAGAAATACCTTTTTGACTTGAGAGTTTCCTTGTAAATTTTTATCTTTTTTGGAAAAGTATATGCCTATTTCTAAGCATTTTTTCATTCCCTCTGAAAGCTCTAGTTTTGTCCCAAATTTTTTGTACTCTTCTCCTTCCCTCCAAAATATGGTTTCTCGCATACGAATTCTTCTAAAGCAGCATTGAGGAGTGGTTTTGATACCATTTGTTGAAATCAAATAATCTCTATCTACAACACTCTCTACCCTGCTACAAGCAATCTCCCTCTTCAGTACTATCCTATAAGATATATTCCTCTTCAATAGTCTATACTACAAGCAATCAAGGGATAATGAAGGTATCTTTATTTTTTTAATCTCTGTGATGTTATTATTCTTCACAATGGTTGTTTAATTATTAAGCATCAATTCATACTGAGAGAGAGAGAGAGAGAGAGAGAGAGAGAGAGAGGGAGGGAGGGAGGGAGGGAGGGAGGGAGAAGGGGAGGAAAGAGAGAGGACTATGTGAGATGAACTAAGAAAATAAGTGATAGAGTGATAGAGAGTAAATTAGGGCATACATAAGATGATGTTATTGTTCTCCACTAGCCAAGCTTCTGTATAAATGTGTGTAGAGGCGAGCTCACGCTCAACTGCCAAGACCCACGGATCGCTTATTGTTCAAGCGTTTCAAGTGAGCACCTATAGCTGTCTCTCACCTAGCCGATGTGCCTTTGATCCTACCAGGGTGTAGTGAGCTTACCTCAATGCCCAAATGAGTTTCCTCCTCCCTCAAGCACATTGCTATCTCCACGATTATTGATCCAAGCTCGGCATCCTCAAGCCTCCACCTCCAAGCTCCATCCTCCATAGCCATGTGCAAGACAAGAGAAGGGAAGAGAAGAGAAGAAGAAGAGAGGAGATGGTGGAGAGCTTCACCTCCTTGATCCCTCACCCTCACACTCTCACACTCCCTCTCTCAAGCACACACAAGCAAGCAAAGAGAAGAGAAGAAGAAGAGTTTCACCTCCTTGATCCCTCACCCTCACACTCTCACACTCCCTCTCTCAAGCACACATAAGCAAGCAAAGAGAAGAGAAGAAGAAGAGTCTCTTATTGCCACATACCAAAAAATGAGCTCTCATTCACTTTTTGAACTTTATATACATGCCCTAAAATCCCATGGGCACCCATCCCCTTTTTTACATGACCGGCAATTGTGCCAAGGTCCTCTTTTCCATTCCCTTCTACTTGGCCTATTTTTTTAGTCTATACCTGTCTACCCTTTTATAATTTGCATAGGAGGGAGCCTGACGCTCTTTTACAAAAGTTTCGGGGTGCCTTTCACTTAAAAATGTGCTTTTGTCTTTAACTTGATTTTACAAGCCGCCCTTGTGCCTTTGCTTGTTCTCCATCCTGCTTGTTTCATTTCATCCGCATTTCACTTCTTTTGCTTCCATCTCGAGCTAGGGTTAACATTACCCCCCTCCTAGATGAGTGCCAGTCCCATGGCACTTGTAGGGCTTTGTTGTTGAGGGTCTGGTGCTTCGAAGAGTGGTGGCCTAAGTGGATGATGGGGCCTTGTTTTGATTGGTAGTGGTTGAGGAGCTTGGCAGTGCTTGGGTTGTTGGAGGTCGAGGGTATGTTGAGTGGATGGTGGGGCCTCCAATGTAAGTGGTTATAGCATCCGAGAGTACATGAAAAGAGAATAGGTGCTCTACCTAGGGGGAGTGTCTACCTCATCGTGTAGTGCACTGCGCTTATGTTGGTGGAAGGGGGAGTGGGTTTGTAGGCCTAGGTGCTATCCCACCTAGGTATGTCTTGCCCTTCAGGTGCCCTAAGCATGTGTAGTGGGGAATCAAAAAGGGCTAGGGGGTCAGACACAGAGCCGATCGAATGAGGCCATTGGGGGCGCCTAACTTGAGAACCCCTAGGTGCAGTGACTGTTGTCTATGTGCAGTGACTTGAGAACCCCTAGGTGCAGTCATTTCTCTTTCCATTTCCATTCTCTTTATTTTTCTTTTTGTTTTGTAATTTCTTACCTTTTCTTTCTTTCTCTCTCTCTTTTTTTTCTGTTTTTTTTTAAGTTACATAGTCATGACAAAAGTTAGTCCTTGTCATCGAAGTGAGGCGGAGAAAGAGGCATAATAGATTTGTTAAGGAATTGGTGGCTTTGGAGATACCCTTGAGGTCTAGGTGGACTTGAAGGGTGGTGGTGGAGAGGAATGGATGATTGCAACGGGGGTAAAGCAGCTATCATTCATATCTTCTAGAAGAGCTAAGCAAAATGAAGGTAGTAGTGCAACTTGTATCATTAGTTAAGCCATTGCACAACTATCTATAGCATTAGGATCAAAATGGAGGGGTGGGAGGCCGCGTTCCTACAGAGTGGGTTCTTGCCAAAGGGGGTATCCTAAGAAATCTATGGTAATAAAGGTGGGGTCAGGGCACGAAGAGAATTCATTAATAAAGTGGACCATGATATCACACAATTTTTTTGATGTGAAAATAAGGGCATCTTCATATGTAGTACAATGCAAATTGTAGATTATCAAGAAATCATACCGGCTATGGACACTAGGGTCAAAATCCACTCCTACCCTTCAAGGGTATGGCGTGAATGCTGGGTTGTTCTTCCACTCGAAGGGTTGAGTGTTGCAAAAGGCCATCCAAGTATCCATGTTGACATCACAGATCCATCTTCTCTATGTAGGTTGGCACTGATAACTAGGCACAGACCTCGACACTTCAAAAACTTTATTTTTCCAAAATTCAACATCTTCAATGCCCCATAGAGTGGGGTTCTGTTCTCTCTCCTTCAACCACTTGTCGTTGAGCTTGCCTTCGATATTAATCACCTCCTCCACCACCTTGATGGCAGAACTCTATGCAGGGTGGTGGGGAATTGGAAATTAAAATTAAAAGGGTTCCTAGCCATTTCTTGCCATTCCCAGATCACAAGGTCGGTGTGGAAGCCTGCTAGGGATTTGCCCTTACATGGTGGGATAGGTATCAATGGTGCTATTACTCCTCTGACATTCCATCTTCTTTTTGTTTCCTCCACCATTTGTTTTCTCCTTTCTCTCAGTGCCACCTTTATTTCTGTGGAGGTATCTGCTTGTCTTGATGCTCATCTGGTTGTGGGGAAGGAGGTGGTGGGACAAGATCCTCCTCCTGCGATCCCATTTCAAAGTTCATTTCAGCCTCCTCTTCATGGCTTGGCTCTTGCTATGCACCTTCTGTGAATCCAAGTGTGTCAACTCCTTGTGGGGTTAGGTCTACCAACAGGAGATAATGCCGCTACTCTTCAAGGCTAAGGCCAACTCCCATGGGTTGTGGTGGCATCTGCAAGCCTGCTATCAGGGCCCTACATGCTATTCCTAGCTTGTTCTTTACATCCTCTATGGATTCTCCTTATTCTTCTTGTGTGACATCCAGTAAGGTATTTAGAAAGGTGCATTGTTGAGTTTGAAGGCCCACTTGGGAGGCATCTGCTCTGCTTTCAGGGAGCACTTTGTATTTCTCCACTTGAGCCAAACAGCGCACCAAGGTTTTCACCCTTCTTTTGTTGTAGGTTGCCTACTCTTCTGCTCTCTTCGTCATCTCCCCAAATCTCTCCCCTCGCCTTTGTGTTAAGGTTGTTATTGCCGATTCCTGTTCTTTTCACTTCTGAGTTATCACCTCCTTCTCCTTTTCCAGGTGCTTGATCCCTCTCTCTAACCTCCCCTACTCATCTATCTCTAGGAACACCCTTATTATCGGGTCTTTGACCTCTTAGTGATGCTTTTCCTCTTCCTGCTCTCTTTCTACTTCTCTTGCAGCAGTGAGCTCATCCATGCCCAGTTGGACTCTCTTTAGTTGAGCTTCTAAGTCCTCATGCTGCATTATTAAGAGTTTTTATTCACATTGTAGTCTAACAACTCCTGGTTCTCATCTTCGAGCCGTTTTTTCCCTTTCTTCCTTGGTACAGAGCCTTGCTTTTAGCTCACTAATCTCCTTTTGGTACATGACCACCTGCCAAGTTTTCTCTAGTTGGAAGGCTACCACTGACTCTTTCTTGGTTTCCAACTCAGCCATCGCCATTCTCTTTTCCTCCTTGGCTTTCTCCAACTGTGAGAGTAGCTCCGCGACATACTCGACATAGTTAGCAGGTGGGGTCACAGTTGTGGGGATGGGAGTTGTGGAAGTTTCCACCTTTTGCCGCTTAGGGTCTTGCCTTGACTCGTGGCATCTACTCTACTGCCAGTCTCTTTTTCCATATGGTTGGGGTTTCCACACTCTTTGCTTAAGCTAGTTTCTTGTTAACAAAATATTGCACCCATGCAATAAGATTATTAGCATCGGGGTGCCCTGGGTAGGTGTTGTTGTAGTGGGGGTAGGTACTATGAGGGGTGGAATGGGGTGGATGGGGGCTTTGCCCCTTCCCTCCTGCACTACGGTTAGCATGTCTTCAGGCACATGTGTGCTTGCACCTGGGCCCTCATCTCTCCTCGGGCTCAAGGTGTCCATCTCATCTTGTTCACCTTATTGCTCCATTGACCAACGTTTGGCCAGCTCGATGTCTTCCTCTTTCTTCTTCCTCGACTCCTCCTTTTCAGTGGCCTTTCTCTTCCTCTCTTCTTCGGCTCTTTTTAACTCTACCTCTAGCCTCTCAAACTCTTCTCTCTCTTTCTTCTTCTTTTCCTTTGCCTCTTGCTTTGACTCTTTCTTAGCTTTCTACAAATCTGCTTTATCATTTTTCTTCCTTTCTTCCTCTTTCTTTCCCTGTGTCGTCTTCTTCTTAGACTTCTTTGATTTCCTTCTGTTGGACTGAGCTTCTTGCTCTCCCTCCTCTTCACCAACTATCCTCTCACTTGATTGTTCACTGTCATGATGAGGAGGTGACCTGTCAGGTGTTTCATCCGCTCCCTCCTCTCCATCATGTGCCTCCTTTATTGCTTCCTAGATAAGAGCGGTTAAGATTCCTCCATACCCAATGAACGAGGCTTTGGCTAAAGGCTTCTTCCTCTTAGCTCCCTTTGATGCTAGGGACTCTCCATCCACCAGTTTGCTTCCAAGGGCTAGTGCTTTAGCGGATTGGTCAATGGTTTTCCGCACATAGCCATTCCAATTCACCTCATCTAGCGAGTGAGTCTCCACACTCTCTAGCACGGGCACGTTGATCCTGCGCATAAGTGAGTTGTACCTTTGACTGGAGAAGAGGGAGTGGATCACCTTAGCTTGCAATCTGACCTCTAAGTGGGGGATTTCTTGGATGCTTATGCCATCGTTTGTCAAGTCATTCTCCTTTTTCATCTTCAACATGGCATAAACATCTCTCTTCTACCTCTTTTCCACCTTTGATTCCAATCCCAACACCTTCTCTACCAATGCCTTAACTGAGCAAGATCTGCACTTGCTTAGTTGCTTCTCTACTCTCCACAATTACTATCCCACACTCCTTGTCAGGGTTGTATGTCATTAAGAATTCCACACACTTAGTGTTTTCAGGCTCTTGTCCAAACTTTTCGATGTACTTGGTGAGGTTACACTATTCTACAACCCTCTTGACAGTCTCCTCATTGGCCACCACCTCCTCGATATTGTGAATGCTCCTAAATTTGAGTTGGTTGTAGGCCCAATTTTCAAGGAAAAGGCCGTACTTCGCTCTTTCTTGTTTTGTGAAGGCAAGGCGATGGGCTCGGTCTTACTATGACATCTTCAACTCCTGTCATGAACCATGGTTTACCATTAGTGAAGGCAAGGCAATGGGCTCGATCTTACTATGACATCTTCAGCTCCTATCATGAACCATGGTTTACCATTAGTGCTTTCCAAGACAATTACTTGCTGAAAGAGAAGACTTCATGCTTGTTGAATTGAAACACTTTTAGTATAGAAATAGAACTTCCCTTCAAGCTTTATTTCAAAATTTTGTGACATTTTCCTTAATCGTGAGTTAATGTTTTCCTTCCTTTTTTGTTCTTAGGTGTGGATTGAGGATTTTAAGGTACATTTTTTCCTTTTCTTATTTCCTTATGTATTTGATTTGATTTTGATTCACCTTTACCCCTTACCCCCGTCTCCTCAAAAGTGAGGAGAATCCTTCCTAGGAATAAAGGTTAGAGGGTAGAGGGCATTCAATGCATGGGCATATTGTTTTACTTTTGCATGAGCCAAGCATAGAAGTTTGGATTATATTCCATATGAGCATATCAGTCCATGTTGAAAGGTCGGATACCTACCTAGGTGATGTAAGTAAGGACATCGAGCAAGAAGTCACCAGAGTCTACGCAACTAGCAATGTGTAGTTCCTCCTTAGTGAGGATGTGATCTAAGTAGGGGTGTCCTTGAATGTGTTCTTCCATGGGTGGATCATTCACAAATGGTCTTCAATACCCTATAAGAGGTTGGAGCTTGGCTCATACTTTTATGTTTTGATCGCGCATCGTTGCTCAGCATTTGTCATGATCTGACATCCTTTGAGCTCCCATTGAAGGCAAAGAGCATACCATTTCCTCAAGAAAGGGAAGTCGCTGACAACAAGATGTTTCAAGTCTTCTATCTCTTGATTGTTGGCATAAGCTATGCGCTTGTCATATGAGGTGATGAGGCATTGTTTCTACGCTTGTTCACGGGAAACATCGGTGGCAATTAGCTCCTCAGATCTGCCTCAAAAGCCTTGACAAACACAAATTTCTATTCTTTCCAAGAACAAGGAGTGTTCATACTTCCATCACTATAGGCTCGTCTAAGAGTCCCAGGTCTAAGCAGTCACAGCTTTTACCAAGCGACATGAAGGTGGTATCTAAGCATCTAAGACAAGCAATCAAGTCATCCCCTGTGTTCTCCACTAAGTCCATGGCCACAGTCAAAATCAAGTGTTGCTCATAAGAGGGTTTAAGGCCGGTGGTGGGGGGTTGGGGTTTGACATAACTAGAGAGTTAAACAGTTGATGGTGGCCGCTTTGGTTATTCATGAGCTTGTGGTTGGGCCTTTTGTACAATAGGCTGGGCTACGGCTGCTGCTAACAATGCACTACAACATTCAGGTGACATTCTATGAGGTGTAGGACTAGTCATGGTATGAGTGTGAGTAGTAGGCTATGGTTTGGATCGATAGACTCTCTCAATTTTCACTATTTTGTGTGTTGGTGATTCTAAAGGCTTTGAATCCAAAGGCTTTTGTAGCCTTGGTCTTGGATGTTTCATGTGGACTTGAGTGGTCAAGCTTGAGGGAGGCGTTCGATTAGTGTCTTTGGCCAATTTGGCCTTAGGAATCCATATCTAGGCATTACCTTGGTAATAGCCTTGCACTTGCAATAGGGTCTTGGCAACCTATCGTGGCTTTGACCATACATCGATGTCTATAGTTGCGTCTTGGCCTCCTAGGGCGCGAGGTGGGGTTCTTAACCTTGTGGGGTTGTGGGTGTCTACTCCTAAGTGGCGGTCCTGCAATTTAGGCATCCATTGAAGCTTTGAGTCATGGGCCTTAGCTTTGACTTTAGTGATTTGCTGCTCTTGAGGCTTGGTGGGTTGTGACAAAGCACTACCCCCCTCCTTAGACTTGGTGGCAGGTCTCTCTATCCATGGCTTTGCGGACTTGGAAGGAGTCACGTAGCCCTTGCTGAAAGTTGTAACTATGCAAACGTTGCCCATGGCTAGGTGGATATGTTGCAACTTGTAGTCAATATTGCAATGAGCTTGCTTCTTAAAGGTTTGTCCTAACAACGACTCCGTGATTGCATCTTTAGTGTTGGGCAACACATAGAAGATCATCGGTATGCTTTTAGAATCGATAGAAACTGTAGCCTTGCACTTTCCCAAGAGTGTGTATGATTGGCCCCCCATACGAGCTGAGTTTAGTATTAGTAGGATGTAACTGCAATTTGCCAATTTGGATCCAATGATTGTGAAATAAGACATTAAATTCAACTCCCTCATTGATTAATGCATTGAAGGTGCATGTGTGCTTGGCAGTGACCGTTATGCTTAGGTAAGTTGGTTCTACAACTTCATTATCCTCATCATCCATCTCACTGATAGTGGCTACTCGTACATTGACAAGGGATGCTAACATTAGAGGCTCATGTAGTGGGTGCATGAGAGGGTAGTACTTCTTTATGTAGCTACCATTGAAGAAGCCAATGCCCTCACCTTCTAGGGTTTTGAGTTCTATGCTGCCAATTTGGCTAATGGCTCGAACTTTGAAAGTTCCTAACCCCCGAAACTTCATTTTCTATTTATGTCCCTTGACTGAGTACAACAATACTAAGTTGTCATGTTCAAAGTCTCACTGCTTGACATGCTTGTCAAACCAACTTTTGTGTCTTGCCTTCTCTCATATTAGTGCATGGGTGGCTAGAAGTTGAGTTTCCAATAAGCATTTGAGCTCAACTAGGTGTTCCGTCCATGCCTCCTTCCCATCCCATCTCTCTTGAAGGGCTATCCTCAGGCTAGGAATGAAGAACTCTAAGGGTAGAATTGCCTTAGTTCCATAGGACAACCTAAAGGTAGTCTTGACCCACAGCCATTTTATAAACCGTACGGTAGGCCCACAAGGCCACCATCAACTTGTTATCCCATTCACTGTGCGAAGCAGAGACTACCTTGGTCAGGACATTCACCAAGATTTTATTTATGGATTCAACTTGGCCGTTTATCTGAGGATAATAAGGTGAAGATTTTCAATGGATGATTAGGAAGGTAGATAGGAGATGATCTATCACTTCATTGATGAAGTGTGTACCTTGGTCACTAACAAGTTCGATGGGACAGCCAAATCGTGAGATCATTTGCTCCTTGTAGCTTGTGCTTTTGCCCATTTTGTTAGATAGTCGGTATGGCAACAATGATGTACTTAGCTTGTGAATATTGTGCCGCATGAGTAATGGGTTCGATGAAGTCAATTTCCCATTTCTTAAAGGATCATCACCCAATGATTGGGGTTAGCCCCATGTGATCCTTACGAATAGGGACCTTAGTCCATTGGCACTCATCACAGTGTTTTATGAATCATGCTGCATCTCGAAAAAGAGTGGGCTACCACAACTAGGACTGCAGCACCTTGCGGGTTGTCATATCTCCACTGAAGTGTCCTCCTATGATTCCACCATGTGGGGAATACAATGCTAACACTTCTTGGAAGTTTGTGACTCAATTTTTTATTTTTTTATTTTTTTATGTTTGACTTTTCATTTCTCATATTTTTAGTTTCCCCCTCTTTGTTAGGCGGAACTCAAATTTATCATATTTCTTGCCCCACTTCTTCTTTCTTGACAAAATCTTACAGCCTTATTGTTACTTGCCCTATTTGTAACCCTGTGAAAATTCATTTCCTCTACACAAACACAAACTGAGTTTCACGTGTTTTATGAGAGTAGATTTTGTTCTACCAAAGCCCTAATATTTTCTTCACAAAACTTTACAGGTATATTGTTCTCTTCTATGGATATTCTATGGTAAAGTTTTATCTCGTTTGGATAAAACCTGTGCAAGTTATGTGCATTCTCTGACATGTAATTTCTTTTATTTTGGTACTCTAGGATTCTCTTATAGTCAAGAACAATGATATTTTGAACACTCAACTTCTTCTTCAACATCTTACGATTTCTTTGTACACAAAGTTACATGTATGCTGTCTTGTTTTTTTTGCTACTCCATAGTTAAATTTTATATTGTTTGGACAAAATATATGCAAGCTATATGCATACTGAGCTTCCCTTTGTTTTTTTACTCCAAGATTCTCCAAGGGTGGAGAACAATGATCATTTAAAAACTCAACTACTTCAACATCTTTGGGCTTCTTTGCAAAGAGAGCCACATGTATATTGTCACTTTTTTATGTTGCTCAGTGGTAAAGTTTCAACTCATTTGGATAAAGCCTATGTAAGTTATATGTGTGCTTTGACGTGAGATTTCTTTTATTTTTGTACTCTAGGAATTTGTCAGTGAAGGAACAATGGTATTGTTATAAATTAACTTCTTGTTCAACATCTCTGGGCTTCTTTACGAAAAGAATTACATGTACAATGTTTTTTTTTAATTGCTCCATTTGAATTTTATTTCATTTGGAGAGAACATTTGCAAATTATACACATATTGATAGGTAACTTTTCTATTTGGTTATTATAGATGTCTTCATGGAGGAAAAACATCAGTAACATACTTGTAGTGGAGGTCTTCAATAGGGAAGATAGTGGTGGTAATTGGATTTGTGATAAGTACCATAAGTTGGATTGGATTTTGATGCATCCAAGTACTCAATGGAGTTTCAAGGTCAGGCGTAAGGATATTACAAACCCTAGCAAACATTGGAAAGGTAGAATTTTAGAGTTCAGAAAAGTGTTTAATGAAACAAGTACAATAACAGAAGTGTTGATCCAACATGTCTATACTCACAAACAAATCTCTGTACACGACAAGAACTACATTGCAAATTATAAACAAAATAGTAAGTTTTTAAATTTTATCATTGTTTATTCTTTTGCATCAAAGTTGTTTTTAAAAATCTTTGCAGTGTTCTAATTCAATCTTGTTTTATTGACAGCTCTATATCCATCAACTTTTGCATGAATGGCAGAATGTGGGTGATTAAAAATAGCATGAGACACTTCCTTGATAGTTCAAGTGTGGATCAACCTGATTGGTGGACTGCCAAGGCTCTCCTTGCACCACAGAAGAAAAGAAGAAGGGAGGGAGAGAAAGAGAGAAAGAGAGAGAGAGAGAAAAAAAATGGTGAGAGAGGGGGCTTCATGAAAAATAGAGAAAGGGAGACAAGGGGCTTCATGAAAAATAGAGAGAGAGAGAGAGAGAGAGAGAGAGAGAGAGAGAGAGAGAGAGAGAGAGAGAGAGGGAGGGAGAGAGGGAGGGAGGGAGGGAGGGAGGGAGGGAGGGAGGGAGACTAAAGGAGAGAAATAATGAGAAGAGAGAGGGAGAGAGAGAAAGAGAGGTGGGAGAGAAATATAGAGAAATGAGAGATAAAAATAGAGAGTGGAACAGAGAAGGAAGGGAGAGGGAGGAAGGGAGGGAGGGAGGAGAGAGAAAAGAAGAAAGAGGGAAAGAGAGAGAGGAGAGTGAAAAGAAGAGAGAGGGAGGGAGAGACAAATATAGAGATAGTAGGAATATGAATACAATTTTTTTGGTGCACCCTATTTTTGTTTAATTGCTTGTTATTTATTTATTTAAGTTATCCTTACATATGT
Source organism: Lygodium microphyllum (assembly GCF_053477565.2). Classification (NCBI taxonomy): domain Eukaryota; kingdom Viridiplantae; phylum Streptophyta; class Polypodiopsida; order Schizaeales; family Lygodiaceae; genus Lygodium; species Lygodium microphyllum. Next base: position 131,380 of record NW_028229587.1, on the reverse strand, counting down.
TTGGATAAATAAATATTACACATGAATTTGATCAAGCAACATGTATTAAATCTAAATAACGAATCATGTTGCATATAAATCTGGGTGGTGGTGGTGGTGGTGGTGGAGCTGGGGGAGATGGCATGGCATGGGATTTCTAGGGGGTGTCTCCGGGACGTGGGCTGCTTGCTTGGCGCGTGCCATGTCTTCTAGGAGAGAAAACTCAAAACTCAAAAGTGAAATGTATAAAATGAGGTGAAACTTTAAACTTAACGCAAAACTTTTCAAAAACCCTTAAACTTGAATTAATGTATCCATGCTTTCGAAAAATATGACCAGTGACTCGATTGACGTGAAATTTTACCTATGGACCCCTCTACAACACATCAGCTCTACCAAAAAAAATATTAGCCTAATCAGAGGTCTCTAGGACACCTGATGGGGCCAATTTTTTAATATCCCATGAGTTTTTATGATGCCTGGCATGTGGGTGAAGTTTCACCAAATTTTGATTTACAAAATTGCCGATTTAATCAATTTTTGAAAATGCATTAATTGGATTATATTTCACTGATAACAGAAAAACTCACCATCGAGTGTACGCAATTGCATATTAAATGTGTTTTCAACCAAACTACGTGAAATGTCGGAAACTTAAAAATTCACCAAAAAAAAATTCATGGGTCAAATGGAAAGTCGCATATTAGATATAGTGTTGCCAAACCGCTAAATATTGTAAAGATATAGTGCATCGGCCCATGTACAACTAATCACTGATGTGTGCATGATTGCGCATTGAATTTATCCTCAACAAAACTACTTTGAAAATTAGAAACTTGGAAATACGCACAATGCAAATCATGGAAAATAAGAATATCAAATATCGGATTTGGCATTAGGAAACCATGAAATACACATTAGATAGTACATTGCACCAAGTACAACTAGAGATAGACAAAATTTAGCTCCATGTTGTAGGCCACTGCTATCAAATACTTGAAGGTCTTCTGGAAAGATAACCCAAAACTAAGCTCCTTACAATCTACAACCAAACCTGAGCTAAAAACATAGATCCAATTACAAGGTAACTTCTCAAAGCATATTGTTGACATTAAGATTAAATGCATCCTTGTTGTTGCGGATCCTACAAACAAGAACCATATCTATGGGCTTAATAGTGATACGTCGGGCATGAATGGCTAAAAGTTGACAATCACTCATTAGATCAATCAAGTAACTTTTAGCTACTTCTTGGAGAGCAAGCAAGGCTTGGCTTGACCATCGCCCTACATTCCTTGCCTAGTTCCTTGAAAAGAACTTGTGATGATGTCCTAACTATAAATATTGCAGTATTTCTCACACCAACCTAGAGAATTGTGCCTTAGGAATAATCAAGTTGGCACTCTTCTAGAATTTCCTTATCTCACGTAGTGTAGCTATGCCTGGCCTCCATATTTGCTTCTTATGTGTTGGAGGACATGTATTACCATCTGGAGCAGTAGTGGGAGGTGGAGCAACTAGAGCATGTGGACCACCATTTCTGGACAATTGCGAACCATCATTATTGACCACACTAGGGCCACCATTGTTGGACACAGTAGCGCCACCATTATTAGCTACACTAGAGCCACTATTGTCGGCTACCATGGGACCTTTGTCACTCACACTATGCTCACTAGATTCGGAAGAGTGTTGAGATCTTGCTCTTGTAGGCGCCTTCTTGATAGAAAGCTTGGAACGTCCCATGGTTGTGATGATGAATGATAGAAAGGTGGAGGATAAAACGAAGAGTAATGAGAAAAAATGAAAGGAGAGACTTGACTTAAGTATGAAACTTTTAAACTTACTGTGGTGTAAATAAACTTTAAAATTATCATTTCATTTTATTTCTCCACCCCATCCTTGCCTCTCTCTCTCTCTCTCCTACCACCCCCCTCATGCCCTTCTCTGTCTAGATTGGTGAATGTTCCAAGGTTTGGAATTTTCATGTCTTTGTCTTAGGATTTCGAAATCAACTTTTCATAATTTAAAAACATAGTTCGAAATCGACTTTGAAAAACATAGTGACAAACCTTCAAAATTTTAAACAAAATTTGTAAGACATCTCATGTTAAAGGTAGGAGTATTGATGTGACATATCCTTAGTACACGTGCTCTCTCATGGACTCTAAATGCATCAAAACTATAATCTTTATCTAGGTCTCCATTTCTTGCAATCTCTCTCTTGGGTCGCCAATCATTCTGTGTGGCGTTGTCTAGTAGTGTAGTTTTCATATCTTACTTTTCTCACTTCATATATTGCCCTACTTATAATTTTGCTTGAGAGGTTTTGGACTTCTTTTCTTTTTTCTCATATCATATCTCTAATCTCCTATACCACCATTGTAATAATTGCCTCATAGAATTGGAATCATTGATGCCACCTCCATGATTAGATGCCTTTTGAAAAGCACAGCAAGCTTGCCAACGAGATCATTCCATGCCTTGAGTTGACCATACTGCCAAACTTCCTTGATCTACAAAGTATGGACCATGCGCTTCAAGTATATGCTGCATAAGAAGAGAGATTAGAAACACAAACTAATTCGACATTATGATATATTTTTTATAATGGTCGCAATACTGACCATGTAGTATGTTATGTTGTTTGTAATCCATGCCTCCACCATGGACTTATGAAATTTAGCAACTATCTCTTTAAATGTATTGGCATCACCATCCCTAAACCTCAACTTTTGTATGAGAGCTGCTAATCTATTTAAGTGTATCCACACTTCTGCCTTTGCAATCCTTGTTTGTCCCCCATTGCTCCAATCCGGAACAACAAGGTGCAATTTTTTTCATGCTTCATACCTCTTTGGTTGTTCTAAAAGTATATTGCCTTTCTCATCTCGAGGTGGAGATATAAACTTCCTAGCCTTGGGTCCGCAAAGCATGGTTTACAAGGGATATTTCTACTCTTTCCCGATTTTTTCTCATCTTTTTTTATTTCTACTTGGCCCTCATGCAATCCAACTTCAGAGAGGACTTGTTCTACCTTCTTGCATGTAGCATCAGCTTCTAACATAGGCTGCATCTTGTATGCAAAGCATATATATTCATATACTAGCTTCTCAATTATTCTAACCAAACAATGCAATGTGCAAAAGTAAACCCTTGTTAGTGGTATTTCCAAAATAGGGCGCCAATTTGGATCCACGGGAACTAGAATTCCATTTCTCATGACTTTTTAACACATGTTGGAGCACCTTGTTGTCCTACCTTGGCAAGCTATTCTTTCTTTTCATATTTCCCTTTCTTCCTAGTTTGCATGCAATATATGCACGAAAATTTTACATTCACTACATTTGATAAACCAAACATACACTTCAATGTTTTTAAATCACCTACAAGATGCCATTCAACTTGATAGTCCCCAAACCCCTCAATGTGTAAAATTGCTCCATTATTTTTCTGTTGAATAACACTGGGTATATTAGTGAGGTTTTAAAAAACTTTAAGTACTTCATGGTCCTCCTTTGGTACTTCAAATACTGCAAGCCACCATATTTCATTCTCTGATTGTACATTGAAGTATAAAGGATGGTTTCAACAATGTTGGGATCCAATGCTCGATTCATAAGTGTTATACTCACACGTTCAAGCTTTTGCCTTTAATAATCTCACTCTCATCAAATTTGAAGAAAAACTTAAGCTTGCCTCTACATTCTTCCATAGACATATTGTAGAACTTGACCATTGCAATCTGAGACCTACATATATCCAATACAAAGTTGTTGGATGCACTCAATACAAATGCAACTTCTTTGGAACCATACTTCAATATGTGTGTATTTCTCAAATACATTGGCTCACCAATTAGTTCTAAAACTCTCTCATTTAATTGTTTTCGAGCCTTCTTCACGTGAAATGGTTTTGGTAGAGACATTACTCACTTAGTTTTGAAGACTTTCTTAAAATCTATATCCAATTGTTGATAGAGCATACTATATGACTCAGAACTTATTCCCACCTTGTCACATAATCCTGAGCATCTGTAGCAGTAAACAAGTTGCTTACATCCCTAAGATATTCACTTGTGACACCATCTATAATGATTTTTCAATACATTTTTTACCATATCCTTGCTTAGGACTTTGGCAATAGTATCATTCTTTGCATGAGGGAACATATTTCTCATTGTAGCATATTGTCGTCTATGATATTATCCACTTCCTTTGTTCAATTGGTGAATTGGTTTAACTAATTGGATGCGCCGATGTGCTTCTTTGGTTTTTAAAGTGGGCCCAATCTCCAAAGTTTTTGTGAGCTTCCTCTTTATGTTTCAATTCTCCTTCTCCAAATCCATAACTTTAAATTGTAACTCCATATTTTGCACGTGTGTAGCATGCATAGCATCTTCAAATGATAGACATTGCTTGTTGTAGGCTCTGGTTCTCCCTATCCTTATCAGCCAATAATCTATCCTTTCCCGTCAAAGAATCCATATTCCCTTGTAATCTTGTTTGCATATTTGTCAAGGCTTGATGAACCCCTACTAATCCTTGTGTGACACGTTTGCATGTGTAAGCCCTTCAAATTGTGGTGGCCTTTGAGTAACTGGATCGGCTGGATAAATGCACCCATCAACCCAAAGGTCCACATTTTTTTTCCCTGCATTTCTTTCTTACATCATGTATCTTATTGCATCATCCCTTTCCATAGTTCTTTTGAACATTGGTGCATATTCATCCTCCAATTGAAAGTGAATATCTCTCTTTCTCTTGGTACATCTTGCACCTCCATCCTGTAAATAACAATATACGCTAATTTTAACTTGGATTAACATTCAAATCATACAATTACACCCCTTTGATTCACTATATCTGTGTTCTTTTTTACCTAGTTGGATCTTGTCTCTTTCTCTTGATTTCAGTCATGATAGATCCTAATCTACCTGTAATCTTAGCTTTTAATCTACCTCCAATTAACATCCAATCTTATCTTCTGTTCTATCCAAAATATTATCTCTCTCTCTTTCTCTCTCTCTCCCTCAAGAAGAATTGATCAAAGATATTTAAACACATTTATACAGAAGCTCGACTAGTGAAGAATAATAACATCATCTTATCTTCTACCCTAATCTACTCTTTGTCACTCTATCACTTATTTTCTTAGTTCATCTCACACAATCCTCTCTCTTTCCCCCACCCCCTTTCTCCCTCTCTCTTCCCCTCTCTCTCTCTCCCTCCTCTCTCTCTCTATGAATCGACACTTAAGGATTAAACAACAACTATGAAGAATAATAACCACAGATATTAAAAAAATAAAGATACATCCATTATCACTTGATTGCTTGTAGTATAGAGTGTTGAAGAGGAAGATATCTTATAGCATAGTACTAGAAGAGGGAGATTGCTTGTAGTAGGGTAGAGAGTATTGTAGATAGATATTATTTGATTTCAGCAAATGCTATCAAAACCACTCCTGAGATTTCTTGTAGCAGGGTAGAGGGTGTTGTAGGTAGTATTGAGTGTTGCTTCAGAAGAATTCATATGCAAGAAACCACATTCTAGAGGGAAGGAGAAGAGTACACAAAATTTCGAACAAAAGTAGAGCTTTAAGAGAGAATGAAAAAAATGCCTAGAAATAGGCATATACTTGTCCAAAAAGGATAAAATTTTACAAGGAAACTCTCAAGTCAAAAAGGTGTCTCTGGGTAAAAAATAATCTTATATGATGTGTACGCCCTTTTAAGAAGCAAGAATGAGAATGATTCTAATATTTTTTATGTTGAAAAGTCATGAGGGCATTGAAGAGTTGTATATTAATTATTGGATCTATTTTTAGAGAAAATAGAATTGTATTTTTTTAGTTATGAGGATTTTGAGAAAAAGTAACCTTATCCTATAGTTTGGGAATAAAATAATAGGTGAAATCTATTGAAAATACAAATACGAGATTTGCTTGATTGTAGAAAATCTCTTATTATAATATTATCTTAGAATCTCTTTTTAGAGAGAGAGGTGAGAGAAACCCCTTAAGGGGAAAAAAAGAGAGTTCATATTTCTCCTAATGGGATGCGAGACATATGGTCAACCATGTAGTGCTGCTTCCCTTTATGTACCACCACGGAGAAGTCAAGTTCTAAAAGTAGAAGGAGCCATCGAGCGATGCACCATGTAGCACAAGGTTTATTTAACAAGGTATAACAAGGCTTGATAGTGAACAAAGAAGGTAAAAGGTATAGCCAAAAGATAATGCCAAAATTTCTTTATAGCAAATACCATGGCCAAACCCTCTCTCTCCGTTGTTGAGTAATTCATTTTGGTCTCTTTAAACTAATTATAATATGTATTATCTCATGCTTGGATCACAGTAAACTAAGATTATTAGAATTGAAAGTACTCAGAAGTTTAAAAAACGTTTGTATTCACTCTCTATAAAAAAAAAAATTACAAGGATTCCACTATCTCAAGGATATGTGGAGAAGCACATTGTTTACAAGTCATGGGTTGCTCACTTATGAGTCCTAACTTTTCTATTGTCTAACTTGTGTTACCATGTTTCCGCAGCACAAAGGAGCGGAGAATGGAAAGAAGGGAAAATAGCAAAAAAAAAGGTGCAGGATAAAAGCAGAAAAAGGCGCCTTGACCGGAAACCAATCCCTGAAAAATTCAAATGTTCGGACACGACCCTCAAGAAGCTTCGGTGTCGGGCCAAGGCAACGAAAGAGGAAAAATGCGCACCATTAAAGTGCAAAAGCGCCCTCGAATCTGTGTAAAAGAGTGCCAGGCTCGCTCCTGTGCAAAGTGTATGCATTAGTTGGGAATATGATAAATTAGAATGGTGGGAAATGGGAAAAAGGGCCTAGGCTACGGCCGGCCATGTAAAAGAGGGAAAAGGGGATGACTGCCCAAAAAGGATTTAGGGCTTTGTATATAAAGTTGGAAAGTGAATGAGAAGCTCATTCTTGGGTGTGTGGCAAAAAGAGTCTTCTTTTTCCTCTCTTCTTCTCTCCTTCTTGCTTGGGTGTGCTCTTGAGAGAGGGAGTGTGAGAGTGTGAGGGAGTGAGTGTGTGTGTGTGAGAGTGAGGGATCAAGAGGGTGAAGCTCTTCACCATCTCCTCTTCTCTTCTTCTCTTCTCTTCTCTTGTGCGCGTGGCTATGGAGGATGGAGCTTGGAGATGGAGGAGGCTTGAGGATGCTTGAGCTAGCATCAAGAATCGTGGAGCTACCAGAGTGCAAGAGAGAGAAGGATACTCGATCGGGCATCAACGTAAGCTCACTACACTCGTAGGATTGACGGCGCGTCGGCTAGATGAGAGATAGCCATTAGAGCTTGCTTGGAATGCTTGAAACAATAAGCGGTCTGTGGGTCTTGGCAGTTGAGCGAAAGCTCCCACATTTTGGTTCCTTGCCGGGACCAACGGATTCAAGCTTGAGCACTTGCGCGCCTCACATCGAGCATCGAAGTAGGGTATTCATCCGGGGTCTTGAAGAATTGGCCAGTGAAGATCGCACGTGTCCAGTTCTCTGTCAACTTTATAGTCATGAAGGGAGTGGACTACGATGTCCTATTAGGCCAACCCTGGATATGCAACGCTAGAGTCATCGAAGATTGGGGTAACGGCTTGATCTTCCTTGGCAATAGGACTGACGCCATAAGAATAGAGATGGACACTTGGAAGACCTCACCAGTCGACCTAGACGCCATCTCTGCTATGCTCAAAGGGAACACTCAGGTCAGGAAGCCCTATGGGTCCTTGACTAAGTATATCCCATGCCCAGAGGATGAGTGGGATTGGATGCACGTTCTCGCTACAATTGACCTGCCATTCTCAGACCATGAGGCGTATGAGCAGGCCATCAAAACAATCGGCAAGACAAACGAAGCACTCTCTACACCAGTCTACATGATGGCAGTAAGCCTCCATGGAAGGCTTAAGCTTGTTACCTTCCAAGTGCCATCCAACAAAAGGGAACTCCAGGGGGTACTAGAATACCTAGCGGACCAGCTAGCGGACAACCCGACTGCCAACTTCAAACCACTCCAGGATCTCTTAGAGGATCCTAAGTGGCAATGGACCAGGGTGCACGAGCTGAACCTCATGTATAACTGGGCCCTGGTTCCAGACCAACGACACGGGGCATACCAAGCCCTAGGAGACGATGGACAGTCGAATGACAAAGATTCCTGCGATGAATACGAAGACTGCCAATCCTTCAGTGATGAGAGCGAGGGTGGGTGAAGTGGATACCATAGAGTACTACACTGAAGGACGAGAAATTGAGCAGATATGAGCAGACACCAAGCCGCAGAAAAGGCAAGCCCTTAGACTGGAGCAAGGAGTCATGCGCATGAAATGTGATCGTGCGTGGTTGGAATGTGTAGGGGCCATAGACCTTGAGCAAGCAGGCCTAGCCCAATCAGGAACAACATCGATACTTAGAACCGAATCGCCATCCAAATTGTGGCCACTAGGGGAGACCACCTCTTCTAGCAAAGATGGAGGGTTTGACTCTGAATCGGAAGTTACTTCGGATAGCGACCCAGAGATCCCTAGGCCGCCCATGACCAGACGCACCAAGGGGAACTTACCCGTCCACCTGAGATGCAGACGGTCGAAGCAGGATAGGGCAAAGCACCCCAGGGATGCATGATCAGAAGAGCAGCGAAAGCCGTAGGACCTCCCTAAATGCTTCACTAAATTCAAAAAAGGGGATAGGGTAGTGGTTCTGCTAGGTGCCAAGCGTCAAGGGCAGATGAGTGAACCAATCGAAGGACCAACCAAGGTCAAGGAGGTAAACCTAGCCCTGGAAGGGGACCAGTGTTCATTGCCAATGACTTGACTGGTGAAGAAGAGTTAAGTCTTGTCGCTCTCTTGCGGGAGTACATAGACGTATTTGCTTGGTCCTTGGAAGAGCTACGGGGGGTAGATCCGAGTGTTGTGACTCACAACATACCCATGACATCGGATGCAACGCCGATCAAGCAGCGACTGTATCCCATGAATCCAAAACACGCTCATGCTGTCAAAGAAGAAATCGACAAGCTGATGAGAGCTGGATTCATCTACAAAATTGAGCACACAGACTGGGTGTCACCCATAGTCATTGTGATGAAGAAGAACGGCCAAATTCGAGTGTGCATCAATTACAAGAAGGTGAACGCTGTTACAAAGAGAGACAACTATCCCTTGCCGTATACTGAGCACATGCTTGAGAGGGTGGCAGGCAAGGAAGCCTATAGTTTCCTGGATGGCTTCTCAGGGTACAACCAAGTGCAAGTACATCCTGCAAACAGGCACAAGACCGCCTTTGCCACTGAGTGGGGTGTCTTTGCGTACATAGTCATGCCCTTCGGGTTGACCAATGCCCCTGCCACTTTCCAACGCCTCATGTGCACCATCTTTAAAGACATGCTTTGCAAGGAGTTAGAGGTCTTTGTCGACGATCTGTGTGTCCATTCGACCTGGATCGAGCACTTAAACAAACTCCGAGCAGTCTTTGAACGGTGCCGCTTATATCGTCTCTCCTTGAACCCCTTAAAGTGCCAGTTCTGGGTGAAACATGGATGCATCTTAGGGCACGTAGTGTCAAAGAATGGCATTGCCACTGACTTTTCTAAAGTCAGAGTCATTGTTGACTTACCACCACCCGATAACTACAAGGGAGTTTAGTGCTTCTTAGGACACACTGGATATTATCAATGCTTTGTACTAAATTACGCACTAATTGCTAGACCATTGTACAAGTTGTTGATAGTGTTCGAGTGGACTTAGGAATGCCAGCGCATATATGAGGAGTTGAAAAAGGCTCTCACTACTGCACCAATCTTACGAGCCCCAGACTGGAACGTAACGTTTCATGTACACATAGACGCCTCTAAGTTTGCTATTGGAGCCGTGCTATGCCAGCCTGGAGAACATAATTTAGACTACCCGGTGAGTTTTGCCAGCAGGTAGCTCACAGAGACCGAGATGAACTATTCCACGATGGAAAGGGAAGGGTTGGCCATGGTATTTGCGGTAAGGAAATTCAGGCATTACCTGTTGGCCACTCCCTTTGTCTTCTTTGTTGACCATCAGGCCTTGCTGTATCTTGTGAACAAGCCTTGTGCTACAGGACGCATAGCTAGATGGTTACTCCTGCTACTGGAGTTCGACTTCTCTGTGGTTGTATGCAAAGGAAAGCAGCATTACATGGCTGACCACATATCCCGCATACCCACAGGAGAAGCCGCTGGACAAGGCATACCTGAAAATTTGCTGGATGCTCATCTCTTTAACCTGTCTAGCGAGAAAGAATTATTTAAAGATGATCTGACGCCCTATTGGGCCGAAGACATAGTGCCAGTACTAGAGAACGGACTACCTGAGCAACCCATTGAGAAGGCCAGGCTGAGAAGGCTTATCCTGAAAATTCAGCCATACCAACTGATAGCCGGCCAACTCTACAGGTTGAGACAAGACGGTTTATTGCGCAGATGCGTATGTGAGCACGAGATGCACGATGTATTGAACGAAGCACATGGCGGAATCGCTGGAGGACACTTTAACGGGGACACAATAGCCCGAAAGGTGCTACAATCTCAACTATGGTGGCCCACCCTCTTCCGTGATGCAGCTAAATTCGTAAAGCACTGCGATGAGTGCCAAAGGACCAAAGTGCCTGTGCAGAAGGACAAGATGGAGTTGACCCCTGTCATAGCCCGACAACCCTTTGAAAAATGGGGCATCGATTTTATTGGACCTATCAGTCTGGCAGCACAATATTCCCAAGCTCGCTACATCATAGTGGCAAACCGACTATCTAACGAAATGGGTAGAGGCACGAGCCACGAGGAAGAATGATGCTAGGACCACTGCAAAGTTCTTGTGGGAGCAGGTCATTTCACGGTTTGGCTGTCCAATCGAACTTGTAAGCGACCAAGGCACACACTTCGTTAATGAAGTGATTGCCCACTTGCTCTCTATCTTCCTAATAATTCATCGGAAGTCCTCTCCCTATTACCCTCAGGCTAATGGCCAAGCCAAATCCACAAATAAAATATTAGTCAACGTGCTTACAAAATTCGTGTCTACTTCAAGAAGTGACTAGGACAACAAGCTAATGGCGGCCTTGTGGGGCTATCACACAGCTTATAAAACGGCTGTAGGACAGACGCCTTTTAGGCTGACGTACGGAACTGAAGCCATTTTGCCCTTAGAATTCTTCATCCCTAGCTTGAGGCTAGCAGTCCAAGAGCGTTGGGAGGGAAGAGAGGCTTGGACCAACTGCTTAGTGGAGCTAGAGCGCTTAATGGAGACCCGACTCCTCGCCACTCACTCTCTGATTTGTGAAAAGGCTCGACGAAAGATGTGGTTTGACAAGCATGTCAAACAGCAAGACTTCGAACAAGGGGACCTTGTTCTGCTATACTCAGTAAAAGGACATAAACAGAAGATGAAGTTTTGGGGGCTAGGGCCTTTCAGAGTACGCATGATTGGTAGAACCGGGAATGTTGAGTTGGAGACACTTGACGGTGAAGGAATAGGCTTTTTTAACGGCAGCCGCATAAAGAAGTACTATCCTCCTTCCCATCCATTACATGAGCCACCCATGCTAGAACCCCCACTGAACGTCCACATGGCTACTATAACCGACCTTACAGATCAGGACGAAGAAGTAGTGGCACCGGCGTATCTACGAATCACAGTCACAGCAGGAGCAGTGCATTCTTTCGATGCCTTGATTGATGAAGGGGCCGACTACAACATCTTGACGCATGACCATTGGACACGCATTGGTCAACCGACGCTACAGCCCACTAATGCCAACCTCACCCCGTTTGGGGGTGCTGCTTATTCACTCCTGGGGAAGTGCAAGGTACTCGTTTCCATCGAGTATGAAAGTTTACCAGCTTTCTTCCATGTGTTTCCTGACACTAAAGGAGCCGGTAACGTGTCACTATTGGGTCGCACTTTCAAGAAGAAAACGAACTGTAATGTGGATTACAACCTAAACCGCATTCATCTTGCTATCGGCAACGTCCGTATAGTGACGACTCTCAGCAAGGGCTGTCATGATTCCTCCACCATTACGAAGCCACCGGTAGAAATCCCTAGGACCACACTCTAGCCCAAGTCTAAACTGGAGGGAACCCCTGGATTTGGGTGCCTAAAAATGGCCAACTAAAAAGCTCATCTACAAGTAATCTCACCCTAGTGAGAGAGGCTTGCACACGTGGTGCCCAGAACATAGCCAGCACGCCATTGCCAGCTATGCCTAGTAAGTCTTAGCTCATCTATTGACCAAAGCAAATGCCACAAGACTTAAACCTACCTAATCCAGAGGACTTAAAAACCCCTATGACTGCTCACTCAGAACCGAGCACAACCCCCATGCCCCCAGAGCTTCCTATAGCACTTCAAAGTGCTTTGGAGTGCAAAGCCCAACCTGTGACACCGATGAGGGAGTCACCACTATCCAGTCCAGTTGCACCATCCCCACCAGCAAGTCTTAAACCTTCATACGCAATACGACCTTTCCTCTTCTTGGCTAAGGACCTTGCCGCGACTTCTGGGGATGACTTAATAACCTGCATCAAGATGTTGGATGAAACTTTCACTACATTCGCTAGAAGTTATGAGAGGCTAGACCTAGACCTTCTTGACAAAACCCTTGCTTCGGAGGTTCATGCATTACCATGCACTTGGGAAGAATACAGACTTATGACTACTAAATTTCCCAAAATCGCTGCCGAACTGATAGCAAACGACGAAATCTCAAAGGAGCAAGTGGCCTTCAGACGCCTAGTCACTTCATATCGTAAGCCTCCTCGTTCTGTTCCTGAACACGAGATGCAAGAGCTCACGCAAATGGCAAGCTCGTCTTCCACGTTCTTGCAGCAGTGGTTTGCTCTGAGAATCCAATGGGAGAAAAAAGGTTGCAAAATAATGACCAATGCTAAGCAACGCAGGGTAGTTAAAACCATCGAATATGACCCCACTTATGTGGCACCTATCTTGTTTAGGGTTTTGGCCATCACCGCAATCAGCATTTGGACAACCGCCCACCCCTATATTGACCAATTCCTCACGGAAGAGGAATTACATGTTACCAGCCGCCTTAATACTGGAGATCTCTTTCACGATGTCTTGACCTACATCTCCCAAGTCTCTATCCAACCAGATGCTCTTGATTGTCATGCTCAACTGGAATACAATCCAAAATTCTACACGTGGCTTCTTCACACGTAAAGTCCTACCCCAACAGGACCAATGCCCTTCACCTTTTAACCCCCAATCCTAGGAAGGATTCTTCTCTCAGCCGGAAGAGGAGGGGGTATGTGGGTATGTGGTGAAGGTGAAAAGAATCAGATAGGAAATGAATAAAAAGGCGGTACAATAAAGTAAAGGTAGTGAAAAGCATAAGCATTAGTATGAGAAAAATGGCTTCCAAAAAAAATTCAGTCAAGAGTTTTTATTCTCACATAAACAGCAAAGTGCTATGTGGAAAATACTAACGGAAGTTACGAATTATGGCAGGAGCAGAAAATGTCGCAGCAAGACCGCGCCCATCGACTCCCGTTCACTGACGAGGAAAGGGAGCAGTATTGCATCCAATTGGAGAACCGCGCCTTCGGCCAGCTCAAGTTCCGAACCATCCACAACATCGGAGTCATGGTAGCGAAGGAGGAGGCAGCCAGGAGGGTAGTGGAACAGTGCAAACCTTACAAAGTACATTGAAAAATTCTCGCATGAGCCGGATCACTTTAAATACGTAGAATTTCTCAGAACATACAATCCGGACCAGGAAGGTGGCATTGTAACAGTGGGCCGAGGAGAGGGTGCAAAGCAGGTGCAAGTCCGATTGGATCCAGCCTTGGTGGAAAAGGCTCTGGGATTGGTACCTAGGACAGAAAGGCAACAAAAAAGGGATGTTTATGCCTTGCTGAAAATGAAGAAGGAAGAGGTGCTCACGAATGACGGCATAAGCATCCAGGACATCCCTGACACAAACGCCAGGTTGCAGGCCAAGTTGGTGCACGTGCTCTTCTCTAGCCAACATTACAATTCCTTAATGCATCGAATTAGCATGCCAATGCTGGAGAATGTAGCAGCCCACACTCTAGACGAGGTGGATTGGAATGGCTACGTGCGGAAGACGATTGATCAAGCGGCCAAGGCACTAGCCCTGGAAGTGCACCAACAGGAGGAGAATCTCTGGCTTCTAAGGTGACGGAAAGGAAGAAAGCCTCCTCCAAGGCCTCTTTCATCGGCTAGTCTTGGCTGCACTCATTCAGGAGGCAGTAAAGGCAGCACAGGAGCCGGAGGAGGAAGAAGGAGAAACGCCGGAGAGGTCGCCCCCCTCGTCAGGACAAAGACAGGTCCACCGAGACAGAACGGAAATAGAAGAAGAAGGGGAGGGACAAACTAGTAAGAAGACAATCAGGACAACGAAGAATAAGGCAGCACAGGGGAAGAAGAAGAGTGATGAAGGCAGGAAGAAAGAAAGGGAAGACTTGGAAAGGGCGAAGAAGGAATCCCTGAAAGAAGCAAAGGAGAGAGAGAGAGAGAACAAAGAGACAGGAGGAGCAGAGGGAAAAAGAAGAGTTACAGAAAGCCAAGGAGGCATCAAAACAAGAAGCTGAAGCGGAGAAAAGGAGGGAAAAAGAACAGAAAGGGAAAAAGCAGGAGGAGCAGAAGAAAAGGGAGGAGGAAAGGAAGAGAAAAGCGGAGGAAGGAGAGGAGGAGCTACGAAGGAAGGAGGAAGAGGACCTGGCAGAGGCCACCTGACGGTCCATCGAACAGCAGTGCTGAGTAGACAAACTAAGGAACCTGAGCCTGTGTAGAGAGTAGGGGCCAGGATCCAGCACGCATGTGCCAGAGTTCGTGCCACCTCCAGTCTCCGAAGGCAGAGGCAAGGCCCCGCTCCATCCGATCCCTACCCTCTTGGTACCTCCCATGGAACTCACCACCATCACCCCCAGCATCCCCACTAGCGCAGATGTGTCAAACTTCATGGCGTGGATGCAGTATTTTATCAACAAGGAAATGGGCCACGGGCAAAGCACGGAGACTACAGACACAGGACAAAAAAGGCCAGCCACGGATGCAGAGTCCAGGCAAGAGCCCAAAAAGCAAAAAGTTGAAGCCTCTACCTTGCCCATTCACGCAACGATGATGCCACTGGCTAATTACGATGAATACGTCGCCGAGCTGATCTCCCAATTGGAGAGAGCGAAGGAGGAATGCAAAATAGCCGTGGCTGAGTTGGCAGCCGAGAAGGAAACCGTGGCCGCCTTCCAGCTGGACAAGACAAGAATGATAGCCTTGCAGCAGCGCGAGATTGCAAATCTGAAACAAGAACTGAAGGCTAGGGATGAGAGGGAGGAACATTGGAGGCAGCTACTCGAAAATGAGACGCAAGAGTTAGTAAGCATGCAAAGAGGGCACAAGCTCCTAATAGTGCAGTACTAGGAGCTTGCTACGAAAGCTGCTGAGGTTGATGCACTCGGGGTGGAGCTAAATGCCAGGGACGAAGAAAGACAACGAGGCATGGAGGAGCAGGAGAAGGAACTCAAGCGCCTAACAGATCAGCTGACCTCTGAAAGAGAAGAACAAGAGAGGCTAGTTAGGGAACTAGAGGATTATGGATAGAAAATCATGATGCTGACCTTAAGACAGGGAGAGGGCTTGGAAGTAATGAACAAAAGGGCAGAGGAGTGGGCCACGCACAACGAGAAGAGTGTGGAGACACTGGCATGCCACCTTGCTCTAACAGAAAAAGAGAAAATCATCGCAGAGATGCCCTCGGGTTCAAGGAAGAAGCAGTACACGCAGAACGGCAGGGGGAAGAAGTAGAGCTGGAAATCAATGTGAATCGATTCAGGGAAGACGTAGTCCCGCAACCCCCCTCGCCACAGGCCCAAGACCCGCCACAAGAAGATCCAGCTCTGTAGAAAGAAAAGCCATCTCTAAAGAAAGACAAAAAAAGCTGGTGGAGGAGGCCAGACAAAAACTGAGAGCCAAACCAGCCATGCTACAGTCCGCGCCTCTCCCTCCGTGCCCGGATGACCTTCCCGTAGGATTCCACACAGAACTGATGGTGTGGGAGGTATAGGAACTAGGAAAGGAGCCATTCTCCTTCAGTTTCCTCCTTCCCAACAGTCTGCGGAGGGTCCTGCCTCTCAAAGTGATGGACGAGGTCGCGGTCGGGCTACATTTAGTAGAATGATGAATCGTATATTTTTGAAATATCAGCATTGTGTTATTGTATTCTTTGATGATATCTTGGTGTTTAGTAAAAATGAGAAAGAACGTTATGAACATATGTCCTTGGTTTTCAAGTTGTTGAAAGATAATCAATTGTATGCTAATCTGGAAAAGAGTGAGTTCTTTAAAACAGAAATTGAATATTTAGGTCATATTGTGTCAGCAGATGGTATTAAGGTTGATCCTAAGAAGATAGAAGCAATATTGAACTCGCCTATACCTAAAAATGTGCATGAGTTACGATCTTTTCTAGGTCTTGCTAGTTTTTACAGGAAATTTGTGTGAAATTTTTCATTACTTGCTTTGCCTTTGACTAAACTTTTAAAGAAATGTATTTTTTATCATTGGTCTGATCGGTTGGGGAAAAAATGGCTGGAGGAGCGAGAAAAGACCCCAACCTCTTGGGGCACCGAAGCAGCCGACTACTGGCAAGATAAAATTTTTGAAATCCACCACACTGTACAAAACTATAGGAGCCAGCCCCTGTGGAGGAGGCGAGTATGCGACATAAGCATGCTCGCCTGGATGGCTTTTTGTAATACCCTGTCGTTCGAGTGGAACGACCCTACTTACATGGCGTACCCTCGAAGGGTAGGCGTAGATTTTGATGCCACCCTCCACGGGCGATATGACTTTCCCGTCATTTATAACTCCACTGTAGCATCCTTTGACCACGCCCTTCTTTTTACCGCCGCAGAAAGCCTAGACAAGTCTATGATGCGCTTCCTTGCGGAATTTTCCTCATGTCCTGACCCCGCTTTTATAACCACTTGTAATTATCTTAGGTTACTTAGGCTACTTCTTAAGCAGGACCCGACTCCACAAGAGCGTGGCCTGCCTCCCCTATTCTTTGACCCTAACGCTATAGATAATTGTGCCATGGCTCGTCTCATGATGAGGGCTCATCTCCTTCCCTCTTTTTGCCTAGCCCTCCTAGAGGACATGAACGATAGCCAGTTCACTGGATGCAACCACCCCTTTCTCTCCACTACCTTCCTTCATGTCTGCATGAATCTAAAAGATTACATGCAGAGTCGTCCATTTTTTAGCAAGTCTCTCCGCCCCCCTTCTCCTCCTCATTCCGACCAAGACACTTAGGCCTATGTATCAATTCAAAAAAAAAAACAAAAGAAAAGAGCACCACAGTCACTGCACCTAGGGTTCTCCCTAGCCCCCTCCCCCACTTCACGCTTAGGGCACATCAAGGGCAGGACTTTCAGACCTGTCACCCTAAGGCTCGCACCGCACCTCCAACGAAGCACAAGCGGGGTCCTCAAGTGTGGGATGTTACCAAGGGCTTGCCCAAGGTTAGACCCATCTCCCAGTTCCACTGCCACGAGCACCACACACTACACGGCAAGCAGACACACCCCTTAGGGAGGTCACAACTTTTCTTGCAGGTTATGTTCAACTCTCAAGAAATGGCTACCCGCGGAAGACCATCACTCACGACACCCTTTAATGACCCAAACGTGCTGGCATCCAGCCATCCGCCTGCATGCTGATGGCCACCATGATCGAACCAGGTCGAGGTAGAACTACCATTGGCATAGATCTTGGAACTGCATCGTCCAATGATCCATGCCCAACGTCTCAAGATCCATGGATCGCTTATTGATTCCACCGGCCTAAAGACCTTCAAATCAAAGACAAGGATCTTCAATTGAAGCCCCATGTTTTCAAGCCAAACAGCATTCGAGGGGTTTCTCCAGAATAAATCCCTCCAATACCATCATCCTAAGGGATTGCTTATTGCTTCAAGCGTTTCTCATACTCAAAAGACGACCCGCTACATAACCAACGCCACAACCGTATGACAGATGCCGAGTATCTTCATGGAGCCTAAAGCACGTGGGAATCTCTCCTGGTCATCATCCCTAACCACCCACCTACCTATTCCGCCTAACAGCTGACCTAACTTGCCACTATGTCCCACCGCAGTGCCATGGGACTGGCACTTGGCTAGGAGGGGGTAATGTTACTGTGTTTTCGACCGTGTTTCCATAGCACAAAGGAGCGGAGAATGGAAAGAAGGGAAAATAGCAAAAAAAAGGTGCAGGATAAAAGCAGAAAAATGCGCCTTGACCGGCAACCAATCCCTGAAAAATTCAAATGTTCGGACACGACCCTCAAGAAGCTTCGATGTCGGGCCAAGGCAACGAAAGAGGAAAAAGGCGCACCATTAAAATGCGGAAGTGCCCCCGAATCTGTGTAAAAGAGTGCCAGGCTCGCTCCTGTGCAAAGTATATGCATTAGTTGGGAATATGATAAATTAGAATAGTGGGAAATGGAAAAAAGGGCCTAGGCTACGACCGGCCATTTAAAAGAGGGAAAAGGGGATGACTGCCCAAAAAGGATTTAGGGCTTTGTATATAAAGCTGGAAAGTGAATGAGAAGCTCATTCTTGGGTGTGTGGCAAAAAGAGTCTTCTTCTTCCTCTCTTCTTCTCTCCTTCTTGCTTGGGTGTGCTCTTGAGAGAGGGAGTGTGAGAGTGTGAGGGAGTGAGTGTGTGTGTGAGAGAGTGAGGGATCAAGAGGGTGAAGCTCTTCACCATCTCCTCTTCTCTTCTTCTCTTCTCTTCTCTTGCGCGCGTGGCTATGGAGGATGGAGCTTGGAGATGGAGGAGGCTTGAGGATACTTGAGCTAGCATCAAGAATCGTGGAGCTACCGAAGTGCAAGAGAGAGAAGGGTACTTGATCAGGCATCAAGGTAAGCTCACTACACTCGTAGGATCGACGGCGCGTCGGCTAGGTGAGAGATAGCCATTAGAGCTCTCTTGGAACGCTTGAAACAATAAGTGGTCCGTGGGTCTTGGCGGTTGAGCGAAAGCTCCCACAACTTGAAATAGAAGTTACAAAGGAGCTCATTGGACATTAATTAGATTTCTTATCTCAGAAAAGAAATGGGCCAATGACTCTCTATACTAACTACAAAAGAATTATGACCATTCCACAAGATAACCATATCTATGAGAGTTGTATGTGTCTCATCTCGGGTATCTTGATCCAAGCTGACCCACTCCCCTCGCAAAAGTGGCCATCTTCTATATCAAAAGCGAATGCACATAGTTTGTCTAGTGATGAAATACCCGTAATAAAAATAAAAATAATGATAAGTAAATGTGATTAACATAACAATTCATCTAAGCAAGACCTATGTCAATTGAATCAAGGCATGCAAAGTAATAAAAAAGATTTACCTAAATGTAAGATCAAATTGGTTGACTTTGCACTCAATCGTCTCATCAAAATATGTTATTTTGACTTTCCAAGTCTCACCTAATAGCTGACTCATCCATTCCTCGGATGGACACTTGCATTGATAAGTAATCTTTGTTTTCTTCATAACATCATATGAACTAAACAAATGTGCAAACAATGAGAATGGAATAAACTAACTAAGATGCACATATTTGGAGCTTGTGATGGAACACTATTGATATCAAATTTTATCTTGGATTTACATGCTCCTGACAACTCCAAGATGTGGCAACAATGGAACATGCTGCAATCTCTAGCTTTCTACTACATATAATGAATCACAAAAATATATTTTTTGAGTTGCAAGTTGACTTGCAAAGCTATTATCATAGATCAAAGAACCTATGTCTTCATGCCAAACATGCATCTTACTGCTCAAACATTCCACATTCTGTCATTCATGATGCAAAGTCGATGGTTGGATATAGAGTTGTTAGTAAAACAAGATTGAATTAGAACACTGCAAAGATTTTCAAAAATAACTCTGATGTAAAATAATAAACAATGCTAAAATTTAAAAACTACTATTTTTTTTATAATTTGCAATGTAGTCTCGTCATGTATAGATGCTATTAACCCTAAATCGAGATGGCCCTAGGTCGAGATGGTGGAAAAAGGAAGAAAAAAGCAAAAAAAAAACATGGAAAAAGAGCAAAGACACACAGGCGACCTCCAAAACCAAGCCGGGGCAAAAAGTGCAATTTTAAATGAAGGGCGCCTCAAAAAAAACTCCAAAAACTCTTGTAAAAGAGTGCCAGGCTTCCTCCTGTGCCAATTGTAAAATACTAGACGGGTGTAGGCTAGAGGCATAAGGCTAGAAGAGGGAAATGGAAAAAAGACCTTGCCACAAGGGCCAGTCATGTAAAAAAGGGATGGGTGCCCGTGGGATTTTAGGGTTTGTATACATAAAGTTCAAAAAGTGAATGAGAGCTCATTCTTTTGGTGTGTGACAACAAGAGTCTTCTTCTTCCTCTTCTCCTCTCCTCATCTTCTTGCTTGTGTGTGCTCTTGAGGGAGGGAGTGTGAGAGTGTGAGGGAGTGAGTGTATGAGAGTGAGGGATCAAGAGGGTGAAGCTCTCCTCTCCTCTTCTTCTCTTCTCTTCTCTTTTCTTGCGCGCGCGGCTATGGAGGATAGAGCTTGGAGATGGAGGAGACTTGAGGATGCTTGAGCTCGCATCAAGGATCGTGGAGCTACCGGGGTGTGTGAGAGAGGAGGCAACTCGTATCGGCATCAAGGTAAGCTCACTACACTCATAGGATTGACGGCGCGTCAGCTAGGTGAGAAATAGCCATTAGAGCTCGCTTGGAACGCTTGAAACAATAAGCCATCCGTGGGTCTTGGCGGTTGAGCGAAGGCTCCCATATTTTGGTTCCATTTTCGGGACCAACGGATTCAAGCTTGAGCACTTGCACGCCTCATATCGAGCATCGAAGTAAGGGATTCATCCCCGAAACAGAGCTTGAGACAGGTAGGAAGTTTGGGTGTTTTTGATCTTCAAAACAAGTAAGTATTTTGGTATATTTTGTTTGTTTGATGATTGGGAAACATGGAAAAATTATTTCAATTTTTTGCTTTTGATTCTTGTTGCATTTAGAGTAGGTTAGGATTAGGAAATCGCACCGAAGAAGGGTAGGGTTTACTGTTGCAAAGCAGGGCAAAGCAGGGCAAAACAGGGCAAAAATCGTGCAAAACTTGGCAAAAAGCTCCCTTGTGATGCCTAAGATCGGCAAGTGATTGATTGGGGGCATCGACACCATACCCGGAAAGGGGCATAAGAGCCAAGAGGCCAAGATAGACCTCATTTGTGACCATTTCAGTGAGAGAGAGAGAGAGAGAGAGAGCTATCACCCGATTCGATCTGATCGCACCATCGACGAGCCTACCGCTCTATCCAGGTATATGAATCCCTTTCCCTACTCCCCTAGATAGGATCTGGAGGTTTGTGCTTGAGACGATTGAGTAAATCGCAAGAAATGACTGAAATCAAACTCTCGTTGTCGACATGCGCCGCGCTCGGCCCGTCTGAACGGTCACTTCTGGGCCGAGTCCCAAAATCGGCCCTCGGCCCTTTTTTGCTCGGCCCACTCAACCCGAAACCCTAATCGGCCCTCGGCCAGACCCACTCGACACATCCGAATTGACCATTCGGACCATCGACTAACTCGGCCCTCAGCCACATGTCATTCTCAGCCCCCCCTCGGCCCAAGTGCCTCGGCCCATCCGAATGACCTCGTCCAAATTAACCACTCGACCCATCCGAGCCAACCTGTCCAAGTAACTTCATCCAAGTCCGCACCTCGGCCCGTCCGAGCCTACCCTGTCCAAGTCCCAAATTCGGCCCTCGGCCCATGCATCTTGACGCGTCCGAGTGACCCACTTGGACCCTGCAATTCGGACCAGCTGGGCCGAGTGGAAATTTTTATCAAATTCTCAGAAATTTGACCTGACCCGCTCAGTAGCGCAAACTGTCTAAAGTCCTTCTGACGCTCAGAAGTCGATTCTGGCACTTGGAATAGACGGAATCGTAGGGAGCAGCTGCTTGGCAGCTTGAAGTAGGTAGCAGTGAGACCCAGAGACCTAGACGCCAAGCATTGAGCAGTTAAAACCTGATTAGCCAAGAACAAACAAGGCAACATACTAGAAAGACCCTAAACCCTGTCAAGGCAGCCAGAAAATTGACCAACAAGCCTATTAGGCCCAAAACAAAGCGAGAGTGCATAAGACGCTTCGAGGCTATTTGCTGCACTCACCTTGAATTTCCGCACTTGAATGCACCTAAAGAAATTGAAAGCCTAGTTGAGCACAAGTGCACTAGGAGCGACGTGCACGCTGAGTGACCATAAATTGAGGATTGTATTCAATAACTGAAGGAACTCACTCAGATAAACCACTCAAGGAACCCACCAGTAGGAGAGGACCCGAGACGTAGACAAACCATCAACGCGCAAAGTAAGACCAAGCAGGTGGCGTCAACGACGTGGATCTGACAAATCCACTCAACATGATCAACAGCTTGGCGGAGCACAACAACACGACTATGGCAGAAGAGGGCTCAAACCATAGGTCTAATGAGGAACTCGACTTGAACGTCTTCTCGGAGGCTATTCAGCAGGCAGCTGGTCAATGGCTACGATGCACTCGCCCGATATGAGCACCGCGGCAGGACGGCAGATGCTATCATCGCAGATCGAGAAGAAGAGAGGAAACTAGCCCGCAAGGCTTTGCAAAGCATAGTCAAATACAATAGGGACCAGAAGGCTAGGAGCCAAAGGCAAAGCACGGAGTTGCATGAGGTGCAGCAAGTGCTGAACCTAGTAGGAAGAAACCGAACAGATCACGAGAGAGCCCTAAAAGAAGACTTGACGTTGAGCGAGCTTCTCATGAAGCGGCTGCTAGATAACACGGCAGCAGAGCAAAGTGCTACGGCACTAGCGATATCTCTACTCGCAGGATTAGGAGCAAACCAAGGCTCAAAGAGCCAGTCTAAAATCCCTATCATTGCCAAGCAACTTGACAAATACCAACCCCACGACGATCCATACAGCTTTGTAGAGCAGTTTGAAAAAGTCTACGAAGCCAACGGCCTCAATGACCTGACTCAACGCTCTCAAGCGTTCGGGCTCTGCTTAGGTGACAAGGGAAGGACTTGGTATACAAGCCTAGATCCCGCAGAACGAGCCAACTTCAGTGGCCTCAAGGATCTCTTCATTAAGAGATTTGTCGAGCCTGGATACTCCGACAATCTACTAGTACCCTTGATGAACGTCAAGCAGAAAGAGAAGGAGGACATTCGCGACTACATAACCCACATGAGGAGTCTCTTTAAGAGAATCCCTATAGGTGAGCTACTGATTGAAAGAGCAGTTTCGACTGTATTCATCAATGGAATTCACGATGAGGAGTTATATAAGGCTTTGGCAGGCAATTCGAGCTTGCAGCGAGACGCACTAGCTAGAGTGTTTGAGGAAGCCATCAGAGTCGATGATCAGCTGAAGGAGCGGAGCTCCAGGAGCTCGAACCTAGGAGAGACCAACTCACGAAGCTCAGAAAGAGCGTCAGCCTCTAGTGAGCGATCAGCCCCATCATCCCAAGATAAGGGGAAGGCCACCGAGACGAATCAAGACTTGGCTAATGTGAAGATGGAGTTAGCCAGGTTGCAAGACATGTTGAGACGACCAACGCGCCCACACATCCAATGCGTGTACTGTGGCGGAAACCACTTACCAGCCGAGTGTCAAGACCCTAGGTCAAGACCTTGTGCTAACTGTGGTAGGTTCGGTCATGACGTCGCACATTGTAGATTACCAAGAAGACTTCCATATTCGCAACCCTACGGCCAGCCTCACCTAGCAAACAAGCTGCAGCCATTCTTCGGAAGGGGAGCCCCATTAGCCCTTCCTGCGCCTAATGACATTAAGCTAGCTATTCCTAGGATGGACATAAACCCTACTGGCATACCCAGACCACCTGGTCCTTACATGACCCATCCACCGAGCGATGCGCCAGTCTACTACATGGAAGAACCAAATGAGGAAGAAGCTTACATATGCCCTTACGTCTCGCAGGACGATGAGGGCAATGCTATCCTCATGGATTATCACCCCGTGCCGGTGATGGCGTTAGGAAGAGGACAAGGTAGAGGCCTAGGAGGGCAGACGCGGGATTTGATCACTTGTTGGACTTGTGGTCACCCAGGTCATGTCTCATCACGCTGCCCTGAAAGGGAGTAACAAAGCAGGGACAAGGCTGACCAAAGGTGTGCTGAGTGCGGAATCACTCATCTCTTCGTCGATTGCCCAAAGCGAAAGCCGTCTTCTAGTTAAGCCAATGTACCATCTGTCCCATTGGGGCTGTTTGGAGTCGAGAACCTCGATGGGGAGGCAACACCTATTCCATTACGGGTCATGACATGTGCCCAGACAAAGTAGGCCGGCATATCACTGCCAGGACCTAGCAACCTTGACACAGCTTTAATAGGGAAGAAAAGTCGCAAGTAGAAGAAGAAGAAGTCGGAAGCTAAAATCGCAATAAAAATGGAGAGTGCTACAACTCTGCCTGCTGGAAAGAAGGCCTCTGACGCAAAGGCAGAGACTTCAGCCCTTAAGACGGCCGAAAAGGGAAGCGCTAAGGTAGGGGAATACCCGCATCGGAAGCGACAGTTAGAGGCCATAGAAAAAGTGAAGGAATCGGTGAAGGAGGCTCAAGAGCATCTAAAAGACGCTAAGCCCATCATAGAGGACGGAATCAATGACCTCTCCAGCATAAGCACACCAACCTCACCTCCTCAACCAAAGTCTCAGGAGAAGCAACTGAACCACAAGCGGTGCCGCTAAGGCCAAGCCTTGGTGCTACAGGGCCACAGTTCAGTCACGGCCATTGGTCAGGATAATCCAGGTTAGGAGAGAGACGAGCACCCAACGATCTCTTGACCACGCCTGTAACACTTAGCCTGGGGGATCTGCTTAGGCAACATCCCACCCTATGCCAAGATCTTAAGCAGTGGGTTGAAGGGTCACGAGAGTAGGTCATGGCAGACCCTCATGACCATGATGCAGAGACGCAAATACCGAGTTTGACGCTGCACTCTATGCCTAAATCCTTACACGTCAATGCCTTCTGGGAAGGTTCCAAGATGCATGCGGTCTTACCAGTTCTAGCCCTAGGTGATACAACGAGAAAGGGGATCGTGGACACGGGAGCTAGGGTTAGTGTGCTTAGCCACGCGGTGCTTTAGACTTGGGGAAACCCGCTTGTCAAAACTGCTAGGTTCAATGTCACATTAGTAAACGGTATGAGAGTCAAGCCATTCGGGGTGCTTAAGAATTGGCCAGTGAAGATTGCAGGTGTCCAATTCTTTGTGGACTTTATAGTCATGAAGGGAGTGGACTACGATAGCAGAGGACTAGCGGGATTGGATGCACGTTCTCGCTACAATGGACCTGCCGTTCTCTGATCACGAGGCATATGAGCAAGCCATCAAAACAATTGGCAAGTCTAACAACACACCCTCCCCACCAATCTGCATAATGGTAGAAACCCTTCGGGGGAAACCTAAACCTATCAACTTCCAAGTCCCAACCAACAAAAGGGAAGTCCAGGAGATACTGGAATACTTAACGGACAAACTAGCTGGCAATCCAGCTGCCAACTTCAAACCACTCTAGGATCTCCTGGGTGAATCCAAGTGGCAATGGACCAGAGTGCATGACTTAAACCTCATGTATAACTGGGCCCTAGTTCTTGACCAACGACAAGAGATATACCAAGCCCTAGGAGACGACGAGCATTCTAACAGAGAGGACTCTCATGACGAATACAAAGACTGCCAATCCTTCAATGAATGAAAGCGAGGGTGAGGTAGACACCATGGAGTCTGACACTGAGGGGCAAGAAATAGAGCAAATACGAGCAGACTCCAAGCCACAGAAAAGAAGTATCTTCAAGATAGAGCGAGGAGTCATGCACATGGAATGCGATCGTACCTAGTTGGAACACGTAGGGGCCATAGATCTTGAGCAAGCATGCCTAGCCCAACCAGGAATGACATCAGTGCTTAGGACAGAGTCGCCGTCAGAACTGCGCCCACCAAGGGAGACCACCTCTTTTAGCGATGGTGGGGAGTTCAACTCTGAGTCGGAGATTAGTTTGGATAGTGATCTAGAAATCCCTAGGCTGCCTATGGCTAGATGCACCAAGGGGGATCTACCCGTCCACCTGAGGTGTAGACGATTAAGGCAGAGAAAGGCAAAACAACCCAAGGATACGCAAACGGAAGAACTGCGAAAACCGCAGGACCTCCCTAAACGATTTACAAAATTCACAAAAGGGGATAGGGTATTCTGCTAGGTACCAAGCATCAAGGGCAAACAAGTGAACCAATTGAGGGACCAGCCAAGGTCAAGGAGATGAACCTATGTAGGCCTTAGGGATCCACAGCCAGGTGTTGCCCATGTAGTAGCCTTGCGCATGCAAGAGGGTTTTAGGGACCCATGATCATGCGGCGCTTGTTGTGACTACGTCCTGGCCTCTTAGATTTAACGTTTTTGGTTTTATGAGGATAGGAGCGGCGATTCCTAGGCGGCGGTTGCAGCTGCTTAGGCTGCCATTGATAGGCTATTGGGCTTTGGGTTTTGCTGTTGCAGGCTGTGATTTTGGAAATCTGGGGGGTGGCGGTCGCGCACTACCCCCCTCCTTGAAGTTGGTTACGAATATTTCTACCGGTGGTGGTGCGGACAGTGATGAGGTCGCGCAGCCCTTGCTAAAGGCTGTGACAATCCGAACATTGCCTATTGCGAGGTGGATGCGTTGCGACTCATAATCAACATTGCAGTGAGTCTGCTTTTTGAAAGTTCACCCCAGTAGCGACTCCGTGCCTGCGTGTTTAACATTTGGCAACACATAAAAAACCATTGGAATAGTCTCAAACTCAATAGAAACAGCGGCTTTGCACTTGTCGAGAAGTGCGTAGGAATGGGCCCCATATGGGCTTAATTTTGCATTAGTGGGTTGAAGTTGTGGTCTGCCAAGTTGAGTCCAATGATCGTGAGTTAAGACATTGAAATCTGCTCCCTTATCGATCAAGGCGTTGAAAGCGCATGTTTGTTTTGCAATGACCGTAATATTGAGGTATGCGGGATCTACGGCTTCCTCATCCTCATCATCAACCTCTGTGATTGTGGCCACTCGTATCTTGACAGGTGGTTCTAACATCGGGGGCTCGTGCAAAGGATGGGTGGGAGGGTAGTACTTCTTGATATGACTGCCATTGAAGAAGCCTATACCCTCACCATCTAAGGTCTCGAGCTCGGCATTGCCTATGCGGCCGATCGCACGAACCTTGAAAGGTCCAAGACCTCTAAATTTCATTTTCTGCTTGTGCCCCTTAACTGAGTAGAGGAGCACTAAGTCACCCTGTTCAAAGTTGCACTACTTGATATGCTTGTCAAACCAAGTCTTGCGTCGTGCCTTCTCACGTATAAGCGCATGGGTGGCTAAAAGGCGAGTCTCTGAGAGGCGCTCCAGTTCGACCAGGCGCTACGTCCATGCCTCCTTCCCTTCCTATCGTTCTTGAAGTGCTATTCTCACGCTAGGAACGAAGAATCCTAATGATAGAACCACTTTAGTTCCATAGGTCAGCCTGAAGGGGATTTGACCGATAGTCGTTTTTTAAGCTGTGCGGTAGGCCCACAGAGCTGCCATCAGCTTGTTGTCCCAGTCGCTGCTTGAGGCTGAGACCACCTTGGTTAGGACATTGATAAGAATCTTATTCGTGGATTCTTCCTGGCCGTTTGCCTGAGGGTAGTATGGAGAAGATTTGCGATGGATGATGAGAAAGGTGGACAGGAGATGCGCTATCACTTCATTGATGAAGTGCGTGCCTTGGTCACTCACCAGTTTGATGGGGCAGCTGAATCGTGAGATCACCTGCTCCCATAAGTCCTTGGCAGTCATCCTAGTGTTGTTTTTTTGTGTCGCTCTTGCCTCTATCCATTTCGTAAGGTAGTCCATGTCCACAATGATGTACTTGGCTTGTGAATACTGGGTAGCAGGACTGATGGGTCCTATGAAGTCAATTCTCCATTTTTCGAAGAGTTGTCGTGCGATAACGGGGGTCAATTCCATCTAGTCCTTGTGAATTGGGACTTTTGTCCGTTGACACTCGTCACAATGCTTGACGAATAGGGTTGCATCGTGGAAAAGCGTGGGCTACCATAGTTGAGATTGCAACACTTTTCATGCTGTCGTGTCTCCGCTAAAATGCCCTCTAGCAATGCCGCTGTGCACTTTTGAGAGCACATCGTGCATCTCATGTTCGCATATTCATTTGTGCAGCAATCCATCTTGCCCCAGCCTGTAGAGTTGGCCTGCGATCAGCTGATAGGGCTGGATCTTAAGGATTAATCACCTAAGTCAGGCTTTTCTATTGGTCAATCAGGTAGTCCGTGTTCAAGTACTTGGACTATATCATCTACCCAATATGGCGTTAGATCAGCCTTGAATAAATCTTTCTTGTTGGATAGGGTAAAGAGATGGGCGTCGGGTAATTCGTCAACAATGCCTTGTCCAGCGGCCTCTCGCATGGGAATGTGTGACATATGGTCAGCCATGTAGTGCTATTTTCCTTTTTGTACAACCATGGAGAAGTCGAATCCCAAGAGCAAAAGGAGCCACCGAGCTATGCGTCCTGTAGCGCAAGGTTTGTTTACTAGATAGAGCAGGGCTTGATGGTCCACAAAGAAGGTAAAAGGTCTGGCCAATAGATAGTGTCGGAATTTCTTCACAGCAAACACCATGGCTAACCCTTCTCTTTCTGTCGTCGAGTAGTTCATCTCCATCTCAGTGAGTTGTCTGCTAGCAAAGCTCACTAGATACTCTAAGTTGTGTTCACCAAGTTGGCACAACACTGCCCCCACGACGAATTTAGAAGCATCGATATGCACGTGGAAAGTAATGGTCCAATTTGGGGCTCGTAGAATTGGTGCTGTGGTTAGAGCCTTTTTCAATTCTTCATATACTCGTTGGCATGCCTTGGTCCATTCAAAGACGATCAGCAGTTTGTACAAGGGTCTCGCAATCAATGCATAATTTAGTACAAACCGCCGATAGTACCCCGTATGGCCTAGGAAGCATTGAACTCCCTTGTAGTTGATTGGGGCTGGAAGGTCGACAATAACCCTGACTTTCAAAAAGTTAGTGGCAATGCCGTTCTTCGACACCACGTGCCCTAAGATGCATCCATGCTTTACCCAAAACTGGCACTTTAAGGAGAGACGATATAAGCGATACCACTCAAAGACTGCATAGAGTTTGTCTAAGTGTTCGGTCCAGGTCGAATAAACACAGAGGTCATCAAAAAAGACTTCCAACTCCTTGTGAAGCATGTCTTTAAAGATGGTGCACATGAGGCATTGGAAGGTGGCAGGGGCATTCGTCAACCCGAAGGGCATGACTATGTAAGCAAAGACGCCCCACTCAGTGGCGAAGGCAGTCTTGTGCATGTCCGCAAGATGCACTTGCACCTGGTTGTACCCTGAGAAGCCATCCAGAAAACTGTAGGCTTTCTTGCCCGCCACTCTCTCAAGCATGTGCTCAGTGTACGGCAATGGATAGTTGTCCCTCTTAATAACAGCGTTCACCTTCTTGTAATTGATGCACACTCGGATTTTTCCATTCTTCTTCATCACGATGACTATGGGTGACACCCAGTCTGTGTGTTCAATTTTGTAAATGAATCCCGCTTTCATCAGCTTATCAATTTCCTCTTTGAAAACATGAGCATGTTTTGGATTCATAGGGCACGGTCACTGCTTGACCGGCGTTGCGTCTGGCGTCATGGGTATGTTGTGAGTCACGACACTTGGATCTACCCCCTTAAGCTCGTCTAAGGACCAGGTGAGCATGTCTATGTACTCTCGCAAGAGAGCGACAAGACTCATTTCTTCTTCCTCAGTCAAGTCATCGGCAATGAATACCGGTCGGGGTGTTTCCCCTTCCTGGCCCCATGGAAGAACACATCAAAGGACACCCCTACCTCGACCGCTTATTGACTGAGGAAGAGTTACACATTGCTAACCGTGTCAACTCTGGTGACTTCCTAACAGATGTTCTCATATACATCATGCAAGTTGGGATTAAACCCTCGGATCTAGACCGTGACGCTCACTTAGAGTACAACCCCCAGTTCTATGATTGGCTCCTTCACAAGTAACTCCTACGTCACCATGCCAAACGCCCTTGCCTTTCTGACCCTAAATCCTAGGAAGGATTCTTCTCAAGCTGGAAGGGGAGGGGGTGAGTGAGGTGAATCAAATCACGCCAACCAAATCAAAATTAGTGAAACATATAAACATATATTATGAAAAACGGGAAAAAAGTCAAAGGCTGAAAAGGAAAATCTACAATGGTTCTTAATGGATTCATTCAAAAAGCATAGAGTTTCTCTTTTTCATCAATCAGCAAATTACTATGTGGAAGCACTAACAAAAAATTCGATTTATGATAGGAACGAAAAATGTCGCAACAAGACCGAGCCCACCGGCTTCCATTCACGGAAGAGGAGAGAACACAGTATAGCATCACCCTGGAGAGCCGCGCCTACAACCAATTAAAATTCTGAACTATTCATAATATAGAAGGATTAGTGGCCAAGGAAGAGGCAGCCAGGAGAGTCGTTGAAAGCTGCAACTTCAACAAGTACCCGGAAAGATTTGCACAAGAACCCGACCACACAAGCTGTGTGGAATTTCTCAGGTCTTACGACCCCGACAACGAATGTGGCACCATCACAGTGGGAAGGGGACAGAATGCCAAGCAAGTATTGGTTCGCTTAACCCCGGCCTTGGTGGAAAAGGCACTGGGACTAGAACCAAAAGTGGAAAAGAAGCAGAAGAGAGACGTGTACGCCATGCTAGGGATGAGGAAGGAGGACGTGCTGACGAACGACGGCATCACCATCCAAGATATCCCCGATGCAGAAACCAGGTTGCAGGTGAAACTCTACATGCACTCTTTTCCAGCCAACGCTACAACATGTTGATGCACCGAATCAATGTGCCGATATTGGAGAACGTGGCGGCTCACACCCTGCATGAAGTCAATTGGAACGGCTACATGCACAAAACCATCGACCAGGAAGCTAGAGTGCTAGCCTTAGGAAGCATACCCGCAAAAGGAGAATCCCCAGCGTCTAAGGCCGCAGAAAGAAAGAAGGCCTCCTCCAAAGCCTCGTTCATCGCCTATGGGAGCATCTTAACAACGCTCATCCAGGAGGCCGTGAAAGAGACGCAGGAGTAGAAGAGAGAAAATGGGAAACGCTTGATAGGTCATCCCCTCATCAACACCAGGAGAGGACTGAGACCGAGGAAGAAGGGGAAGAACAGAAAAGCAAAAAGCAGGTCAGGGAAACCAAGAAGACGGCAGCACAAAAGAAAAAGAAATAGGATGAAGGCCGCAAGAAGGAGAAGGAAGACGGAGAAAGCAAAAAGGCAATTCCTCAAGGAGGCCGAGAGAGAGAGGAAGAGGAAGCAGGAAGAAGAAGAAACAACAGAGCAAGTCAAGCGGGCTAAAAAGGCATCAAAGCAAGAGGCTGAAAGGAGAAGAAGAGAAGAGCAGGAAGAAAAAGAGAAACTAGAGGAAGAATACAAAAAGGGCCAAAAAGGAAAGAAGAAGAAGAGTTGCAGAGGGAAGAGGAGGACTTGGCCGAGGCTACACGCCGGTCCATTGAGCAGCAATGCAGGGCAGATGATCCAGAAGCCTGGAACCAGCCGAGGAAAGAAGGGCCTAGCTCCAGCATGCAGGCACCAAAAGCCGCGCCGCCCGCAATTCTGGAAGGAAAAGGCAAAGCACCCCTCCATCCTATCCCCACCCTCATGGCACCCTCCGCCCCGCTGAATCCACTATGCTCACCCCTAGCATCCCCACCAGCCTGGAAGTTTCCAACCTGGTGGCCTGGATGCAATACTTCATCAATAAAGAAATGGCCCAAGGGAAGAGCATGGAAACCATGACCACGGGGCCAAAAAGACCAGCCGTAGATGCAGAATCGAGGCAGGACCAGAAGCGTTCGTGTGTGGAGGCCTCAACCACCCCCACCCATGCAACAATGACGCCACCAGCCAGTTACAACAAATACATCACTGAGTTGCTCTCCCAACTGGAGAGGGAGAAGGAGGAAAAAAGAATGGCGGTTGGCTGAGTTGGTGGCAGAGAAAGAGTCTGTGCCAACCTTCCAACTGGAGAACACCCGCATCATAGCCATGCAACAACGCCAAATATTTAAACTCAAGCAAGAATTGAAAGCAAAAGAGGACATGGAAGAAATCTACAAACAACGGCTTGAGGACAAGAACCAAGAACTTGTGCAAATGCAACGGGAATACAAGCTCCTCCTGATGCAATATAAGGAGCTGGAGGCAAAAACCGCCACCATTGAGCAAATGATGGAGGAACTAAGCGCCAAAGAAGAGGAGAGAAGACAAGAGAGGGAGCAACAATGAAAAGAGATCAAGTCCATGACCGATCAACTACAGCTCGGGAGGAAAGAGCAAGAGAACATGAGCAAAGAACTCAGATCCCAGGAGCAGAAGCTTGTAACCCTAGCACAAAAGTAGGGGGAGAGCATGGAAGGAATGAGCAAAAGGGCCGAGGAATGGGCCACACAGAACGAGAAATGGGTGAAGGCACTGGCGCGGCGCCTCACCTTGGTGGAGAAAGAAAAAATCTTCGCAGAAAGCAAAGCGGATACCGCCCAAATAGCCTTCACTGCCCAGCAACAAGCCTTCCTCAACACACTACTGGACACAACCCAACTGGAGGGAAAGGAGTCGTTGGAGGTGGTGCAGAAGAAACTGAGCATCGCACGCAGAGCCCTGCATGCGGGGCTACAGATGCCACCCCAACCTGCGGAGGTTAGGCTAGGCTTAGAAGAACAGTGAAAGTACCTGCTATTGGCCAGCCTAAACCCCCAAGAGGTGGATGCACTCGGCTTTGAGGAAGGGGCGCAGCTAGACGACTGGCAGGGGGAGGACACTGACATTGAATTTGTCATAAGAAGAACCAGCGAAGAAATAATCCCACAACCCCCCTCGCCGCACGATCAGGAACAGCAACAACTTGACCCGCCCCTGGACAGACAAACCATGCTCAAGGAGCGACGGAGAAAATTGGTGGAAGAAGCCAGAAGGCAACTACAAGCCAAGCTAGTCGTGCGGCCATCTGCATCCCTCCCACCATGCCCCGATGACCTCCCAACGCAATTCCACGCGGAGCTGGTGATCTCGGAACGGCAGGAAATTGAAAATGACCCTTTTTCTTTCAGTTTTCTTATGCCCAACAGCCTGAAAAGGGTCCTACCAATTAAAGTAATGGAGGAGGTGATCGCGGCTGGCAGTCAACTAGGCCAAAAATGGCTAGACGACAGGGCAAAGACCCCTACTCTGTGGGGGTACGGAAGAAGCACAGTTTTGGCAAGACAAAGTGTTCGAGGTGCCACACAGTGTAAGGGGTTACAACTGCCAACCTCTCTAGAGAAGGCAAATATGTGATATTAACATACTCGCCTGGATGGCATTTTGCAACACCCTACCCTACGAGAGGAACAACCCCACATTCATGGCGTATCCTCGTAGGGTAGGCGTGGATTTTGTCGCCACCCTCCATAGGCGGCATGACTTCCCCATCATCTACAATTCCAATGCCACCTCCTTCGAGAATGCCCTCCTTTTTTATTTAGGAAGTCTAACTGACTCCATGACGCGCTTTCTTGCAAACTTCTCCTCCTGTCCACATCCCGCCTTTATAACTACATGTAATTACCTTAGGCTTCTTAAGCTATTACTCAAGCAAGATCCGACACTGCAGGAGAATGGCTTACCCCCCCTCTTTTTTTATCCCAACGCTATTGATAGCTGTGCTATGGCACGCTTAATGATGAGAGCTAGCCTACTTCCCTCCTTTTGCCTAGCTCTCCTAGAGGACATGAGTGACAGCCAATTTACTAGGTGTAATCATCCCTTCCTCTCCACTACCTCTCTCCACGTCCGTATGAACCTGAAAGGGTACATGCAAAGCCACCAATTTTTGTGCAAATCCATTCACCCTCCTTCCCCTCCTCATTCAGATGAAGAGGATTAGGTCTAGATGTCAATCATTCCACTACTGGCCAAAAAAAAAAAGCAATAAAAACACTGACTGGACAACACCACCCACTTGCAGAAGCACTTACCACCACATAAAGCACGATCACTGCACTTAGGGGTTCTTAAGTTAGGTGTGTTCGGTGGCTTCGGATGGCCGGCTCCACTCCCACGACTCCACTCCCAACCCCCTAGCTCTTTTTGCTCCCCCACTTCACGCTTAGTACACATCAAGGGCAAGACATACCTAGAAGGTAACACTCACCTATGGTTAGACTTATCACCCTAAGCCACTTGCACCGCACCCCCCTTGGCACAAATGGGGTCCTCAAGTGTGGGACATCGCCCAGGCTCGCCTGTGGTTAGACCCACCTCCCCATTCCACTAGCACGAGCACAATGCACTAACACGCTGAGGTAAGCACTCCCCTTAGGAACAGCACCGCACTTTCTCCTTCCAAACATCAGAGAGCAACAAACCACCGACTTCGGAGGCCCCGTCAACCACGCAATACCCGTTTGGCTCGTCTGACAAAAATTTCACAGCTCCTATAAACATCTAAGTCTCCAAGTGGCCCTCACCATTGCACCACTTGGCCAATTGCCCGCCAACCTACAACAACACAGAAGTGCCATGGGACTGGCACCCGGCTAGGAGGGGGGTAATGTTAACCCCAAATCGAGATGGCCCCAGGTCGAGATGGCGGAAAAAGGAAGAAAAAAGCAGAAAAAAAACATGAGAAAAGAGCAAAGACACGCAGGTGACCTCCAAAACCAAGCCAGGGCAAAAAGCGCAATTTTAAATGAAGGGCGCCTCAAAAAAAACTCGAAAAACTCTTGTAAAAGAGCGCCAGGCTCCCTCCTGTGCTAATTGTAAAACACTAGATGGGTGTAAGCTAGAGGCATAAGGCTAGAAGAGGGAAATGGAAAAAAGACCTTGCCACAAGGGCCAGTCATGTAAAAAAGGGATCGGTGCCCATGGGATTTTAGGGTTTGTATACATAAAGTTCAAAAAGTGAATGAGAGCTCATTCTTTTGGTGTGTGGCAACAAGAGTCTTCTTCTTCCTCTTCTCCTCTCCTCATCTTCTTGCTTGTGTGTGCTCCTGAGGGAGGGAGTGTGAGAGTGTGAGGGAGTGAGTATGCGAGAGTGAGGGATCAAGAGGGTGAAGCTCTTCACCATCTCCTCTTCTCTTCTTCTCTTCTCTTCTCTTTTCTTGCGTATGTGGCTATGGAGGATGGAGCTTGGAGATGGAGGAGGCTTGAGGATGCTTGAGCTCGCATCTAGGATCGTGGAGCTACCACTTGGAACGCTTGAAACAATAAGCGGTCCGTGGGTCTTGGCGGTTGAGTGAAGGCTCCCACAGATGCTCACGATGATTTCATACTTGCAGCTTCTTCTCTTAATACTTCACAGCTAATTGATGCCGTGTCTGGGTATACTCAATGTTGGATTATAGATTCAAGGGCTTTCTTTCACGTGGCTCCTCATACAGAGTGGTTTCACTCCTATCACAGTATTACTAGATCTGTCCATTTGGGTAATGACCTGGCATTGTAGATAGTTGGTATTGGTGATGTCCTTGGTTCAAGTTGCATGTTTACTCTTCATGATGTGCGTGATGTATAGGATCTCACAAAGAGCCTTATCTTTGCTAGCACTTTGGATAATGCAGGTTATATAGTTTCTTTTGGTGATTACTCGTGGGAATCTTATCATTGCATGTGGTGACCATATTTTGGTAGTGGATGTAGTTTCTTATGTATCTCTTTGGCATTGCCACCTTGGGCACAAGTCCCAGAAAGGAGTGAAAATGCTTACTCATTTGCAATATTTTCGCCCCTTGATTGTAAGTGCTTTGAGTCTTGTA
The DNA here is from genome assembly GCF_053477565.2 of Lygodium microphyllum. NCBI lineage: Eukaryota > Viridiplantae > Streptophyta > Polypodiopsida > Schizaeales > Lygodiaceae > Lygodium > Lygodium microphyllum. Next base: position 95,399 of record NW_028229587.1, on the reverse strand, counting down.
ATCATTGTTTATATGGCAAGCACACATGTATACATAGAAAGTCTGGTATGATATGCATGGGTGAGCCATTGGCTCTTGTTCATTCGAATGTATGTGGTTCCATGCCTTGCAAGTTGTTAGGTGGCATGAAGTATTTCATTACTTTCATTTATGCCTAGGTATATCTTATTAAGCAAAAATCAAAAGTCTTGGCCACATTTCATCATTGGCTTGCTTTGGTTCCAAACCAGTCTAGTTATAGGCTAAAATATCTAAGGTCAAATAATGGGGGTGAATATGTCTCTAAAGCCTTTGAGAAATTTTGTGAGATGAGAGGGGTGTTAAATATTAGTTGATCGGCCCCGTACACACCCCAGAATGGTATGGTGGCTAAGTATATGAATAAGACAATTCAGGAGTAAGTTCGCAGTATGCTTAGCCAGGCAGGCTTATTGCTGTATTTTTGGGCTAAGGCAGTTACTACTATCATGCACTTGATAAATCTCTTCCCATGTACTACTCTTGACTGTTAGGTTGCAAAGGAGATATGGCCCAGAAAACCTCCCTTATATGTTCATTTGCATGTCTTTAGTTACGAGGCTTTTTGCCATGTACCCAAGGATAAGCACAATAAGCTAGATCCTAAGTCTAGAAAATGCATCTTTCTTAGTTATGGGGATGCAAGTGAGATGGGCTATCACCTATGGGATCTGCAGGCTCAGAAGGTTATCTACACACATGATATTATTTTTCGTGAGGAGAAAATACATAAGCAACTTGAGCATGTCGTTGAGGTACGCAAGGTAATATTTTAGGAGGAGTCTCCTCCTATTACTGTGCAGCTAGCTAGACAGCCTGTCGCCGCAGCAATTGATGCCCTAGTGGCCCATGTCCCTAATACTCCACAGCATGTACATGCCCCACAACCAGCTTTGAGGTGATCTACTAGAGATAGACACCAGCCTGCGCGATTTTGAGCCCTCTATGGATTATGTTATGGTGATAGATACTAGTGAGCCTCTTACTTATGATGAGACCATAAGTAGAGTGATAGTCACGCTTAGGAGAGAGCCATGTATCAGAGTATGACTCACTACAAAAAAGTCATACGTGAGACTTGGTTCTTTTGCCTAGTGACAAGTGTGCTTTGCCATGCAATTGGGTGTACAACTTGAAAAGCACCCCTGAACGCCCCAAACCAAAGATACAAGACCGGATTGGTTGTTAAGGGCTTTAAGCACGAACATGGTGTGGACTTTGATGAAGTCTTTTCTCCTATTGTGCAAATGACTACCCTACACTTGGTGTTGGCTTTGGTTGCTCAGCTTGGCTTGGATCTTTATCAAATGGATGTCAAGACAGCTTTTCTTCATGGAGACTTGCATGATGAGATTTACATGGAGCAGCCTAAGGCCTTTGTATGTAGAACATGGTAAGGAACACCTAGTATGCAGATTGATAATGAGTCTTTATGGCCTTAAGCAAGCACCTAGAAAGTGGTATCAAAATTTTGATGCCTTTATGCACTCACAGGGATATTCACACAATGATATGGATCCATAGTTATACATGAAGAAGGCTCGTGATGCCACAGCCTTATGATTTTGATCCTCTGTGTGGATGATATGTTGATTGTTGCTGGGAGTGCTCATGATGAGCTGGATGCCTTGAAAGGTCAACTCAAGAAGAGCTTTGAGATGAAGGACATGGGACTGGCCTCACATTTTCTTGGGATACGCATTACGTGCAATCTAGAAGGTCCTTGAGCAGTTTCATCTGCATAATATTAAGTCTATTGCCTGTCCTTTACCTTCTCGCATGAAGATTAGTTTGAAAACCTCTCATATGTGGTCTCTCCCTGGGGGTAGTGCTAGTCTTCTTATCATGCACAAGACGTAGTTGGATTAGTTTGGGAGACAGGTCAAGCCGAGAGTAATGTCCTGCACTTAAGGATCAAAATTGTGTATAGATTGTGGTGCAAATATTATGTGAGTGCACGTGCATACTTAGATATACGTAGTTAGAAGACTGTTGGTCTAGTTCCCCGTAGCAATGTGTGGATGAAGCAAGGGTTCAATGGGGTGGAAAAAATTGTCAATGTTGAGGAGTACACTTGAAGGCTTCTTGAGACATCATTTGTGATTTTGTCAACACCATGTAGCATAATTGAGCTCATTAACGCCTTAGCTTTTGGTAGCTAGTGGCTACTTGTATTGTTCAAAGAGTACAGAGTACCTTTCCATGGTCTTTCGTGCCTTGCTTACCACTATTGATTGCAATGGTACTAAGAAGGGGTGCAAAAAAGAATTGTGTGAATGGTTCAGGGTGACAAGTCTAACCATAGGCGACACAAGCTCCCTAGGTATGTCCTACCCTTGATGTGCCCTGAACAATTGTGGGGGATGTGTAAAGGGCTAAGGGAATAGGGATGGAGCCAGCCGGCCAAGGTCACTAGACGTACCTAATTTGAGGACCCTTGGGTGTTGTGTTGTGATCGTGAATGCTTTTTTTTTCCTTTTTTTTTTCTCTCTTTTGTTGATTTCTCTCTTTTTATTTTTTCCTTTTTTTCTCTCTTTTTTTGTGTGGATAAAATGAATACAACCAATGCAATACATTGAAGCTATTAGCCTTTCATTTGGACTAAGAAATGTCGAGATCCAAAGGATGTGAAAAAAAGATATTACAAGGATGATTTTGTTACTCGCCTCGATGCCAGAGGAACAATTGTTGAGATGAAGAGATACCTTTGAGATTTTGCAAACCTCTTTGTAACGTGTGAGACATCGAAACAATCAAGTTAGCAACTGCAGTGAGCCGAATGTAGAGTCTAGCTAAGAAAGGGAGAGTAGCCAATGACTATGTTTTGGGCCATGCTCAAATGCAATGTGTGCTTTTTGTAGGAGTGATTTTCTCTTCCGACGGGGCTTTCGTCATGGCTCTTTGTTTCTTGGTATTTTTGTCGCTTTCTCCATAATGGTTCTTGTGGGGTTGGTGGTCTTGTGGTGACTTGGACTTTGAACGCTTTCATACAGAGACCTATGTCATCCTACATTCATCTGGCAACTTGTGAGAGTACATGCAAGTCGTATGCTTCGACCCCCTAATGAACAGGTGCAGCTCAAAAAGACATCACTTATCTGAATCCCACAGTGTTGACTTCGGTGCATATTACCTACGCTTGATTATCGTTGCCTATGTGTGTGCTGGCTTTGTTTTTTTGGTATTATCTATATATAGTCACAAAACACATTGTTTATTTATATACACATTTATAAATCCATGTCACTTCGTGAGAATAAAAACCAATTGTAGAACTCACGATTGTACTGGAGTGTGGCACAAGCATCTAGTACTCATGGCAGCCTTCTCAATAACAACAGATATTTTGCAACATCGAGTAGCATGGTACCTTGTTCGAGTCTATTGGCAACATGTAGCTCTTCCTCAGTGAGAATTTTATCAATCAGAGAGTTCTCTTAGCTAGCTTCAACTAAGTCCATACCCGGAATGGTAATTAGTACTCGAAAGGAAGTTGGCACCACATAGGTTGGGTATCTTTGAGACCGCCATTTGGCCAATCGCTCCTCTGAGACTGTCATAATCTAGGGGCTCCAAGTTCAGCCATTGTAGCGTGGTTTTCAAACCAATGCTTTTCAAATTGACTTCGACCCTCTAATTGTCGCTTTAGCTGCTCTATCTCAAAGAGATTCGGTTGGCAAAGCACTTCATTGAATGTCACAGTTAAGCTAGTTCGTCTCAGCTCCCTCGTCAGAGATAAGTTGCATGCGTTCATATAGGAACTTGTCATAGTGCTCATTATTATATTATTGCTCTTCCTAGGATAGCAGATATGACAAATATTCCTCAAGCTTCTCCCTAGGGAATGTGCCCATGTCCGCAAGGATGTAAGCACATGAGAATAATTTGAGTTTAGCCTCCAACTCGGTCAAGCACTCTATGACACTTCTATGTTCTATGAAGGCTTTCTTGGCTACTATCTCATGCAAGGTTCTGGGAGTTTCCCTAGGCTTTAGCATAGCTAAGGGCTCAAGCCTAGATGAGCAAGATTGGTTAATGCTAGGATTGCGTATGTCCTTGAGATTGTCATGTTTCTCTTGAGGCTTTAATCCTATTGTGTCATGGTTCTCCTTGGATGTGACTGGTATAGTTTTGTCAACCTGTTGTGACAGTGTTGTATCCACTCTTAATTGGTCAATGTAAGTTCTATTGTCGGTGGATTGAGTGTTACAAGCAACCGTTGATGGTAATGGTTGCTTTAACTTATCAGAACACACGGATGTGTCTGACGTTTCACCGTTGTTAGGAGAGATGGAAATGGGTTTATTCGTGGGCGGACTCCATGCTTTTTTTCTCAGCTCTTCAGCATTCTCAGCCTCAATCTTCTTGGCATCTACAATCATTTGCAACTACTATTGTCTTCATTGTTTTCTCCTCTTTTTCTTGGGCGATTGAGGTGTATCCTTTAAAGATTCAGGACCCTGAACTAGGTCAACCATTGATGTGCTTGGTTGGGCCTCATCATTCTCTTTTTTTGGCATGTCATGTTGAATAGCCTCGCAAGGTTGTGAGGGTACAACTGCCTCTCTTCTTGGAGAGTCTAGCTCTTCAGTTAATTCCCTTGCATTTAGCTCCTCATCCGATTGCATTGGAAATTGCTCCTGATTGGGTGTTTTCTCTAGACTCTTGTCCTTACCCTCTAGAACATGCCTCCATTGCTTCTTGTCAGAGCGGGTGTTGTGTTTAGAGCTTTTTTTTTCTCTTGCTCTCGAGCTTTGGGTGACTCTAATGTAGAACTAAGAGACGGTTTAGGGTTTCGATCATGTAGGCTTGGACGAAACCACGTGAAGAAGTCAAGGTTGTATTGATGGGAAGTATAGAGATCTAGGATTGCAGGGTCTTGAATGAGGCAGAAGACATATGTGCTAACATCAAGTACCATGCTCCCTACTCCTAGTCTACTAGCCACATGTAGATCTTGTGGGAGCTTTCACTCAACCGCCAAGACCCTCGGACCGCTTATTGTTTCAAGCGTTCCAAGCCGAGCACTAATGGCTACCTCTCACATAACCGACGCGCCATCCATATCTACGGGTGTAGTGAGCTTACCTTCATGCCGATCGAGTTACCTCCTCTCTCGCACACTCTGGTAGCTCCACGATCCAAGTGCAAGCTTCAAGCAAGCTCCATCCTCAAGCTCCACGCTCCAAGCTCCATTGCCGCGAGCAAGACAAGAGAAGAGAAGAGAAGAGAAGAAGAGAGGAGAAGATGGAGAGCTTCTCCTCCTCGGTCCCTCACCCTCACACACTCACTCCCTTACACTCTCACACTCCCTCTCTTAAGCACAAGCTCAAGCAAGCAAGAAGAAGAAGAAGAAGAAGAAGAGGAGAGCTACTTTTGGCCACACACAAGAATGAGCTTCTCATTCACTTTTCAACTTTATATACAAAACCCTAAATCCCTTTTGGGCGGTCATCCCCTTTTCCCCTTTTTTATATGGTTGGCCGTAGCGTAGGCCCTTTTTCCCATTGTCATTCTATCTTCCTAGATTCCTTTCCACCACCCATCTACATTTATAAATTGCACGGGTGAGAGCCCGGCGCTCCTTGAATTAAACTATGATGCGCTTGCGCTCTTTTACAAAAGTTTTGACTTGCGCTTTTCCTTGTGCGCCTTTCTCTTCCGTTTCTCTTTGCCTTGGCCTTTGTCTTTGTCTTCTGCTTTAGCTCTTCTAGATTTTCCACCTTCGTTCGTTTGAGGCTTAACATTACCCCCCTCCTAGACGAGTGCCAGTCCCATGGCACTCACCGTCATAGGTAGCAGGCTGTAGCATGCACCGAAGACGTGGGTGACAAGGACGCCTGTGGTTTCTGTGGAGGAGTGTTGGTGGTGGTGTGGAAGAAGGTCCTGAGGGCCTGTTGGTGGCCAAGGTGGCTGGTGGAAGGTTGTTGGAGTTGGTGGTAGAGCTATTTTGTGTTGGGGATTGCATTGATGGCCAGCACAAGTGTTGGTTTGTTGGGGATGCTGCACATGACGATTGTTTGCGGGCTTGTCAGATGGTAAGGGATAAGCATTCAGAGTTGGGTATTGATGAAGAGCGAACGACACTTTCGTTGGAGTCTTCAACACCTGCAATTGGAAAACCTCTCATGTGGTCTCTCCTTAAGGGGTAGTGCTAGTCTTCTTATCGTGCATAAGACATAATTGATTAGTTTGGGAGACAGGTCGAACTCTAAGCAAGCCTGGAGTATTGTCCTGCACTTGAGGACCCAAACTGTGTATATACTTCGGTGCAGATATTATGTGAGTGCTTGTGCATACTTAGATATTACTTAGTTAGAAGACTGTCGGCCTAGTTCCTTGTATAGCAATGGGTCAGTGAAGCAAGGGGCTAAGTTGATGGAAAATTTTGTTGATGAAGACGGGGAGTACACTTGAAGATTGCTTGAGACATCATTATGGTCTTGTCAAGGCAATGTAGCATAATTGAGCTTCTTGATGTCTTAGCTTTTGGTAGCTAGTGGCTACTTGTAGTGCTTGGAAAGTATGGTGTACTTTTCCATTGTCTTTCATGCCTTGCTTACCACTGTTGATTGTAATGGCATTGAGATGGAGTGTAAAAGAATTGTGCAGGTGGTTCAGGGTGATAGGTCTAACCATAGGCGAGGCAAGATCCCTAGGTATGTCATGCCCTTAATGTGCCCTGAATAATTGTGGGGGACGTACAAAGGGCTAGGAGATTAGGGACGGAGCCAGCCGACCAAGATCACTGGACGTACCTAATTTGAGGACCCCTAGGTGCGGTGCTGTGATCGTGTGTTCTTTTTTTCTTTTTTTTCTCTCTTTTTTTTCTTTTTTTTTCTTTTTTTCTTTTCTTTTCTTTTCTTTTCTTTCTTGCTTTCTTTCTTTCTCTTTTTTTTTGGTGGAAAAAATGAATACAATCAATGCCATACATTGAGGCGGTTAGCCTTTCATTTGGATTGGGAAATGTTGGGATTTAGAGGCTATGAAGAATTGATATTACAGAGATGATTGTGCCACTAGCCTTGATGCTAGAGGAACTGTTGTTGGGATGAAGAGATACACTTGAGATTTTGCAAACCTCTTTGTAACATGTGAGACATCGAACAATTGAGGTAGCACTTGGAGTGAGCTGTGCATGGACAAGGGCAGAGCATCTTGTGAATTGAATCCTGGATGATGAAGAGACGTTCGCCCTTGTTAAGAGCGTGGCTCCTGCCCCAACATAGAGTTTAGCCAAGAAGGAGGAGGTAATCAATGATTATGCTTTGGCCATGCTCAATTGCAATATGTGCTTTTTCTGCAGAGGTGTCCTTGGGTTCTCATCCAGTGGTGTTTCCATCGTGGCTTTTGTTTCTTGGTATTCTTGTCACTTTCTCCATAATGGTTCTTTGTGGGGTTGGTGGTCTTATGGTGACTTGGATATTAAACGTCTCTAGACCTTGACCTGTGTCATTCTGCATCCACTTGTCACTTCGTGAGAGTATATGCTCACTCGCATTAAGTACATCAAACCAATGCAATCATGTTAAGACATAATTTTTCAGAATGCTATGATGCCTATCCCATTACTTGTTAAGATCGCATACATTAACGGTAGGTGAAGGAAGTGTGTACAAGTGGGGATCTTGCCCCTTTACTCATCAAGAACAAAAAGTTATGGCATGATGACTTGTCAAGCTTCTTGTACATCATAGTGGCTTAGTCGATAGGTACTAGGCGGGGTGAGTCTGGTTGGCTAGGCGACCGGGCCGATGCTAGTGCGGGGCTCCTGTGAGGTTGGGCAGGAAACATGTCGGCTGGGACATGAATGATGTAGTCCCAGGCCGCGACCGTTTCCAAAATGTCTTTAAACTGTTCATTGAATTCTTCCCTGTCCCGAGCTGCCCTTTCTGCCCTTGAGCATCTGGTGTCCGAGCGTACGTTGGGGGTTTGTGCCACTGGTGTTGCCACATTGTGTGCGCCTCCTTGAGAGTTCACTCCCTTGGCCCGCAGCTTCTTCGGCCTTCGTCCGGGGCGGTGTCGCTTAGGGCCACGTTTCTTGGCGTACCTTTTAAGAGTGGGCGTGTAGCACATCGGCAGAGGGGTGTGTGCTGCATGTTCCCATCGGCTGGCGAAGAGCATCCTTGCAAGCTAGCTGCCCTTGGTTCTCCATGTTTTCCTCGCGGGGGGCCTGTAAGATGCGAATCAAGGATTAGGATTTGTCACATGATAAGACCATTTATATGTAAGGGATTATAGTGCAGGTTATCAAGCGCATAGGATGAGAGGGGGAGGGGTGGGGTATGCAGTGTTGTTGTAGAGGGATGGCCCCTGTGATGTACATTTAGCCTCCTGCCATTAGCAGATCTTGGTTCACACCGAGTTACGTCGGCTGGCGGTCATGGATTTAGGCAGGGCTCCACCTTGGAAGGATAGATCGGAAAGGGAAGAAGGTGTATAGAAAAGGGGCTGCACCTTGTCTACACCATTAGAGTTGTTGGTCAAGGCTTCCTATGGCGGTAATGTGGGTTGCGTGTCCTTCACTTGGAGGTGGGGATGGTCACACGGCTTTTAAATGCGTGATGAGAGGAGGACTTGAGAAGCTTAGCCTATCAGACCCAACTCTTCTCCCTGCGCTTGACTATCATTGCTTGTGTGTGTTGATGTTGTTTATACACGGTGACACACAAATCAGTGTTTATTTATATACATATTTATGAATCCATGTCACTTCACGAGGATAAAAACCAATTGTAGAACTCAGGATTGTACTGGAGTGTGGCACACGCATCCAGCACTCGTGGCAGCTTACTCAATACCAGTAGATATTTTGCCACATCGAGCAGCATGGAACCTTGTCCGAGTCTACTAGCAATGTGTAACTCCTCCTTAGTGAGAACCTTATCAATCAAAGGGCTCTCTAGGCTAGTTCCAGCTAAGTCCGTACCCCGAATGTCAGTTAGCACTTGAAGGGAAGTTGGTGCCACATAGGTTGGGTCTCTTTGAGACCGCCATTTGGCCAATCGATCCTCAAAGACTGTCATGATCTGAGCTCCTAGTTCGGCCATTACAACGTGGGTTTCACACCAACGCTGTTCAAATTGACTTCGGCCCTCTGTGAGTCGCTTTAATTTCTCTATCTCTAAGAGATTTGGTTGGCAGAGCACATCATTGAATGTTACAGTTAAGCGTAGTTTGTCAGCTTCCTCGTCAGAGATGAGTTGCATGCGTTCATGCAAGATCTTGTTATAGTGCTCGTCAAGATGTTCCTGCTCTTCCCAGGATAACGGAAATGGCAAGTACTCTTCAAGCTGCTCTTTAGGGAATGCGCCCATGTCTGCCAGGACATAGACACATGCGAACACTTTGAGCTTAGCATTTAACTCGGTTAAGCATTCTATGACACTTCTATGTTTCGCGAGGGCTTGCTCGGTTGCCATCTCATGCAAGGTTCTAGGAGTTTGCCTAGGCTTTAGCATAGTTGGGGGCTCAAGCTTAGATGAGCAAGATTGGTCAACGCTGGGATTGCTTATGCTCTTGGGGATTGTGCGTTTTTCCTGAGGTTTTGCTGCTATTTTGTTAGGGTTCTCCTCGGATGTGACTAGTAAAGATTTGTCATCCTATTGTGACAGCGTTGTATCCACTCTTGATTGGTCGATGTGAGTTCTATTATCGGTGGATTGAGTGTTGGAAGCAATTGTTGATGGCAACAGCTGCTTTGATTTTTCAGAGCACACGGATGTGTCTGAGGTTTCACCGCTATTAGGAGAGACATCAATGGATTCACTGGTGGATGGACTTGATGCTTTATTCCCCAGCTCTTTAGCGCTCTTGGTCTCAACGTTCTTGGGGTCCACAACCACCTGTAGCTGCTGTTGTTTTCGATGTTTTCTCCTCTTTTTCTTGGTCAATGAAGGTGCATCTCTCAACGATTCAGGACCCTGGACTAGGTCAATCGTTGATGTGCTTGGTTGGGCCTCAGCATTTTCTTTCTCTAGTGTGTCCTTACGGGACATGGCCGTGGCCTGCTGAATAGTCTCACTAGGTTGTGAGAGCACAACTGCCTCCCTTTTCGGAGAGTCTAGCCCTTCAGTCAACTCCCTTGTGTTTAACTCCTCCAGCCTAGGCTTTAGGCACTTTGAAAGTGCTGGAGTTGTCGAGGGATTTGGTTGCGACACCTCCTCCATAGGTAAACTACTAAGGATGCATTCCACAAGGGGCATTGTCACAGCCAAGGGCTGTGAGACTGCTGTGATCCCTGATTGGAAGTAGTAGTAGCTAGTTCAGTGGGCTGGCTACCCTTGCTGGATTGCGGTGGCAAGTCCCTAGGGTGATCGAAAGTAGTCGTGTCTTTTGTTGCCCTTTGAGCACTTATCTATGTAGATCGAGCATGAGTTGATCTAGTCACATTAGGTTGCTTAGGCATATCCTTGGGTCATGTCCCACCTCTTGGACATTTGGAAGCTTAGATGGAGATAGAGATTGGAATTGAGCAGTCACCCTTGACAACTGTTGTTGTGCTTCCTATGTTTGTTTGGGAGAAGAGGGAGTAGGAGATCTAGGACTCAAAGGTGGATGTGGCACTAGCTGAATGATTTTCTCAAGGCTATTAGACGATTGTGCCATTTGCTTTGTTGAGCGAGTAGCCTTGCCATGAGCAATGTTGTGCCTATGATGTTTGTCCTCCCCTTGGGAAATCAAAGGCTCATTGGGCACTAATGATTTTTATGCATGCTCAATGGCTACATATGACATCTATCTATTTAGCATGCTAGGCTGAGGCTCTTTCTTTCGAACAATCATGTCTAGTTTCTTGCCTCGAGACCTAGAGTTTCTCTTAGATTTCCTCCTGTGCTTCTTTGCTTTTGATGCACTCTAGCCTTCAGCTGATGGAGACGGTTTAGCAAGGGATTTTGGTACCCAAATCCATCGGTTACCTGCGTAGTACCCTTGAGCACGTAGCAACGCTTTGGCTATCCATCGCGGCGTTGTGCTAAACCTCCATCGATGCCTTCGTCTATAAGGCTTGGGCTTCTTTTGGGGTCTTCTACATTTGTAAGTCCAAAGGCCGTCCTTGGCATTGTCTCTTGACCTTGTTTTTTTAGGCCTGGCCTCACTCACTGGTTCTCATTGTTCGACCTGTGCTTGTATCAGTTTTTCCAACAAGTCCTTGCTCTCATTAGTAGGCTTGACTATTACGTCAGCACCTTCCTTGCCTTTCCCTTGAGGTTTGATGAGGTCACCCTTGCCAAAGGTCATGACTATCCTCACACCCGGTAGTGTCAGGTGTATCCTCTATGCTACATAGTCGGCCTCACACTTGGTCGCCCTTTTGAAGGGTCTTCCTAGGAGGGTTTCATTCCCGCAGCTAGCACTTTTTGGAGGAACATGAAATAGGATAGGCAAGCTTTCCGTTTCAATTGTCGCAAGGATTTTGCACTTCCCTATGAGTGCTTGTGGGTGTCCCCCATAAGGGCTAAGAGTTGCGCTAGTCGGTGTGAGCTCTGGTTGGCCTAGTAGGGTCCATGATTCATAGGTCAAGATGTTAAAATCTGCTCCTTCATCAATCAGAGCATCGATAGTATGCTCTCTTTTCGCAGTGAGTTTGACCCTAAGATAAGCAGGTGGTACTATGTCTTCATCTTCTGGGTCCTGGCTTGTAAATTTAAGCCTTCTGACAGATGCCCTTGAGTCCCCACTTGCATGACCAGACGTGGATTCTCCACCAATGTCTTGGGTTGTCTGTGCAGTGTTGTTCAAGGAGCATCTATTGTCAGGACTGTCATATCTAGTCATCCTCGCATTGATAGCTTGATGATGCTACATTCTGCTTCGACTAGACGCAGTTTGAACACAATGTACATGTGTTCTTATGGTGTGGCCTTTTTGCCCTGGATAGCTAGATTGGCCCATTGAGGTTCTAGGGTCTCTGTTTCTCTCTGTTCGGGTATGGGCTTTTGGTTGCTCTTTTACAAGTGAGGATCCATGCTCGTGTAGAGCCATTACTACACTAGGGTCTAATTTGGAGGACCTGTCACAACGCACGTTTTCCCTCCAACCTACTTGGGGGAGATGCGGAGGGGAGCCCCCTCTGCGGGGGTCCGGGGGGGCAGTCCCCCCTGGCCCACAGGGCCATTACGGTAAACACCATGCACAATTTGGAGGACCGTTTATAGCCAAATTTTGAACTACGTGCTCTAAATTTTAGCCCAGTGATGGATCTGTGATGTGCCTTTAGCTCTACGTAGCCTTTGGGATCAATCTCGGGGTTTAGATGCATCAAAATTTGTGTTTTAGATACATGTCCGATTTTGACAATTTTTTATCCGATCCTCAAATGTCCGATTTTCAGGAGTCCGATTATCAGAATCGGACGTCCGATTTTGGGTTGGTCCGATCGGCCTAGTGGTCTGATTTTGGTCACGTTCGATTCTGGGAATCGGATCGGACAGGATGGTCCGATTCTAAACTGGTCCGATTCTGGACTAGTCCGATTCTGGACTGGTCCGAGGTCCGATTCTGAGACTGGTCCGATTCTGGGACTCAGATGGCCTGGTCCAATTTTGGTCACGTCCGATTCTAGACTGGTCCGATTCTGGGACTCGGACGGCCTGGTCCGATTTTGGCCACATCCGATTCTGGGAATCGGATCGGACAGGATGGTCCGATCGGACAGTTGTCCAAGCGTCCGATTATGGACTGGTCCGATTCTGGGACTTGGACGAGCTGGTCCGACTACGTGACCGACAGCCCGCGAGTTGTGCGCGATGCCTCTAGGCTGACGTCTACTAAACCGAATCATCCAACGCCTTCCAGATAGGTGCAAGACACTACAAGGGAATGCCAGACATGCCTAGAATCACTGTGGTGCTCGAATCAAACAGCACTCCAAGGATCTGTGCCCCTATTTCCCTGTTTTAGCCTGTTATACAACAACAGAAAACCCTACTGTTTGCTTCTTTTTCTTTGTTTTTTCCTATCCTAAATGCATACAAATCACAAAGCAATCATCTACACTACTCCAACATGCTTTTCCAAATCCAAAAAACCAAAAACCTACTTGCTAAGGAGATCGAATACCTCTTCAAACTCCCTTGCTTCCTACGTATCTACCTCAAGCACCGGTTCGGGGAAAGCCCTACTCCAATGCTCAATTTGAAGCGCGCAAGCACTCAAGGCTTGAATCCATTTGTCCCAGCAACGGAACCAAAATGTGGGAGCTTTCACTCAACCGCCAAGACCCTCGGACCGCTTATTATTTCAAGCATTCCAAGCCGAGCACTAATGGCTATCTCTCACATAACCGACGTGCCATCCATATCTACGGGTGTAGTGAGCTTATCTTCATGCCGATCGAGTTACCTCCTCTCCCGCGCACTCTGGTAGCTCCACGATCCAAGTGCAAGCTTCAAGCAAGCTCCATCCTCAAGCTCACGCTCCAAGCTCCATTACTGCGAGCAAGACAAGACAAGAGAAGAGAAGAGAAGAAGAGAGGAGAAGATGGAGAGCTTCTCCTCCTTGGTCCCTCACCCTCACACACTTACTCCCTCACACTCTCACGCTCCCTCTCTCAAGCACAAGCTCAAGCAAGCAAGAAGAAGAAGAAGAAGAAGAGGAGAGCTACTTTTGGCCACACACAAGAATGAGCTTCTCATTCACTTTTCAACTTTATATACAAAATCCTAAATCCCTTTTGGGCGGTCATCCCCTTTTCCCCTTTTTTACATGGCTGGCCGTAGCCTAGGCCCGTTTTCCCATTGTCCTTCTATCTTCCTAGATTCCTTTCCACCGCCCATCTACATTTACAAATTGCACGGGTGAGAGCCCAGCGCTCCTTGAATTAAACCATGATGCGCTCGTGCTCTTTTACAAAAGTTTTGACTTGCGCTTTTCCTTGTGCGCCTTTCTCTTCCGTTTCTCTTTGCCTTGGCCTTTGTCTTTGTCTTCTGCCTTAGCTTTTCTGGATTTTCCACCTTCGTTCGTTTGAGGGGGTTAACAGATCTTCTTCTAGAAGCACTTTATCATGCAAGGAATGTTTTTGGACAGTGGGGCAGAAAGCTGGACCTCATGAACCACTGTCAACACTCGTAATGAAGTTGGGGCAACATATGTGGAATCATTTATTGATGTCCAAAGGGCTTTCCTTTGCTCAACAAGTGTCATTAGTCAGTGGCCAATTTTGGCTACCAAACTTTGGTTGAAGTGCCATTTTTGCACAAAGTTACCTTGTCATTTCCCTTTTCATTTGATTGCTTCGAGCTTTTCCTTGTTTTTCTCACATTGAGCAATGCTCTCTTTTTGCGGTGAGTTTGACCCTAAGATAAGCAAGCGATACTATGTCTTCATCTTTCGTGTCTTGGCTTATAGATTCAAGCCTTCTAATACATGCCATTGAGTCCCCAACTACACAGTTTGATTTGGATTCTCTACTAATATATTGGGTCATCAGTGCAGTGTTGTTCAAGGTGCATCTATCGTCAAGACTGTTATGTCTAGCCATCCTCGTAGTAGCTTGATGTTGTTGCATTTTGTTTTTGACTAAATGCAATGCAGACGCAACCTATACATCTTTTTGTGGTATGGCCTTTTTGCCCTTGTTGGCTAGATTGGCCCATTGAGGTTCTAGGGTCTCCGTTTGTCTTTGTTCGGGTATGGGATTTTAGTTGTTGTTTTGCAAGTGAGAATATATGATTGTGCAGAGGCCTTACTACGCTAGGATCTAATTTGGAGGACCTGTCAGGGCACACGTTTTCTCTCCAACCTACTTGAGGGAGGTTTTGAGGGGGTATAGCCCTCTCTGTGGGGGTCCCGAGGGGGGGGGGGGTAGTCCCCCCCGGCCCGCAAGGCTGTTACGCTAAACAACATGCATGATTTGAAGGACCGTTCGTAGCCAAGTTTTGAACTACTTGCTCTAGATTTCAGCTCGATGATAGATCTATGACATGCTTTCGGCTCTATACGATCTCTGGGTCTGTATTTTCTTGTTCTAGTTTGTTAGTCTGATTCCCAGAATTGGGCACTATCTAATTCTGGATTGTCCGACTTTCAAAGTCAAACGGTCCGATTGGACTAGGTCCGATTCTGAAGAGTGGTCCAATTGGTATTGGGTCCGAGTTTTATGGTTGGTCCGACTATAGAGTGATCCGATTGTTGTGCGTGTCTAATTGGACGGGCGGTCCGATTGGGAAAGGTTGTCTGATTGGACGATTGGTCCAGTTGGGAAAGGTTGTCCGATTAGACAGTTGGTCCGATTGGTATTGGGTCTGAGTCCTATGATTAATTTGACTACAGAGTGATCCAATTGTTGTGCGTGTCCGACTAGACAATTGGGATGTCCAATTGGATAGGCGGTCCGGTTGTCCGATTGGACAGTTGGTCCAATCAGAACAAAGGGCTTGGTCCGACTGTCAAAGAGTGTCCAACTGGACGGGTGGTCCGTGGTCCGATCAGACCTGGGGGAGAGGGCCATGTAGTCAGAAGTATGACTTGCTATAGATAAATCATACGTGGGACTTGGTATCTTTACCTAGTGAAAAGCGTGCTTTGCCATGCAAGTGTGTGTACAAGTTGAAGAGTACCCCCTAGATACCCTAAGCTAGCTTATAAATCCAGATTAGTTACTAAGGGTTTAAGCAAGAGCATGGTGTTGATTTCGATGAAGTCTTCTCTCCTATCGTTAAAATGACTATGCTATGCTTAGTTTTGGCCTTAGTTGCACATCTAGATTTGGACCTCTATCAGATGCATATCAAGATGGCTTTCTTACATGGGGACTTGTATGATGAGATTTATATATAGTAGCCTTGGGGCTTTAAGAAAAAAGGCAGGGAACACCTAGCATGCAAGTTGAGAAAGAGCCTTTATGGCCTCAAGTAGGCACCTAGGGAATGGTACCACAAGTTTGATGCTTTTATGTATTCACAAGGATACACCTACAATGATATGGGACTGTGTTTATACATGAAGAAGGCCCATGATGGCAATCTTATGATTTTGGAGCTTTATGTGGATGATATATTGATTGCTAGGAGTGCTTATCTTGATGAGCTAGATGCCTTAAAGGTCAACTCAATAAGATCTTTGAGACAAAAGACATGGGGGATCGGCCTTGCATATTCTTAGGATTTGTATCACACATGATTGCTCTAAGGGGCTCCTTTACTTCTCGCAAAAGGAGTACATCTAGAAGATCCTTGAGTGTTTTCATATACATGATATTAAGCCTATTGGCTATCGTTTGCCTTCTCATGTGAAGGTTAGTCAAGCCAATTGTCCAAAGTTTGATGAGCAAAAGGCCAAGATGGCCAAGATCCCTTATGCATTCACAATGGGTAGTTTAATGTATGCCATGATAGCTACTTGTCCTAACGTCGCATTTGCAGTGGAAGTTGTGGCACACTATATAGCTACACTTAGCAACTGGCATTGGGATGTCATGAATAATATAATGAGGTACCTTAAAGTCACTATAGATATATGCATATACTATGGTGGCCAGGATACAAGAGTCGTGGGATACACCAACTCTAAATATGCAAGCCATGCAAACAGTAGGAAGTCCACTTCTAGCTACGTCTTCACCTTTGCTAGAGGTGTTATTTCTTGGTTATCCAAGGTGTAAAAGTGCATGCTCTATCTATCACAAAGGCAAAGTATGCTGTAGCCACTAAGGCTTGCAAAGGAGGCTCTCTGGTCAAGCCATGTAGTCGTAGACCTTGGTATTATTAATGTGGTCCCTACATTGCACTCAAATTCCATGAGTGCTATTCAATTGGCCAAGAATCCAATTTTCCATGCAAAGACAAAGCACATTGAGATGTGTTATCATTTTATCAAAGAGGTCATTGAGGGCAAGTCCATTGAGCTTGTCAAAATCTTAAGTAACCAAAATCCTATTGATCTACTCACTAAATTTCTCTCAACGAAGCATTTTGTCTTCCTTAGGAAGCTGATGGGTATTGGATGAGATAACATTTTTCCTCATCCTATTATATTTTATATACATTTTAACTTTGTCACGTTTTTCTTGTTCTCTTCTCACTAGGGGCACATTCGCCTTTAAGTGGGAGGTTGTTAGATATAAATGCATTTATGCCTACACTACGAGTGTATTACTACACTGATAGTACCCATACACTTATACACTTTAGGTTGCGGGTGCCCACCACTGTCACTTCATTCTTTATTCTTTCAATGACATTTAAATAAAGGAAGTCTGGTCACACGTGTTAACTATTGGAGTTCCCATATCTTGAGTTTTCTCTCTCTCTTGCTCCGTCCACCATACTTCACTCCTTCATTACTTCTGCTTACTTGTGTTCTCACTCGAGCTTATCCCTTTAATCTACAACCACCAAAGTATAAAACATGGCAATGTTGCCAATCCACAAACCAAGGGTGTGTGACAAACCATAAACTCAAAGGGAGGAAATGAACCAACACCATCCCTATGATGCTACTCGGTCCAAATAGGAAAACAATAGAACCATCCAGTGTAGACAAGCTAGCCCAAGGTAGTTGCTACTCCATTCCAATGTCTACAGTTTCCCAAATCCAAAGAACGTTTGTTGTCCAAGCTAAAATAGAAAAACCAACAACAATAGCCTCATGTAGCTATCCAATCTAAGAAAAGTGATCCTCAAGGGATATCCAAACAAACACTAAAGGACCAATGACCTCCCTATGAGAGCATTATCATAGACACATCCGAAACTCCTAAGCCTAAGACTACTTCGAATCAATCTAAGAATCTAAGCAAGTAGTCATCCTTGACTACCACTATTACCAAACCCAGTAAGTTAGTAATTACTACTTCTAACTCCAAAGCAAAGCCCAAATAGTCAATAGCCCAAGCTATGACCATACATGTCATTAGCCAAGAAACAATCCCCCAATGTTTCAACAAAAGGGACTCATGCTCTAAAATAAAGAGCATAATCAAGTCTTGCAAGATTCATAAGACAAGGTCTTATTGACGAAGCCCTCTAGCATTGTCAAGAAGTGGATTGCGGAGAGAGAAAGAGGAGAGAGAAGACTATAGAAGATAGAAAAAAGAGTGCAGAAGAGAGAGAAATAGAGTGAAGAGGAGAGATAAATACTAGAATAGGAGAGAGAAAGATAGGAAAGAGAAAGAAGCCATTGAAGCTGTGAGCAAGGAGAGAGAAGAATGACAATAATGTATTAATGTGTCAAAAGATAGGAAAATTTACATATCCTCTTCTTTTATACCAATGTCAGTGTGACATGGCATAACATCAATATTATTTGCATACTAGATCCTTTTCTTTCTAGCTTCTTACAATCCATCCCATCCCAAAGGTTTTTGCCCTCAAACAACAAACTTAAAAGACTGGAAAAGGATGGATTGAACAAAGTACTACTCTGTTTTTACAGCTTTACAAACGCGAAAAATGAATGAGAAATGACTGACATATGGTCTAAGATGAAAGAACAGAAGTAAGCCTCGGCTATATACATGATCAGAATGCTTCAAAAGTATATGGAGCCATAAAATCTTCAACTGATGAACTCAAAATGAAGTAGACAGCTTGATGTGTAAACAAACCATGCTGGACCAAATCTGCCATAACTTCTAGTAGAAGTGTCTAAATGAAGCATGCCACATGTCAAAACATAGCTCTTGAAGAGTACTTTGATTCTATGTAAGTGGCTTAATTCTGAAAATTAGACACAATAAAAACTGTTCTAAAATAGTGTGATGTCATGTCCCTGTCTGCACCAAAACTAGCTCCATAGGCAGTAGGATTCCGCCACCAATGTGTCCCTTAGGAAAGGAAACTCATCTAACATAGAATTAGGCCTCCAAGAAGCTTCCTCAAGTGGTAAACCTTTCCATTTGATCAAATATTCAATGATGGAATGAGATGAATGCTTCTTCTCACGCTGACCTATGACAGCCTCGGGGATGTACTGAATAATATCTTCTTCATCAATAGGTGGCAGCTCATCAATTGTATCAATTGGATCACCATAGAAAGGCTTGAGCTGACTAACATGGAAGACATTCTGAATCTTTGTGGAAGAGGGTAGCTCCAATCTATATGCCAAGTCTCCAATTCACTTTAAGTTTCGATAGGGGCCATAAAATCGGTGAGCAAGCTTGTTACTAGATCCATCTTTCAAAGTAGAGTACCTAGACTTGGGCACCTTGAATAAGACCAATTCTCCTTCTTGGAACTCTAAAGGCCATCTCTTCTCATCATCATACAACTTCATCTGGTCTTGAGCTTTTCTAAACTATTGAAGAAGGTTTTACATTCTTTCTAACTCCTCTTTCCCATAAGGGTTGATTCGTTCATTAAAGATGACTATGGGTAAGGGCACCTTATATCCATACATAGCCTCAAAGAGAGAAGCCAAGTGTAACCAAGAATCAACCCTTATGGGAAAGAGGAGTTGTTGTAGAGTTGTTGTAGGCAAACTCAGCCAAGTGTAACCAAGAATCCCATGACTTTTGGACATCATAACAGAAATGGAGAAGATAAGTCTCCAACTATTTATTTACCCTTTTTATCTATCCATCAGTTTGTGGATGATAGGCCGTAAAAGGAACCAATTTAGTGCCCATAGATGTGAATACCACCTGCCAAAAGTTAATCATGAACTTTGAGTCTCGATCATGAACAATCACTTATAGTAATCCATGTAATCTAAAAATCTGCTCCATGAATTAACTGGCCACTTGAGAAGTAGTAAATTGGGTCTTGGTTGGAATGAAATGGGCTGCCTTTGTGAGTCTATCAACCACCACATATATACTGTTTCATCCCTTCTTGGTAGTAGGTAAGCCAGTAATAAAGTCCATGGTAATGTGCATCCATTTGCCTATAGGAATAGGTAATGGATGCAACAAACCACCTGACTTATGAGTGATGTTCTTATTCCGCTAACAAGGCATACACTTCATGATAAAGTCCTTGACATCTTTCCACAGTCCTTTCCAATAGAAACTTTTATTGATCCTGTCATAGGTCTTGAAAACTCTAAGGTGTCCAGCTAAAGGCGAAGAATGTAGTTCCTCCATAATTTTTTGTGTTAAAGAAGAGGTAGAAGGAATGACAATCTTGCCATTTAACCAAATAAGGCCATTTTTAAGCTGATAATGCGAGTTTTCTTCCATGAGACCTTGCTGTGATTTCTGAAAAATATGGCTGAGGTCGTCATCCAAAAGATAAGCCTCCTGTAGTTCTTCAATCCAATCACTATGTAGTTCAGTCATTGCTGAAACTTTGCAAGCCGACATACGAGAAAGAGAATCAGCCACTATACTGTCTTTACCCCTTGTATGAATGATGTCAAAATCATAATTTTGCAATGTAGCTACCCATCTACGCTACTTAGGAGTAAGATTGCACTGAGTGAGGAAATACTTAAGAACCCTGTGATCACTTTGGACTCTGAATCGACTGCCATACAGATAATGGTCTCAATTCTTTATTGCATGCAAGATAGCTAACATCTCTTGGTCATAAACATTCATGGCCATTTCTTTATATGTAAACTTACGGCTTTCAAAGGCAATCACTCCATGGTCCTGTAACAAAACAGCCCCAATGCCTCTGCCACTAGCATCATACTATATGGTAAATTCTTTCGAGAAATCTGAGCATACTAGAATAGGAGCATAAGTAAGGATTTCCTTTAATTGGTTGAAGCTACCATTTGCAAGAGCATCCAAAAAGAAAACTTCCTTCTTCAACCTGTCAGTCAAAGGAACTACAATAGCCACACAATGCTTGATGAATCGGCGATAGAATGAAGATAAACCAAGAAATCCTCTAAGAGAAGTAGTAGTAGTAGGTGTTGGCCAATCTTTTATATATTGCACCTTCTTAGGGTCAGCCTGTATCCCTTTTTCATTGGCAATATGTCCCAAGTATTCCACTTCAGTCTACATGAAATAATATTTCTTCTCCTTAGTAAAAAAACCTGTGATATCTCAATACATCAAAAACCTTCCTCAATGGTGATAAGTGATCTTGTAAGGTCTTACTGTAAATCATAATCTCATCAAAGAAGACTAAGAAAAACTGAAAGAGGAAAGGCTACAAAATCTTATTCATGAGGCTCTGAAAGGTAGTTGAAGCATTCGTAAGCCCAAATGGCATCATTAAGAAATGATAGAACCCTCGATCAATCCTAAAAGCAGTCTTGATTTCATCACCCTCTCTCATGTGAATCCGATGGTACCTTGACCTCAAATCAATATTCATAAATAATTGAGTCCCCCTTAAGCTCATCAAGCAAATCATCAATCTTGGGTATTGTTCTTCACAGTGATCTTATTAAGATCCCTGTAGTCAGTGCATATCTTGAAAGATCTGTCTTTCTTTTTTACTAACAAAACTGGAGATGCATAAGTTGAAGAACTTGGTTCTATGAGTCCCATCTCAAGAAGTTCCTTGATTTGCTTAGATACTTCCTCTCGCTCACACTCTGTAAGGTGGCTTATTGATTGGCTTTGAGTTGGGCTCCAAATCAATAGGGTGATCTACTACTCTCTTGGGAGGTAATGAAGTAGACACCTCAAATAAATCCTATACTTCTCAAGAAGAGTTGTCAAGGCTGGATGACTTGTGGAATTAATGGGTTGATCTTTCATTTCTTTATTCAAATGCAAAACAAATATTTGTGAAAACCTCTTGTACTCCCTTTCGAGTTGTTGAATGGTGATAAGCTAAAAATCTGACCTACTAGAAATTCCCTATAATTGGATGAGCTATCCATTGAAGATAAACTCCATATATAGCTGTGAGAAATCTATAGTGATTTTGCCTAATGTCATCAACCAATCACAATTGAGTACAATATCCCCCATTTCCAAGGTAATTAGGTTTACTTTTGCTTCAAAATTTTCAACCAACTATAAAGAAATGTGTGGGCATATTTGTGTGTTGATTTCTTCTTCACCATTGGCCACTTGAACTTGTATGGGATGGTGTAAATCAATGGGAAGACAATTCAACTTGTCCATAATGGACTTATTCACAAAACTATGGGTATTGCCACTATCTATCAAAATGAACACAGCCTTACCATGAATGTTACCCTTCATATGGAGTGTATTAGGGCTCTTAGAACATGTCCAAGTATCCATGGAAATAGAACAACTAGTGGTAACAAGTGGCTCATGATAAGTCCCACTGGATCAAAATGAACACTCCCACCTGGTTCAAAAGGAAAGGAATCGACTAGATCGTAAAAATACTCTTACCCAACTTCTTCCTTAAGATCATCATTTTCACCATTAGGTGCAATTGCATTAGCTTTATCAATATCATCTTCAGGATCCTTAAAGTCTAACAAACTATGAAGTTTGGCTTTGGCATTTTTGTATACACACTTTGTGGCATGATTAGGTGTATACTTTTCCCCACACTTGAAACATAAGCATTTTTCCTTTCTTTCCTTATAGAAGTCCATAGGGATAGACTTAGAATTCGTGTTAGTTGAAATGGATTTAGGCCTGCTATCCCCTTATTTGAAGTCAACTCTAGGACTATTTGCTGTCCTGAAATTACTTTGAGGACTTGAAGCATTGAACGGTGGATAAGTTGGCACCCTTTAGCCTTCACTTGGTGCATGATTGTTGCCATAAATGTTACCTACTTGTCTATGTTTAAAAACAATCCTTGCTTGTCCAAAACCAGGCTAAAATGAAGATGCTCTTCTATATTTCCTTCCATAGTGCTCCGCAAGCTCAATAGCTTTAAAAAGAGAAGTAGTGTTTTGTGCCATGACATCAACTGATAAAGATGGCTCTAAGCCATACATATACTTGTGGAGCTTAGCCTCATCACTGATGCTCTCTACATACATGGTTAGGTTGAGAAATTGGTTAGTGTACTCTCTTATACTTAGGCCTCTTTGCTCCAAACCATACCATCTCCGTGCCAATTTCTCTTTTTCAAAAGGGGAGACAAAGACTTTAGCCATAAGTGTCTTGAAAGCTTCCCAATTTTCTACAAGTATATTCTCCTTTTTAATATACCTCCACCAAGTATGCGCAAATCCCTCCAAGTGCAAGGAAGTAAAATGAATCTTCATGTCATCAGTTCTAGGAAATATGTCAAACTAAGATTCCATTTTGCAGATCCACTCTTCTAAATCAGATGGTAGAGATGACTGACCATTGAACTTGGCCAAAATGATATTGTCTTTCAGTTCTCTTTTATGGAATGGTTGTTGTCCCAAAATAGACTAATCATGAGTGTCATGTATTGAACCCCCAAAATGAGATGGAAATCTCCCAATAGGTGGCTAAGAACCACTATGCAATCTTCCCATTGGTAGAGGACCTCCAGAAAGTTGAGTATTCGGTCCAAAAGCTTGAGAGTTGGCTCCATTCAAACTGCCCAAATAGTCATCATGCCTTCGTGAAGTCTCACCTACTTCATATTGGCTATTTGAGATACCTCTTCATCCAATAATTCCATGACCTTGACCATTTTGGTTAGGTGGCTGAAGTGGGATTGAGGGCTCACTGTTTGAGATAGCTTTCTCCTTTGCTTCTTTAGATCCCATTTGCATTTGCATTTGCATCCATTCAAAGAATTGAGCCATTATTTGAGCATTGGATTCCACTAACTTGTCAATAGAAGTCTTTGTTTGAGTCATTGAATCCACTAATTTTTCAATAGAAGACTTCGTTTGATAAATAAATAAGACCATTTGTTCCATCCTTGATAATAGGTCCTCGTGACATTATTTATGCCTTTGTTCATGTACACACAAGGTATTATTAAGTACACTGATTTCTCCAAGTTTTTGAGGCTCTTCAAGGCCCTCTTGGGGTGTATTCTCCAATATAAAATCTCTGATTTGCTGAGCATAATCATCGTGGACCTTATATTTACCTTTATGCCCTGCCATAATAGTGCAATCCTGCAGTACCCCCTGTCAGAAAAATGGTTATAACTTGGGCTAGAAAACTTTGATTCCAAAAAATTTTAGTTCGAATTAAAGCTAAGAAGGACCTCTTCAAGATGAGTTATAGCACACTATAACATGTTTAGGACGGAAAATTCTGCAACTCAATCTTTGAGTCTAAACTGTCCAAGCCTACACCCTGTTTTAACCAATGAATGCTCTGTTTCCACCCTGCAAGGTAAAATAGTAGCCCTAAATAGCTACCAAACCCTATAGAAGGCTGAGCAAGACTTGTGGGTACCCTGTAGTACCTACACCTGTACTTTAGTAATGAAGTTTATACCTATAAGGACCTGTAAATGCAGTGTCCTATAAAGTCCCTGTTTTGCTCCTGAAAGTACTTGAGTCTTTGGAAACTCTTGAATCTTCAATTCTCCACTCGTTGTACCTATGTGAGGGGTAAAATGGTAGGACAAGCTCCCTACACGGGCTATGAATCACCAGGAGGTGGGCAAAGTTCCCCTCGGGTCAGTTGGTTGCACCCCTCGGGATCTTCAATAGTGAGGAAGGGTCACCTCTCTTTTGTCCCACTATCTCCCCCAGCATCCACCTTTTTCCTCGACGAGAATATCAACATGGCAATGGCATTCTGTTCTAATCAACCAGCATGAAATGCATTCCTGAAATATTCATTCAGTCCCTTTCATGAGATGCAATTGGATGAATTCTTGAAAATTTGGATAGGAAGATGGATCTTACTAATGTAATTCAATGACTCACTGATTGCTAGTACTTACCCTTTTACAATATTTCACATTGGGCAAAAGAATTTCAACCAAAAAAATCAAGGTTATGCATCAAACTTGGTAAATGATATCTATGATGAGATATGATTGAATCAATACTGAAATTCAATGAAATGGGTTGAGATTAATAGGAATAATGCTAATCTATAATCTATTGATCAATTCAGAGAATAAATTGATCAATAATCTCTCATCAACAAGTGGAAAAGCATTAGCAAGTGGATTATTGAGAGATTTCAGAGATTAAGCAAGAAAAGTATATTGATTAAGCTTGAAGAGGCTCGTAAATGTCAGCTCCAATCCAATTAATGGAAGAATTCTTCAAAATCCACCATGAATCCACCATAAAGCTTGAAAGATCCATGAAATCGGTCCATATGAGCTCCAATATGATCAAATCCGTGAAGAATCAAAGCCTTGAGCTTGCTTGAATGCTTGGATACCAAATATTCAAGTATCTTGAAGGAAAGCCCCAAAATAAACCTTTAATATGAGCTCCAATATCCTCCACGAACTGAAATCTTTACAATGTCTTCAATCTTGGAGTCCATTCAGCTTATAAATGGTACTAGAGAAGCCTTGGAGGTTGGGAAGATCCAAATATTGAAGAAATTTGAGCTTAATTCCAGGTCTGTGACTATGGCTACCTTGCTGTGTTTTAGGGTTTTCAGCAAAGAAGATGGAAGTTGCTGAATATATGCTTGATGAAATGCTTCAAAGTATGCAACCAATTCTATAGGAGATGTAGAGCATATGAAGAAGAGGATTAGACCAGGGAATTCAATGCATTTTTCGGTGCAATTTTCAAGCTGTTTGCTCCTCCATTTACTGCAAACAATCCTTGACCATGGTTCTCAATCTGAAGAGCAGGAGATAAGGGATCTTTGCCCCATGGTTTGGCTAAGAGAAAATGATCAATAGAGAAGGATCTTCAAGGATTTCTTGGCAGCCACCATTGAAGCTTCAAGCAAAAGCTTGGAAGAGAGATAAGAGAAGCTCCCTTTTGAAAAGTAACTAGAGATTAACCCTCAGCTAAGCCCGGTTAACTCCCATTTAACCTAGTTACCTCTAGATTGCATAAAATTTTGATGACAACCTGCTATTTTAGCCTCCCGCCGCCATATCTGACCTTGAAGATCACCAGATGTAGTCTCCTACTAACTGTAGATGGTCTGCATCCCTCCACTAGTCACTATCTTTGTTCAATACTTGTCTGAAATTGATTTTGATGGAGAAAATTTGGATAGAAATAGAAAGAAAAATGGACCAAAGACCAATGCTCTGATACCACTTGTCAAGAAGTGGACTGGGGAGAGAGAAAGAGGAGAGAGAAGACTGTAGAAGAGAAGAAAGAGTGCAAAAGAGAGAAATAGAGTGATGAGGAGAGAGAAAGACTAGAATAGGAAAGAGAAAGAAGTCATTGAAGCTGTGAGCAAGGAGAGAGAAGAATGACAATAATGTATTAATGTGTCAAAAGATAGGATAATTTACATGTCCTCTCATTTTATACCAATGTTAGTGTGACATGGCATAACATCAATATTATTTGCATACTAAATCCTTTTCTTCCCACCTTCTTACAAGCATACACCTAAGTTGATCAAGAGATTTATCATAGTGATAGTGAAAGGGATGGAACAAAAAGAGAATCAACCAATAATAGAATGTCACAAAGCACTTGACAGAAGATAATGTTACTTTCTCAATTGTATTTTCACAAGGATATCAGAGATTTACTGGAAGAATGTGAAAAGTTCTTCAAATAGCCAATGACATCATAAGAGCAAGAATACATTTCATGGAGCATGAGTCCAAAATCAAATCTAAGAAGTGTCATTTCATTCCCTCTTTCCACACTAAGCATTGTGAGAAGTGTATAGAGGAGGTGCAGGCACTAGAATGGAAAGTAGAAGGACAAATTGAGTTAAAGGTTAACTAAAGACTATACACTATGCAAAGACAAGCTAAGTGGAACTCCATGATCGATCCAACATATGTAGCTCCCACTTCCCTATAAGTACTCGTGAGTGTACAAAGGTTGAGCTAGTTCAACGAGTCCAAAGCCAACCTCTTGTGGACAAACTCTTCACAAAGGGAGAGCTAGATGTTGCTAGTAGAATAGGCCAAGGAGACATGGTAGTTGAAATCATTACATACATATTCTTTCTTGCCAAGGTGCAATAATTTCTTAATACCTATGCTTCATCACAATTTAGTTTAAACTTTTATGAATAGCTTATTCCGAGGCCAAGTGACATTGTGCCTCGTCCTTCCTCTCCTTCTGCTTACTAACACATAGAATGCATCTTCATCCAATGTCACAAAGCAAAGTGATGTACATAAAACTCGTACTAACAAAGATACGATAGCAAAGAGCAATATAGTAACCCCCTTGATTCTAAGTTAGTAGCTACCACAACCATTGCTTAATCTATCCACTACTTTGACCAAGCCAAACAAGTCAAACTCATAACAATCTAGAGAAAACAACCTTGGTCCACCTCTAAATTAGCACTACCAAGCCACTCCCTCCTATTGGCCTAAAACTTCTACACAACTATTGATCAATTTGCAAAATGGCCACTAATATGGCTAAGAAAACTAACTTTTTAGACACATAATGCTTCATCCAGGTGGATTTGATAGAAAACAACCCTAATCCACCTCTAAATTAACATTGTCAAGCCACTCCCTCCTATTGGCCTAAAACTTGTACACAATTATTGATCAAATTGCAAAATTCCCACCAATATGGCTAAGAAAACTCTAAATTTTTAGACACATAATGCTTCATCCAACTAAACTTGACATTCAAACCCTTTGCAAGGGTTTTCATAATGATAGGTATGGGTCTCATCGATGATTGAAGTGGTCAAACTTATTTCCCAATGGTACCCCCTATGGGAGAAAAACAAGCATCTCTTTTGCAAAAGCATTCTACTATAGGAGGAATTCTCCAAAACCTTTAAACAAAAACAAATGCAATCAAGTAGATTAATGTTGGCATATGCATCTGAGTCCTTTCCTGATAAGTGGCATGACATAAGGTTGAGAACACATGCACTAGCAATCACCTTATGATGATGGTTGAGTATTGTTGCACTATTAGCACACTTCAATATGACCCTACTTACTATGAGACCACCTCTTTTTAGTCCATAATTCTCTCTCAAAATCTTACTTTCCTACTAGAGTTGCAACACTAGAGCCACTTGTTTGCCAGACCTTCCTTATTTTGTGATCTTATATGTATTCTTGTAGACTAGCCATCAAACCAATTAATTCCGATGCTTTTGTAGAGCTCAAGTATAATCCCAATGTTTAGAATTTCTGAATTCCTAAAGTTTAAATTCCTTAATCTCTATGCATACCTAACCCTGGCTAACTTTGTATACATAGCAATTAACCATACACATCAAAGTTTTGCGCACGCACAAGATTTTGATCCTTGCAATGCTTGGAATTATTGCATTAATTCTTGTGCAAAGAGGTACAAGCTTAAAACTACAATATATGTATGATGGCAATGGCTCAAATTGCACTCAAATTCTTTTAGTATTTTGAGCTAGAAGCAAATGCATGATGCTCTCAAAGCTTCACAAAGTGAATGTAGGATAATAGCAAGTGACAAGCTATGTGAGATGAAGCTCAAAGACAACATCAACAACAATAATTTTTTTGGAAGACCTAAGTTATGGAAACACCAAAGATGACAAATCACCTTCAAGCCTTAAGGATCCTCAATGACACATCACCTTAAAGCCTTAAGGATTCTCAATGACATGTAGGAAGCATCAACAACAATACGGGTATGTTGTACCTTAACTTCTACTTCAAGCTACTCTCAATTTCCTCAAAAAGAGTTGTGATTTGCTCCAACAAGAACACATGTCCACCGATAACTATAGTTCTTCTTCCATAACTTTTGTAGTAATATCCAAGCATTATGCTTCAATTGTATTAGCTCAAACTTCACTTACACACTTG
This sequence comes from Lygodium microphyllum, assembly GCF_053477565.2. Lineage (NCBI taxonomy): Eukaryota > Viridiplantae > Streptophyta > Polypodiopsida > Schizaeales > Lygodiaceae > Lygodium > Lygodium microphyllum. The sequence goes on along the minus strand of NW_028229587.1, from coordinate 66,717 downwards.
AAGGTATTAACCATTTTGAGAGTCGGTTTTATTGTCTTCAGTCATCCTTCCAATCTCATACAACTCCAATTCACACTATGTATGATTGCACCTAGCTATACAACATTTTTTTGATGGGGGAAAAAGAAAAAACAAAACAAGATTAGAAAATCAAAAAGAAAAAAATTACATACTCATGGGCAGCATTGCATTGCACCTAGGGGTTCTTAAGAACATTTGGTGGCCTTCCTTGATCAACTCCTTCTCTAACCTCCCATCCCAACTTTTTCACTTCCTTTGCATTTATCCATATCCCATCAAGGGTATAAGCCATAGCTAGGAAGCGTTGGTTCGTGTTGGCTAGAACTATCTCCCTAAGTTATTTGCACTTTTTGCCTCTTTATGCCATCCACCTTAGTGCTAGAAAATCAACTTCAAAAGCAAGGCAAAAAAGGTGTTTCAAGTGGAAAATAATATTTAACTAATGAATAGTATTAACCAATTAATAGTTAACTTATTAATATTTACTAATTAATATTTAAATATCTAATTAAATATTATAACTATTTAATGTTTTGATTTTGATTACAACTAACTAATTAATAGTTAACTTACATTAATTAGTACATTCATGAATTCTTAATTGATTAATATTAAAATTTATTAATTACCTAATAACTATCTATTATTAATAATTAATAATAAATGCAAAAGGAATGTCTAAAAATTGTAAGAAAAATGAATGCATAGATGATGCATAATCTACTTAGGAAATTGAACATCCAACCTTCTCCTTGAAAGGCTCAAGGTCACACCATTACGCCATTCACCATCTCAAGGACTATAATGTGCAAAACTAAAATCTAAAATAAAACCTTTTTGTAACCCTGAGAGAGGGACAAAGAAGAGTATTTTGTGTGAGGAGGATGGCATCGACATCTTCCTCTTAGCAAAATATTTTTACACACACACACACACACTCTCTCTCTCTCTCTCTCTCTCTCTCTCTCTCTCTCTCTCTCTCTCTCTCTCTCTCTCTCTCTCTCTCTCTCTCTCTCTCTCTCTCTCTCTCTCTCTCTCTCTCTCTCTCTCTCTTTCTTTTTTTGTGGTTTTACTTTATATTAGCTATACATATGTGTGTGTATATATACACAAGATACTCCTATATATTAATATCAATATGTGCTAATCTAATAATAAATACAGCACTATAGACATTAATATCAATATTAGTATGTTTATGTCAATGTTATAATAAATATAATAATACTATTATATTATAGTTATATATTATATAGTAATAGCTACAATATTATTAAGTATTTGTTTTTTAATATAATATATTTATTATCAACTATTATCTATACATAATATATATAGTTAATATTAACGATAATGATTTATAGTTAATATAAAGTAAAAACAACAAAGAAGACAGAGAATGTGTGTGAGTGAGCGTCTATGTGTGTAAAAATATTTTGCTGAGAGGACGGTGTTGTTGGCATTGTCCTCTTAGTGAAATATTTTTGCAAGGTAGAATTGTCCTCCTAGTGAAATATATTTATAATGTTGTCTCCCAAGTATCATTGATCATGGAGAATGGCGCCAGGATGGCATCAGTGCTGTCCTCCTGGCAAAATATTTTTACACACACACATTCCCCTCTCTCTCTCTCTCTCCCACCTTTGTTTTTTAAACTTTATATTAGCTGTAATTCATTATATTTAATATTAACTATATATATTATGTATAAATATCTAGTTAACACATGTTAATATGTATGTATGTACACACACGCATGCATATATATAGTATTACCAATTTGCTTTGGAAATAGAAAATGGTCTTATCATACAATCCTCATTTGAACATGAGCCTTTTTGGGCCATGCTATAGGAAAGCACAAAAGAGATTGCTCTTAAGTTTGTATGACTATTACAACATTCAAATGGACAAAGATTTGTTCTTCTAGTTCACATAAGTGATAAAGATAAAACATAGAAATAACATGTTTCGTATCATTTTTAATGATTTCAAACTTGATAATGATATTGAGTCTCAGAAGTCATGTAAGTTAGTGGCATAACAAGATATCCTTCTATACAAGCACATTTACAATTGTATCTTGTCGATGTGTTCTCTATATGTAATAGAATTATGAATGTGAAGTTCATGTACATGCAATTGAAGAAGGGATTGCTACAAACTTTGCCCAAAGAATGCAAGGACTGGGTGGACTTGGAGAGGAGTAGTGCATGGATAAGAATCACCAAATTGAGTAGTAGTGGGACAAGGAGATGTATTGGAGATGCCCTATCTTCCTTGAATACCCTAAAGGTGAATTCCCCTCTAATGAGAAGGCATTCTACCAAAAATACTCAAAGAAAAGACACGTGTAAGAGACATAATGATCTAGAGCTTTGGTAGGTAAATCCACATGTAATATTTAGAATATATCACACTTTTATGTATTCTTTTAAAGAGACTATGGCTAATGGTCGTCTCACAGGAAAGTAATATCAACAATGCGATTGTTAGAAAAGGGAAACAAAACAGCAAGAAAGCTCCTAGTATTGAGCAAGAAAGGCCAAGTGGAGATTGATCCTTATTGTCAATTAATTTGGTTTCTTGAATCCCAAGAGGTTTGATATATTACACCTGGTAGCCAACACTTCTCTTGTATTGTAGTGGAAATATGTTGCCGTGAACATAACTTGTGACTACAATTTTGTAGGTCCCACAATTGAGACCAATGAAGAGCAAATCATAATTCCACCAGTGCAATGCAAGAGAGCAACAAATCTAAACAAAGTTCTATAGATCGAAAATTTTTCATTCATTACATATTCATCAAAATGTGCTAGATGTTCTCAATATTCCATATTGATACTTGTCTTAAATTGTCTAGTATTGCAGTGGAAACAACAATCAATACAATTCATATCATTGGTATGGATAGAACGACAAAGGAAGTCTTCCCAAATCTTGCATTAGAGACTCTTACCTTCCATACTGCTATATCAAGAGGTGCAACATTGGTGAGAAGCACAAAGAGGAGTGTTGAGGAAACAAGATTACACTCCACTCAAATGCAAAGTTTGGATCACCTAGCTTGTAAGATTGAATATATTGTAATGATATGATGTGAAAGCTTTCAAGTCTTCTTCTTTTATTTAATATCAACAACAATGTTTTGACTTATGTAGAAGAGGAAATAATTCAAGAGCGTAAACATGCAATGCTAGAGGACAACACTTACACATGTAGGTAAAAACAAAGGATTCATGCATTTTATGTGTGGAAATATACATACAAGAAAATATATGGCTGACAATCAACTCTATTTGCAAAGGGCCATACTAGTGTCTATGTGGAAGCACTCTCCAAGACATTATCTCGCATTGTTTAGTGATGAAAAAGGTGGAGCAACATATCATTCTCTGTGACCTATTTGAAATAGGAAATGCTTTGAGAAGCGATCAACCAAGTGATGCATTTTCCCAATTCCTGAAGGCAGAGGAGGTTAACCAATACAAAATGGTTGAGGTTGACAAAGAAACCACAAATACTGAATGTGATATCATGGTGGTTTATGTTCCTAGTGATAGTATCGTGCATGGATTGGGGGATTGGATTCCATCATGGAACTCCCATACTAAGATGGAGTTAGTTGATGTCATGCATCTAGTTAATCGTAGACTCAAAGACACAAGAATGTTAATTTTCATTGCCAGAACACCCTCCATGGTGGAGCCCATTGAGCAAGTTATGGAGGACAAGTGCCAATCGAATAGAGTTAGGACAAAAATGTTGGGCCTTAAACATAACACAAGTTATTCATAGCAAGATGTCTATTTATGTCATTGGAAGTAGAGAGGTGAGTTATATTAAGTTAGAATATGGTAATGTTGGTTTCTTTGATAGTATAAAACTTGCTAGCTTCTTTTATGGATTGCAGTAGCCAATATTAGTATTTGTGCTTGAAATGCATCTATATTTGATACATATTTTAGCATACGTGCATAGTTGTCTTATCCCTTCAGAATCCATAACAAATGTTGTAACTATGGATAAGTCGATGCGAGATATAATAGGAGTCCCAATGAGAGATAGGTATGAGATCCATTGTTGTCAAACTAATAAAAAGCTATTTTTTGGACTTTCAGTAAATTCCCAATACCTTAATATGAACTTTGTGTGTTGTAGGTGGTATGCACAATGTGATATGGCTTTTTGGAGGTCATTTTGCAAACATATACAAAAAAAGGGGACATTATCTTAGATTGCAATGTTGAGTGTGGTGAGTTTGGATCTATAACATTAGACTTTCAAAGATAGCTCATATGCTTGTATTGCTTTGCCAAAGAGGGGAGTTTTTTAATTTAATTAAACTTCTATAATATGAAATCTCGATAGAGCTCTCTTTTTTTTTGGTAGCAATACACACATCTACTCATAATTTCCTAATGTTCATCTATAGCTAGTCCTAATCAACAAGCTTATTGTGTTGAATGTGGATGGGGTGCTTCTACATAGGCATTTAAAGCAAAAGGGATCATTATCTCTCAAGCCATTGGAAGTAGGTAGATATTGGGCAACCAGGCCTCACTAAGTTTCTAGACAAAATGCATGCATTGTCTGACATTACCATATGGAGCTTGATGAAGGAAGAGAACTTGAAAGAGATACTCCAAGTAATTAGAAATGATTGTATACAGCAAACAATGCAAGCACCACAATTTGTGTTTCAGTATGATCAAGGCAAGTGCAAGACAGTTCCCATAACTCATTCTTCGAGAAGAAGTTAGGGTAAGCCACATTTTCTAAAAATATTTTGATGTTATTGATTGGCCAAACTTTAGCCCTAAAGCAACACTATTTATGGATGATAGCATAGAGAAGATGCAATGCAACCCACCTATCTCCTTTATATATCCACCTACATTTTAGGAAAATCTTATGGATATTGTCCTATTGGAACACATGCTTCCCTATTTAATCGAGCTAGTAGATTTTCACAAGGGAGTCTAGGAGTTTGTTACAGAAGACCCATTTCACCCTCCAGCAATGGAGTTAGATTGATATAACATTTGTAGTAATATATCCTCATTTGCTTTGTACATTAGTAGCTCACTAGCTTGTAGATGCATTTGTAGATTTAGTATATATATTTTTGTAGTGAGTTCATGCAATACAATATGAAATTCATCATTGTATCAAAATGAAATTTGGAGTGTAAAGTGAAGAATTATTGGAAGGAATAACAAATGCAAGTAATGAAGCAATACAATATAGCTATACTTTATAGAGATCATGGAGCAATTGCTTGCAAGGTCTATATGCAAACATATACATAACTTCAATCCATACGTAAGCCTAATCAAACGAGGAGGAGAGGGAGTAAGAGAAAGAGAGAGATGAATGTATGTGTATGTGGTTTTACTCACATGTACATAAATAAAGTACTAACACATCAAGATGTAATTTTAAAAAACATGCAAAGAAGGGAGAGGGGATTTGAATGTATATGTGAGAGTGATGTGGCATGTGTATGCATAATTTAACCACTAAAATTGTAATCATATTATAAAAAATAAGTACATAAGCTTAATCTAGTGATGTAAAGAAGTTAAGGAGAGATAACTACTAATCTGTTGAGAGAGAGAGAGAGAGAGAGAGAGAGAGAGAGAGAGAGAGAGAGAGAGAGAGAGAGAGAGAGAGAGAGAGTGTGTGTGTGTGTGTGTGTGTGTGTGTGTGTGAGAGAGAGTGAGAGAGAGAAAGTGTGAGAGAGTGAGATGAAATAAAATGATATGTTAACATCTACAAAAGGCCAAAATGACCTATGATACTATGAGTTACAACCATTTGTGATGATACAACAGTTTGAAAGAAAGTAAGTGTAAAGGAAAATCAACCAAATAGGCTATGATATAGTGGATACAATATTGATGTATAAGATCCTCAAAAACCCATGAGGTAAAGAGCAACTCATTGGACCATTGATAGGGAGGACATCATGAAGGTACATATGAGAGAATATCATGGAGGTCCATGCGACCTCACCTTGGCCCAAGCAATGATCTTTTGTATTTGCATATGATGTGGTGCTATCATCGATATTGGGGCCTTGGGCATCAAGCTAGACTGTACGATCAATTTGCATCCCTCATGTAAGCATAGGTTGCTACAATGTTGTGTCTCCTCAATGGTCCTATATTAGGGTAGGGATGGGGCCTCATGGATCACCTTGGCAAAGAAGTTTGTAAGCCGCTTTTGTGTAGGACCTCTCTATCATGGGGCTCGACTCCTAAGGAGCATCTCTCTAAGTCATTGGATCTCCAGAAGGAAGAGGCCAAGGCATCTTTGATATGCATAATACATGACTTGATAGAGGACCAAACTCGTCTCTAAACAAACAATGAAAGCAGCCTCAAACCTCATAATAGGCTAGACAATGACATATATAGTGATTCTTGGTCTTTGGCTCAAGCTAGCAGATCTTGCATATGTGCTCCTTTGGTGGTATGGATCTGTATTTGCTAGTCTCAATCTCTAATTGATGTGAATATGTGCACAATTGGCCGATAGTACATTTGATCCCATAAGATAGATGAGCATCCATGTATCTTGGGTGAATAATAAAGCCATCATCTACAGCAGAGAAGAGGCTCTTTGTAGAAAGCCATCTTCATCCCTAGTTTCTACACAAGTGCTAGCTAGGTCCTCATGTTATCAAGCTAGGTGATGTCTACCTTGACGATCTTGCCAAGGGATGGCACATGCTGGGAGTACTAAAAGTGGGGTAGTTTATCCATGCTAAGGCCATGTAACTCAAACCACGTTGATATATGTGCATACCAACATGAAGTATCATCTTCTCTAGCAAGTTGACCGCAAGACTCAAGAACTAGTCGAGTGTATCTATGTTGAGGTAGGTACCATAAGCTGTGCATGCAAGCAAGGACTGGGTGAGGGCCTCTACTACAATCAGTATGGTTGCTATCTTGGCTCTAATGATCTCATGTGAGATTGAGACCTAACACACGATCATTCAAGAGATCGTGGATACAAGGGGTCCCTCCATCAATCTCCATCCATCATAGATATGACCTAAGTAGTTATAACGGTCAAAGCTAGGCCCCCATATCTACATTCCATACAACAATGTAGACATGACTAATGTATCAAATAGTCATAGCTTTTTGTGGGGTTCTTGGAACTAGGCATGTGAGCACATCCTCTTCGAGCTTCCTAGTGTTGTGTATCCCCTAATCAATCTAGTATCTACTACCTCTCTCATAGAGAAGGTGGGATCAGTGAATAGAACTTCCAAGTATATATAAGATTCCACATACTCCATCTCCTCTTGCCCATAAGTGAACTTAGGTGTTAATCTCCTAACCCACTTTTATGTGGTATTAAATACCAGGACCTTGGTTTTACCGAGGTTCATTGATGACCCACTATCCCATGCATAAGAGTGTAATGCATATAAGTATCTTCATAGCCCTTGTGGAGAATCAACTATATCAATACAATTGCCATATGCACAAGTAGAGGGGACATCCCTGCTTTGCCCCAATGGTGGAAATAAGCTCCTTAGGTACTCCCATGGCGTGCAATCTATGCAACCATCTATCTCTTGGTCCTACATTAAAGGCTTTGCAGAAATCTACAAAGTAGTAGTAGATCGGTCAACTATGAGCTCTACCCTCCTCAATAATTGCTCTGAGTGGATGTGATCCAATGTGGGGAGAGAGAGAGGAGAGAGAGAGAGAGAGAGAGAGAGAGAGAGAGAGAGAGAGAGAGAGAGAGAGAGAGAGTTGGTCAAAAGGGGAAGGGGGGGGGGAGACTAATAAGTGTTGGAAGGGTTGTTGATTGTGGCTCTAACGAGAAGGGGGGAGAGTAAGATGTGGTGGTGGTGCTAGTGGTGATGGTGGGGGTGGTAGTGGTTGGGGGGGATGGTGGCAATAGAGGAACAACAATGGTGCTTGATATATGGCCATGAGAAAAAAAGGACCGAGTGGACAGTGTGGAATAAAATTGGAGGTTGCCAAAAAAAGCTCACTCAAAAGCTTGCTCCAAAAGCTTGCTTCTCACACACACTCCAATGTGTGTGTGTGTGTGTGTGTGTGTGTGTGTGTGTGTGTGTGTGTGTGTGTGTGTGTGTGTGTGTGTGTGTGTGTGTGTGTGTGTGTGTGTGTGTGTGTGTGTGTGTGTGTGTGTGTGTGTGTGTGTGTGTGTGTGTGTGTGTGTGTGTGTGTGTGTGTGTGTGTGTGTGTGTGTGTGTGTGTGTGTGTGTGTGTGTGTGTGTGAAGGGCAGAGGCTTATAATTAAGAAAAAGCCTAATAGACTCAATAACACAAAACAAAGATGGTGTTTGGAGAGAGGGATCAAGTTGTATTTGTGAACAAAATAAGGGATTCAAGTTGTAATTATGAACTTAGTCTTTCATCTTTATTGGTTACTTTATTCAAATAGCTCAACAGTTGAAACTAAAAAATTTAAGCGCTTGTCCTAAAATTGTTACAATTGTAGAGCAAGTGATAATAGCCCAAATTATCTAGGTGGATTCATCCAAGCCTTACATCACTACTCTAGTATGACATTCTATTGAGGTGAAAGATTATGCTTTACTCTATGAAAAGAAGAAACACAGCTCAATATTTGAGTTAGCCCTACAATAGATCTCACATACAAATTTGGATAGAAAGTGACACAAGCCCTATTAGATAAAAAAGTAGGAGCAAACTTTTGAAATAACAACAAAAAAGGATGGAGCATGTAGCCCTATGACCCATGAGTGAGGCTTCACCAGCATGCAAAAGCCAAGTTGGGCACTTGCACGCTAGCAACCAATTTTGGAAGCCTCCACAATCCCATTCAACTTATAGTTAGAAATATCCCTTTTTCCCTTTTAGCCCCTTGTGGCATCAAAACTTTGCATGCTCTTTTTCAGTAGACCATGCATTGAATGAACACATTCTATTGGCGATCTAATTTTCATTTTGCCATCTAGATAGTTGGATCCACATCCTGATTCCCCTCGCATTCCTGATTTGTTGACCCTCACTCCTCACCTTTTTAATCTCTCATGAAAGATAGTGTCAAGGACCAGAATCCAACAGCTTGCATTTAGAATTAGATCTATCAATGACTTTAATGAATATATTTTTTAAGGAGACCACCAAGTGATATATTCTTTTTAGGTCAATTTATGTATTGTGACATAGTATTCAAGCTAGCCATTAGACGAAAAATAGAGTCATAACTCTAGCTAACACATTTTTGAGAAAACAAGGACAAAAGAGACTTATGTAAGGATTTGGATAAGTTTTTTGCTTGGCACATAGGGTTGGAAGATCTTTGAATTATACTACAGTATATATTCTAAAACATCTCTACAAATAAGGGTGCAAATTTCAAACATTTTAGAGAGGTTTTGCACTAACAATCTATCAAGAATCTATAGATTGTGAGTTGGGCATAAACTTTACCCTAGAGAGGCACATATATCTATTAACTAACAATTGAGAAAGCACTAATTAAACAAGAGAGAAAAGAGAGGCAATAGTGCACGATAAGGCAATGGGTCTAGTTCTTAGCATGACCTAGGATAACAAATGGAAGGAGGATGAGAGATGTTTAGGGGAAGAGGGATGGGAGAAAGGGGACCATGAGTAGTCCATGTAGGACTATGACTGTGATTGTATTTCTTCTTAATCTCTTTAGTAATAAAAGACCAACCTTTGGTGGTTTGCTACATAGTTTGGTGAAGATGGTGGGCCTACTCTCTTTGATAATAGGTTCCTCATCTCTTCTAGTTTCCAAAACGAGTCTCCCTACTTCTCCCAAACAATAGTTAACATCTCCTCAATATGCTGACACCAATATGTACCCTAAATATTAGAAAACAACAACATGCATGGATCAAATACTTCAAGTAATTTCAAAATTGATGCTAGAAGTGAACCATACAAATTAGTCCTTTGATAAATTACCTCACAATATAGTCCTCTCATCAAAGGAACTTAGATATAAGAGTACCCTCGAAACCATTCTCAAGTTTACCAATGGAAGATATTCTCACCTAGATTAACCACTTTGAGAATGTCTCAACCTACTAGCAGTGGACACCACAAAGGCAGACATTGGAAGTGTGAACATTGCTAGAATGTATTGCCCCAACATGGTTTCTACAATAATCAAAAGAGGAGACACAACTAGATACAATTCAAATTTTTGCACCTTAGAACATAACTTGAAAAACCTTACAACAATTACAAAAGCTCAAGTAAAAGCAGACAGAACTAGTGGCATTGTTTGCAGTCAAGTGTAACTACCATATCAAAAAATGATTGAAGTAATGAAATTATTATTCTTACGGCTATAGATTCATCCAAACCTTGCGTGGCATGTCGGATCCAAAACCTTTTGTGATGTCATACAATTTGCTCAAATAATAGATGTTAAGAACACCACATATTTAACAAGAAACATTCGACCACTTTAAGAGACACTTGCACTGATGGAAATAGATATCCAAAATGCACAATGGGACCAACACCAAAAGCTTCTAGAAAGAGACGAGTAAGGAAGGCCAAAGTATTTCTTCTACAACATATATGGTCATGTTAGGAAACACAATAGAAAATATAAGTCATTCATGGCCAGCTAGCAACATTAAAATAGTCAAATACATGTGTTTGACTTAGCAACAATAGATGCTTATCGAGATAACATTTAAGTGAATGGATGCTAGAGGCCATTCATTCAAGACCACACATCAAAGCATTCTCCAAGACCTCTAAATGACTAGTATGCATAGCCTAATATAGTTAGGAAATAGTAGTATAGAGACTACTAGATTTAGGAAGCTCAATATCATCAATTAGCCAAGAATTAGTAGATATACTAGGTTTACAAACACACCGAGATTGATCGATCATGGTAATATTTGGAGATCATAAGAAACTCTATCACATCGATATAGTAGCTACATTCATATTCCACATAACACACATTCTACGTCCTATCTAGATAGATATTTCAAGTCACCTTGGTTCATAAAGACTCGAATACAACTAAACTTTAGAAACCTTACTTTAGAGATACCCAACATGATACCACTCCGAGACTAGCAAATTGTGCACCTTTAGATGTAGCATGTTTCCAACACATCAACCATCTAGACTATATATGTCAATCCAAATCAATGAACAAAGGGCATCAAAAGACTCAGAAGAATTTCCCTAGCTCTTCCAAGTACACCAACAAACCACAAAGATCAGTTACTTACCAAGTCAACATGAATGCATGATTGTCCTCTAATCAAGATGGCAATGAGGAGAAGCCCATAGAAATACAACAAATAAATCAAGTTGTTCATCAACCAATGAGATTAGGCATCAAAACCGCACTTGGTAAAGAAGAGTACTTGAGAATACAAGTTTTGCATAGGCATTTGTCCTCTAGATCAAATAACACATGATGTCTACCCCATTGCCAAGGTTAGGTACACTATTAGATGAATTAGGAAGCTCACACTATTTCACATCACTAAACCTTGCTTTAGGATACTTGCAAATATTAGTAAGCCTAGAAGATGCCCACAAGACAACATTTAAAACCCTAATAGGCTAATACCAATTTAAAAGGATGCTTTTTGGTTTGCATGACACAAGAAGCACATTCCAAAGAATAGCTAATCCTATATTTGCAAATCAGATTGAATAAGACAAGGTGATGGTTTGCTTGCAACCACTTGGACAAAATATCAAGATATCCTAAGGGAGGTGCTACACATTTGATTGAACAACACAATGTGCTAGTTTACTTCGATGACATATTACTACACATAACCACTTGGATAGAACATCAAGAAGTCCTAAGGGAGGTGCTACGCAAGATAACCAAGTAGAAATTACAACCACCCTTTAGAAAATGCAAGTGGGGTTCTACCAATTTGAAATTATTGGGCTTCAAAACAAACAAAGCAAGCATCTAGATGGAACCTTGCAAAGTGATGGCTATAAAGAAATATTTGTAGCCAAAGAACCCAACACAAATGCAAAGCTTCATGGGAATGGCCACCTTTCCAATTAGATTTGTGCCAAATTTAGCAGAGATAATCTATCCCCTTCGGTAGCTACTTAAAAAAAGAGTAAAATTCAAATAGGATTCAAAATATGAGGACATCTTCCAAAAAATAAAATAGATAATCAACCTCTCTCAAGTATCTAGCTTTTATAAGACCATTTGTCATTCTAATAGATGCATTAAACAAAGGTATAGGGGTATTGGTCTATCATTAAGAAGAGCTGAGCAAAACTACACTACAAGCAAAAAAGAGTTGTTAGCTATTATCTAGCCATCATAAGATTACACTCAAATGTGCATGAAAGTCAAACAACAATTGAGACCGATCATCAACCACTGACAACACTCATCAACAAAAGACATCCCTGTGAGTATTAGCTTTGCAGGAATACAAGCTCACCTTGTAGTATTGGAAATGATCAATAAATCAATTAGCTAGTGGTCTCTCACATGCTCCACAAACCCAAAATACCCTACACGTAGAAATCAACATGGAAATCATTGCTCAATTACGACATCAATATCAAAAAATAGCAAACCATCACTCATGAAACGAGACAAAATGTGGATGACCATCATCATAAGCATTTTATGATGATAAAAAATAATCGATTGTATGTTATGCAAAATGAAAAATAGCCAAGACGATATTGTACCTAAAGCACTGCAAGAGCAGTACATAGCCTACCACCATGAACATCCACCATTTGAACATTTAGGAGTACTCAAGATCTTGTAAAATCTATGAAGCAAATATTATTAGCAAACGAATGAAAAACTCTAGGAATGCTCCATTTATTAGGCAACAAAAACACCAAAAGTCCAAGTGTAGGACATTTAACCCCAACAAAAGTGTCAAAACCATTTGATTTGGTAGGGTGGGATATTAGAAGACCATTCTTTGTATTAGGAGAAGGAAATAAATACATAATCATCATGATAGAATACCTAACTAGGTGATGTGAGGCAAAGGCCATTTGAGAGAGTGCCCCAATTTCAGTAGGGAATTGTTTAATGGATGTCATACGCCAACATACATGCCTAAAAGCAATACTATCAAATCAAGGTAAACACTTCATACGAGAATTGATTGACATCTTAACAAATAAACTAAGCATCAATATAAAGTTTAATCCCCATATCACCTTCTACGTTATGTCATCCATGCATATAGTAGATAGTTCAAGAGTCAATCAAGGTTAGCCCATTCAAAAGCTTTATATGTTAGGGATCCTTGATTTCCACTTGAATATCAAACAAATGGAATTGAAATCAACAAAGAAGAGGCTGTTTGGTGGCTCCAACACATACAACAAAACCTACCAATGATTAGATAGATGCTATTCCATAACCCAAAAGAGGCAGAAGTAGAATTATGATCAAAATAGGAGTAGTTAAAATACCTAGAACAACAGAGAATGAGTGCCCACTTTCCTTTACGAAAGGGTCTCAATGAATTATTAATGCATAGGTGGATAGGCCCTTACACCATTATCAAGTAGTATTAGAAGAGGCATAGAAAGTCAAGAGAGCTAGCAATGGGACCACATCAACATCTTATGTCTCATGAATCAAGCCCTATTACGCCAACACATCATCAACAAGAGATAGTCACCATGAGACAGAAACACAAACACTCCAACAAAGGAACCTTAAGAACACATAAGACCAAAGGAACCTACACCAACGACTAGCTTTAGAGAACACAGATGAAGAAAACAACCAAATCCTACCAAATCAAGGAGACCATGACACCTACAATGACACAACACAATGGTTAGAACACGATGGAGCCATATAGACGCAACTCAATATGTTGAGGGGGAAGGAAAAAAATATATGAAATGGCATACCCCCCAAAAGGGGGGGGGGGGGGGGGGGGGGGGGGGAGGTGAAACAATCAAGAGGTGTCAATGAGAAGAGATACCAACAAGAATGGAAAAGTTATGGGAGAAAGGAGACCATGAGCAGTCCATGTAGAATTGTGAGTGCAATTGTATTTTTTGTTTCTTGTTAATTTACTGAGTAATAAAAGACTTTAAGCTTTGGTGGTTCGCTACAATATAAACACCCAAAATAATAATAACTATCGCTCACCAAGATGGGCTCCTTTGAAAATAATTTACCCACTACAAACACAAAGCACATTAATTCCATGCCATTTGTCCACACCACCCTACACAATGTAACCGGTGTTGCACACATGCACATGTGCAACACATCACTATCATGCATGCATAGACAAAACATTAATCCACAAAGTAAACAAATTAATATTACTTCATTTTTAATGGTAATAAAATAAATAACAAAATGCATAGGGCTATGGTCCGGGCTTAGAACTTGTTTGCGAAGGACATTCGCATCATAAAATGAACAAATTTCTTTAAGTTTGAAAACAAACTAGGTTGACATGCATAGTCAAGCTCTTAACAAATATTGAAAGTAGTCGTTGATAATCATGTTTACTTATTCCTTGATGATTTATTTGATGAATTAATGCATTAGATGGATTCCATGCTATTCCTTGCAAATATAGTGGTAGCTATTTTGGTTGTTTCATTGTTAAATTGAAACCATATTTTGCTTTTAGATTATACCTATTTGTGTCCTGGTTGTGATGAGGAGCTTTCTCACATGGATTAGAGATTAACTCCTCTAGATATCTATAGGTATGTGTATTGGTAGGTTGTTTACTTCGTCTATGTACTATTAGACTAATCAATTAAATATATTAACTATATATACTAGACAATACAATATCACAAGCTTTATCATGTGTATGAGATATTGAGATCTCCAGATTGATATCTATTGGTATGTGTATGGATAAGTTGTCTATTTCTTTTACGAACTATCAGACTAATCGACTAAATATATTGATTGCACTAGATAACTATATTAGCACATTGCATATTAACACTATTTCAATGGTTGCTAAGGCTATCAATGTGCTTGGAGATCATGGTTGGCATCCTCTAGCTTTACACTTGAATCCAAGTGCCAAGAGATTGGGAAACAAGGTAATGAAGCACGTTGGTACTTCAGCTCCAATTGCAAGTGACTACAAGCATTGACCGACGGCAACTACAATTTGGACTAACCCAAACAATGCATAACTTTAACTATTACTACAAAAACTATGAATTGCAAAGGTATTTATGGACATTATAAACTACAAATCGCAAAACAATCAACAAAGGCACGGATCACAACAATTCTAAAGCAATCAGTGTAGGCATGAATCGCAACAAGCGAGCATGTCGTGAGCAAAGCAGTTAATGGACTGAAGGCACGAATTGCAGTAGGCGAGCATGCCACGAAGTGAAGCTTTATATGTTACAAAGGGTCTCTTGCTCTACGAAAAAACACATGCACTACTATGATACAAATTGGAGGGTTTTTGCATGTGATAAAATGCAAAATCAACATGATAATCTGCTAAGAGGCATCTAAGGAGCTTATCGAGTCCATGAGTGTGATTGGAGAAGTGGAGGTTGGAGATGTCTTTGTGGGGTGGGGATGACATTAGCCTAATTTAATTGTGAACAAGTAAAACGATAAGATATTTTTAATTCAAAAGATAAATAATAAACCTTCATTAGGTGCACGTGTAAAAACAAAGATTGGCTCTATGAGAAGCTTCTCTTAGTACGCATATATGAGAGAGAGGGAGGGAGAGGGAGAGGGAGAGGGAGAGAGAGAGCAAGCATGTTCCGGGTGGACCATGCACAAACTGTCCCGTGCTTCGGCAGGCTGCTCCGGACGTTGTAAGGTTCTCCTCGGCACCCTGTGTGGATTCACCCGGAGCTCTCATAATTCGACAGATGCAGCTCACTCCATCTACATATCCCACCATGCTGGGCAGCCCATCTCAAGTGGTGCCCTCTACCTCCTCCTCCAAGCAGTTGGTAAAGCCAGAGATCTTGCAGGAGCCCGTGCAGCTCACAGGCTCACGATTAGCACAGGTTTTTGTCTTTCGAATCCCTTGGCTGATTACCTCATCCATGTGTTTGCCCTTTGTGGGAGCTTGTTGGAAGCAACCTTGGTTTTCTGCAGCATTGACAAGCCGAGCGTCAACGCCTGGCACACTATTATCGCAGTGCACTCCCTCCTCGGGGAAAACGAGCTGGCCCTTGATATGTTTCTGCAGATGCAGGCAAATGGCACCATTCCTAACAAATCTGTGCTTTTGTCCTGCTTGAAAGCATGCAGCGAAGTTAAAGCCTTGAAGCATGCAAAGTTTATACATGGCCAATTTATCATGAGCAGCATGGAAGCCAATGTTGTCGTCGGAAGTACTCTTGTCCACACGTATGCAAAGTGTGGGAGTTTGGAAGATGCACATCAGGTGTTCAGTAGAACTGCAGACCGTGATGTGGTTTTGTGGGGTGCAATGATTGCAGGCTATATCCAACAGGGCCACGGGCTTACTGCCCTCAAGCTGTTTCTAGAAATGCAAAATGAGGGCACAACTCCAGACACAGCCATATTTTCCTGTGTTCTGAAAGCATGTGCTAGCATAAGAGGTCTATGTGAGGGCAAGTTGATACATGACATGATCATCCGATGTGAGCTTGAATCAAATGATATTTTATTAGGTAGCCTCATTCTTATGTATGGGAATTGTGGAAGGCTTGATGAGGCTCGGCAATTGTTTGATTCATTGCCAAGCCGAAGTTTAGTGTCATTGCATGCAATGCTTGCAGGATATGCAACTCATGAGTGTGGTTTTCCTGCTCTAGAACTTGTTGGGGAAATCCTTTGTAAGGAGCTAAGGCCAAGCAAGTTCACCTACTCTATCATCGTAAAAGCATGCACTAATATCAATGCCTTAAGCCATGGCAGATTGATCCATGATCACATTATTCAAACTGGACTTGAATCAGATCTATATATTCGAAACACTTTGATTGACATGTATAGCAAATGTGGTAGTTTAGATGATGCACGTGTTGTGTTTGACTCATTTGCTGGTCCGGATGAGGTTTCTTGGGGGTCAATCATTGCAGGTTATGCCCATTCAGGCTACTTTTATCCTGCTCTCTATTTGTTTGAGGTGATGCAGGAGAAGGGGCAACAAGCAAATGAGTTAATATTCTCTTGTGCATTGCATGCTTGTGGCAGCATAAAGGCAATTAGGCAAGGCATGATGATACACCATCAGATACTTAAAACTGGGCAAGAGGTAAATGAGATTGTTGGTAGCTCTCTTGTTGACATGTATGCAAAATGTTGTTGTCTATGGGAAGCACATAAAGTGTTTGAGAAAATGCAGCACAGAACATTGTCGTCTTGGGGTGCTCTAATCGATGGCTGTGCAGAGCAAGGCCAGAGCCTCCATGCTCTTGAATTGTTTAAGAGAATGCAGAAGGATGGCTTAAAACCTAGCATAATTGTATATTCATCTGTCTTGAAAGCTTGTACAAGATTAGGAGACATAGAGGAAGGCAGATTTATACATAATTTAGTTGTCAATAGTGGACTTGAATTGGATGCAGTAGTTGGAAATACTATTCTTGACATGTACAACAAGTGTAGTAGTCTAGAAGAAGCTCGTAAAGTGTTTGATAAATTATCATACCGAGATGTGGTGACATGGAATACAATGATTGCAGGGTATGTAGAACATGAGCATGCTCTGGGTGCTTTAGAACTTTTTGACGAAATGGGACAAGATAGCACTCTGTCAGACAGAGTGACTTTTCTATGCGCTCTGAAAGCCTGTGGTATATCTGGTTCCATAGTCAAAGGGAGGTTGATACACAAAAGGATCATTAGCAGTGGCATTAATGTGGATCTGACTATTGGGAGTGCCCTAGTTGATATGTATGCCAGATCTGGAAGCCTTGAAGACGCTGAAGAGGAGTTCAAAATGTTGACAAATCCAGATGTTGCTTCATGGAGTGCAATGATTGCGGGCTATGCTCTCTATGGCAATTGTCAAGGGATAAGGCAATGTCTCAGTGACATGAGGCAGCAGAGTGTGATGCCAGATGATAAAGTTTTCAGTAGTGTGCTTGATGCATATCGTCAGGCTGGGCATGGATATCAAGAGCATATGTTTTTTTCACACATGTCAATCAACCAAGGCATTGTGCCGAGTATAGAGCACTTTAACTGTACAGTTGACATTTTAGGGCGAACTGGCAATCTGAACAAAGCAAAGGAGATTCTTGAAAGCCTGCCTGTTTCCCCGGACATCATAGGGTGGACATCCTTGCTTACCGCCTGTAGGCTGCATTGCAATATGGATCTGGGAAGGAAATGCTATAGTCAAGCTGTTGAACTAGACCCTGATTGTGCGACTGGGTATTTACAGATGTCAATCATCTGTACTGGTGCTTAGCAAGAGGATAAAGTCATGAGAGCCCTGAGTGTGACAAATGAACTGTGTGGAGGTAAGAAGTCTGGCAAGACTTTCCTTGGGTTTTTCAACCAATCCCCAAGTTCATAGGGGGGGATGTTCTCCAGGCTGCTTAGATGTGCACGATAGATTGGACTGATTTATAAATCGGATGGAGATGATGGTTGTGTGCAATTGAGAGATGAAGACACCGTATCCTTCATATGATGCCACCTCTTCATTCCAGCCCCAGGATTGATGAAGTAACATGCATTTGGTGTCACTTGTGTTGACATTGGCGAACTCCAAGTTGAACCAACCATAGTCCTATAGCTTTGCTGCTAATTTGGAAATATTCGGTTGATCCTTGTTAACAACACATATTTGAGACAAAAGGCAGCCACTCTGTAGCACTGCAAGTGCTCTAGAACAGAGATGTCAGCAGGATACAACCATCAATCTGGGTGCAGAGGAGTATCTCTCACATTCTTTCTGCAGTCAACAGCATCAGAATCTCTAGTGTCTCTGCAATCTGCGACCAAAGGTGCGAGAGCACCTCAAAACATAAATTTATAAAGTTCTTCAAACAGCACGATGGTAAATTTTCACAAGTTGTGTTTATGAAGTATAACACCCTGGTATCGTCTCTTAATATATCAGAGCTTTCTACAAGTTTCTGCCGTATAATACAGCTCGGGTTGTTATTCTTAATTGGAAGGAGACACGTGAGACCAGTGGGCTCCAGAATATGCCAGTATATTCCTACAAGCCTTCTTTTTTTCTATTCATACAACCCCTTAGATCTCACTTCTAACAATTTAATAGTAGAGGCAGAATTGTGGAACTAGATTTGAACATTGTTCAAATTTTGTAGTAATGAAAAAGTTTGTTTTTGTACTTTGGTTCCAAGAAAAGTTTGTTTTTTGCACTTGAATTTTGACATGAAAAGAAAAACACTCCAAATATTGTTTTGCAGATTCTTTACAACAGAAATGACCGCCAGAAAAAGAAGACTACAGATGGAGTTGATTTCTGGAAACTCTCTATTAAAGCAGCCACCTTACAGAGTCAGTGCCAAACAACAGGGGGAAAACATGCGAGATGTGAATGAGCTACCGAAAGGAAATTTGTAAGACCTGATTCTTTTCCTCTGTGTTCTCCAATAATCTTTCGCACAAAAGAAAGGTGGTGTTTTTTTGGAGTGTGTGTGAATACTCGGTCCTATAAGGATTACATTTGAAATGTAGACGTGTACAGTTTCCAGATTTCAAGAGTGGATATGTTTAAATCAGGATTACCTATTGGAAAGAAATTTTGGATCCAAGGAGTGTTTGGTCGTGCTTTACAGATTGACAAATGCTCAAGTAATTTGCAAGAAGATGATAGGTAGAATTTCAGGCATCGTAGGAAGTCCAGAGGTGCTTACTTTAGTGACCCTTTCTTTGAGTGTGTCCAAATCAAGCTGGAAAAATGCAAACTGCTGGAGAGTAGATCTGTGAAACAAAGTTAAAAAATGGCTGCAAAAACAGTAAAATATCTGTACCAGCAAATCGTTAACAAATCAGTTGAAAACAGTAGCAAATTTGGTTGAAATGCAGGCCAATCAGCAAAATGTCTGCAGTTGCAAAATGGCTTCAGAAGATGGAAAATGCAGGCTGAAAACCAGCTGCCTGATGCTGGAAAACTTCCGCCCAGCTAGTTGTTGATGTTGAGCTCACGTGTCATGTTGCATGCGTATGTCATTGCCATCAGTCACATTGTTTGCTTGGTGCCTGCATTCGCATTGGTGAGCTCTGTTTAAACTGTTTGACCTGGTTTGCCTATGCATCATGTTGACCTTCTGTTTTGATAAGTCATTGTGGAGCTGTTGACTTGTTTTTAGTTTATGACTCGTCAAGTATCGATATTTTGGCCATGTCAGCTCTGTGTTCAACTGTACATTGTTGATTGTTGGCATTGACCTTGAACACCAGGCATGAGATGTCGTTTTCACATGCCTGTCTTTTTGTATGCAGCAGCTGCTGGTGTGTTTTTTATGTCTGTTTCTAGTGCTGACGTTTTAATAGTACCTTCAAGAACTTTTGCAAGTGTTCATACTCCCTTTCATACTCTCTTCCTCCAAGGAGACTGTCAAGCTAAAACACATGTATTAAACATTAAACCTCACTTAGCTCATTTTAAACAGCCCCAAAACTCAAAATGCCACAAAGTTTTTGTTTCCCATAAGCAAACCTCCAAACTTTGATTGTTGCGGTGCTATCCAGCCTGCCTCCAGCCTTGGCAAACTGATCAGCCCTGCCTTCAGCCTGCATTTGCTGATCACGACCAGTCTACATACATCCTAGAGCATCCAATAGCTGTTGCCTACTGCAAGGGCTGTGTAAATTGTCTGTTTCAATCGTGCAATTGCTGATGTCAATGTATCAATTGCTGCCCTATCTGTTTGAGCAGAAAACTGCTGCATTTGCTGCATCCAACTGCCCAATGCTGCCCTTCCATCTACCATCGACTGGAACTGCCTTACCCTGCATTTTCTGCACTATACAGGCTGCCCTACTGCATACTGCTGGATTCATTTTGTCTGGAATTCTGTCTGCGATTACGGCAGTTGATCACTTCCTGAGGCTGCCTGCTGTGAGTAGAGTACATCTCATGGGTGTATGAGTCTGTGCAGTCAGTCACATTTCTGATTTTATGTGACAGTATTTTGTAGCTAGCTGACCCATATTTTTGGGCACTAGTTTTACTGGCCGACTGGCCATCCTATCAGTGACTTAGACTTAGTGCCAGAGCCTTTGTTCTGTTCTTGACCCTTGATGCTTTGATATATGGATTCCATTTTACGAGAATATTCTCCTTGAGTTCTCGTGTTCTTGCAAATTTTTTTTTTTTGTTCTTTGTGTTCTTGCAGTCTATTATAGCAGTCTCTTTGCTTCCATTGCTACACAATTTTGTGACATGGTATAAGGGCCTGTTCCACTTGCTTCTGGTGCTGCTTGCTGCGTTCGACTACCGTTTTTCAAGTCTGATTGCGCATTGACTGACCAAACAACTTGCATTTATTGCTAATCCTTGCTCATTAGGTCCAAGCAATTGCAAGCAGGGTTAACGCCAACATCAATAGTACCTTGACAACAAACATAGATCTTTAGGCTATAAGTCACACATAAAATGTCACATTGGATTGCTTGCATGCATGTGTTGAGGTATGTTTGATGTACCTTTTCTTATGGTTTGACATATGGTCATGATTTACTTTTGCAGGAGTACATTGTTTCGGACTGGGTTGGAGATCCCACCACTTGGCACTCTCATGGAGGCTACATCTTCTCTTTGGGCAGGACTCCCATTTCTTGATCAAGCCAAAAGTAGGAGACGATGGTTGCTTCCACAATCCAGGTAGAGTATCGGCCCCTCTTTGATGGCACCACAAAGGTTGTCCACTTGAAGGGATTATTGGGAGCTCTTCACTTTCCATGTGCTTCATTAGTTGTCCTCTATTGCGACAACGTGAGTGTCATTGCTCTAGTTGGTAACCTGATCATCAGTTCACTTTCACTTCATCAAAGAGTAAGTTGAGCTAGGCACCATCTGCCAAGAGTGTATGCCTATATTTGACAATTTTGCAAACATATCGTTGAAAGTGGTCAATTGACCGGTTCTTTAATGAAGATCACAGTCTCTGATGCTCCTATTGTTGTTGGTGCATCCATTTGGGGCTGGTACAGCAGGGTAGCAGTTGATTTTGATCAGTTTTTCATGACAAATCTCAAAATTCTCTCTTTACAGCATTCTCTCATCTCCTTCAGCCTATCTCAGCCATTCTCAGCAATGCTCAGTCATTTGGAGGAGATTTCGGGTATTTTTGGTGGGATGATTTGTAATTTCTGCAGTAAATCCTAATTTACAACGGAAATTAGGGTTTAGCAGCCACCTTGGGATCTGTGCAAGAGATTGAAGGCTCAAGAGACTGAAATCAGTAGAGCTGATAATTGAAGATTATCTAGGGATTTCAGGAGCCATCCCATCCTAAATTGATTTGGGGCAGCATTTGGCCAGCCAAGGGTTAAATTGGAGAAGAAGTCCTGGGTGAATCAAGGGGCAAATGACCCAAAAGGCTTGTTGGTAATTTATGACAGCAATAAACAATTGGTTAGCAAGAGGGGATTGAAGAATCTGGAGTTGTACTTCTTCCAATTGAATGAAAGCTAAAGAAATACCGTAAGGGGCGCCAATTTTGGGGCCAATAGGGTGTCTATTGTCCAAGAATCTTATGGTAAAGTGTGTATTTCATTTTATGTGCATTTATTTATTGTTGTAATTAACTCTTAAATAAGGTTATCACGACCCATTCCAAGAAGGAAGGCTGGTTCCATGGTTCCATTGCCGGGATACATTAAATCTTTTGATTTGGTGGATCGGAGGTAGCTGATTGCAAGCCAAAGCTTTGTACTAGTGCTAATCTTTGTGGTCAGCTGAGAAATTATATCAAGATGTCTTCATACAGTGGGATGCAATCAAGTAGTAATGATGCCTCTCATGATCCACATTCACATGGCGAAGAAGGAAATGCAATGCTTTATCTTGGACAAGGCACGAATCATGGACAACATGCTGAAAATGTCTAAGTTAAAGAGGGATCATATCATGTTTGAAAATTTATGTTGATTACTTCTCTTGGTTAATTTCTAGGGTAACTATTGCTTGAAAGGCCTGAAGATCATAGTATAGATATTACCCCTAGGAGTAGCCCATGGAATCAACCTTCCTTCTTGGAGAGGGTGGTAATTTCTTGAACAAGCGCTTAATTACAACAATTAGCAACTGAACATAATTTAAAATGCACAATTTACCTTCATAATCTTGGACATTGGATACCCTATTGGTTCCAAAATTAGCACCCCTTTCGGTATTTCTTTAACTTTAATTGCCAATGGATTGATAACAAGCCAAGATTTCACAATCTTCGTGGCTAATCTAAAAGTGTCTTGCTGATTGAACAACCAATAAACAAATGGGCAATTTGCCCCTTGATTTTCTCCTAAGACTTGCTCTAATTGGATCCCAACTGGCCAAATACTGCCCCAATTTTACAATGGATGGTTGGGTATTTGACATCCCTAACAATATAACAAATCGCAGGTATTGGTTTCAATGTATGATGCGTTCTTTTGATGGCATAGGTTTTGAGGTGGTTGCTAAAATCTAATTTCCGTAGAAATTTAGGGTTTAGAATAGAATTTTCTCTACTGTCCACTACATATGATTGAGATATTCTACAAATGGTTGAGAAATATTGTGATCTTGAATTGCTTGGAGAAGGCGAGAGAATGCCAGAGACGAAAGAGATTCTTGATTTTCATATGGAAAATGGTTAAAATTGATCGTTGTTTGCTTTGATAAGCTCAAAGTGCTGTCATGTACCGCACTTAAGTGCTCGCGGTTGATGTCGCTTGCATTAAATGGTGTTATCTACATATGTAGGTATCATAAAGATTGTCATCTACATTACTCGGGTCTCCTACAACAATTGGTAGTCTCTTGAATGTCTGCACAGTAGGAAAATCAGACGAACAACTTCCTCTCGCTCTCCCATAGCCTCCAAACTAATTGAATAATTGAGATCGAGCCCAAAGAAACTTTTTCTTAGTTTGCATGGGTAATTTTGCCAAGTGGCAGCATTTTAAATTCATTTTTAGCATTATTCAGTTATTAACTCAATTTTTAAAATTAAATAATTATGAATCAATTTCAATCCTTTTAACCTTGCCCAAAATTGAATGTGTCCATCCACAATTAAATTAGCTAGGCCATTTGTAACTTGGAGTGATTTCCAACCTCAATTGACCCTCAGATTGATATTAATTAATGAATTAATGCTAGTCCCTTGTGTCACTATCGACATTTATTGGCCAAACAATTGTCATAGGGTTAAAATTGATAACAATTGATCTTCAAAGCCTAGTTGGCATGACTTATTACAACTTTGTCTTTGACACCTATTGTATCCTTGGGATCCTTAGCATGTTACCATGAAATAATTACCATGTGCATCACATTTGCTAAACAATCTTGCATATTTGATTAATAACTTAATTAAACGCTCGCATGATAGACCTTCCCCTTGAAATCCATGAGATCATCCTCGATTGCATTGCATTGTACAAAAGAAAAAGCATATTGCATTAGAATTTCCATAAGGCATTACAGTCACAACCTTGGCTATATTGTCTAACCATGCTATATGTCTCAAAACTTACTGAAAATTTTCAACCAGCATAAACATAAGATAATATTAAGAAATAGTTGAAAACTCTTGTTAGAAATCCATTGGATGCATGTTTATCATGTTTCTCAATTGCTCTGGCTTCACAACCATAGTAAAGCATATTATTAACCTAAACCATAGTTGAAACTATTAATGGCATTTATTAACATGTTGATGTCTATGAAACTAGTTGTAAATAATTGAAAACCGAGCAAACTCTTGCTAGAAATCCATTAGATACATTCATTTATTATATTTCTCAACTGCTTTGGCTTCACAACCATAGTAAAGCATATTATTAATATAAGCCATGGCGAAAACTATCAATGGCATTTACTAACATGTTGATGTCTATGAAACTAGTTGTAAACAATTGAAAATTGAGCATAAATTGATTATAAATTGTTCACTTGTTGATTTGAGAATTGATCACAGACTATTGCATATGTGACTCGAAACTAATCACAAATTAATTGCAAAAATTGCTTAGTAGTCGATTCAAAAAACTGATGCAAAACTGATCCCAAAAGTGATCATAAACGGTTCTCAAACATATAAAAAATTGACTTAAAATTGATTTGAATTCGATCTCAAAACTAAGGCAAAAGCTTATGCCCAACTGATCATGAATTGACCCCAAATTGATGCAAAAGTAGTCTTAAAGCCATGGTAACAACCATACTCATTTGCATACATTTCAGAGTGACTAGTACATTGAGTAGTGACTGCATGGCAATCATACAATCATCGCAATACCTTGGATGCATGTAAATATGTTCGAGATCCACTATATACGAGAGTTGTCCACAATTGAAGGAGTCGAAGTACTGTATGTCCCTTGAGCATTACCCGAAAGGTATCTAGGTGAAGTTGCAACAATTGAAGATGGTATGCAAAGTCTTTATCTTCTATTCATTTTACATGTATTAGTGAATAATTTTGAAAATTTACCAAATATATTTTGGGAACTTTACCTTTGACCTTTCTTTCCTTATGTGCCAAGATTTGCTCGAGTACTAAGATCTCATCCATCTCAACCTAAGGTTGAATTTCAACATATACATCCTTTGGCACATCACCATGTAAAGGCCTAAACAAATTGTAATGAAAGGTGTTGCATATTCGCAATGTGAAGGTAATTTCAACCAATATGCCACATCGTTGATATTCTCTAGTACTTAAAAGGGTCCATAGTATCTTATACTTAACTTTGGATACCATCTATCTTTCTTTAAACTTTTTCAACCTTGCTATTTTAAAACGTAGCAATATATAATTGCCCTTTGCAAATTGCAAAGCATGTCTATTGTGATCAATTGCCTTCTTTTGCTTTTCTTGTGATCTCTGAAGTGCATACTTTATATTTTCATAGGCTGCATCTAAGTTTTCCACATAACGATTAGCCTCAAACATTTTATTCTTTGTTTGCAAGATAGATGGTACCTTCTTGGTGTCTTGTGGTTTGAAACATAGAAGCTCCAAAGATCTAACACTATGGAATTTGATTCCTTAGACTATTTGTTTGTGGATGGAAGGATTATGAGAATTTCAGCGTAGTATCCATTTTCTCAAACAAACCCTTATAAAATAAATTGGTCATTCAAGGGACTTGATCACTAATGATCGACTCTAGCATATCATGATACTTAAAGATGTCTTGCAAAAACAATTATGCTATATGATCAATCTTTATTTTCTTCCTCATTGGAATGAAATGGGCATGTTTGCTACACTTGCAAATGATAGTCCATCTTCCATTATTTTCTATAGGTGTCTTAGGAAGCTCAAAAATAAAATCCATTGCAATGCTCTGTTAAGGCGTACCTACATATCTTGATACATGTCTTATGTGGCAATATGATTGATAGCTAGTTGAGTCCATTTGTTTATTGATTTTGTGCCCCTCTAAGGGTGTATTAAAAGCATTGTTTCCACCAATAATAGAAATTCTCTCAGTATGTTCTTGTTTGAATGTAGATAAAATATAGACACATTATACCTAGGCCAATTCTTGTACAAATAGTAGACTTCTTTTAAGCATCTCTCACTTTGAAAACACACACATACACAATGTATACGTATGTATAGACACATGATCACACATATATGCGCATATATACACATGTTACATATGCACAATTATATAGGCTATATCTAGTAATGCATGAACTAAAGACTTACCCATAATATATTGATTAGATGTTTAAAATTTTCAAAATCGCACAGCCAGAGAGAGAGAGAGAGAGAGAGAGAGAGAGAGAGAGAGAGAGAGAGAGAGAACTTTAAAGTTCTTGTAGTATTGTAAACCACTTCATATCTATCATGTTGCGCCTACTTTCACACAATGTTGATAGAGTACACATACACCATTAATCACATTGTTAAGTCATAAAGACTAATAAGATGCTCAAAAGTACCACTTCACACTTACCATGCTAAATACACTTTCACACAATGTTGGAGTGCACATTTTGTGTTGTCATAAAGACTCATAAAATAACCCTATTGCAAGTATTTCTTCTCCATGCACTATTATCATGCCTTGACATAATCTATCTTTTGAACAAAAGTTATTGGGTGGAAGCGACAACATGTTGGTTTATAAAAAGTAGTCCTTGATGAGGGCTTCAATTAGGTCTTGTATGTGTTATAATCAAATGATTATTCATTACCATTTTTAAGAATTCTTGAAAGAATTATATAATAGTATCCTAAAATATTGTCATGCCAAGGAGAAAAAACAACTCCATGTACATGTTATAGAGATGGCTTGCACATAATGAGAGATGATAGTTGAAGTTATCTTGTAAGGAGCAATCATAGAAAGAAGATAAGAAGGTGATGATAAAAGCCAAGCTATAGAGGTGTCACTCCTAAGACACCAGATCATTTAGGAGAACAAAGTTATTTTTGCAAAGGAGCTTATAACCATGTCTCCTTTTCATGCCATGCAAATAAAATGACATTATAGTGAGGTAAAAGTTTTACCTATGCAAATAAAATGATAAATACTAATTATTATGTACTATATATATATATATATATATATATATATATATATATATATATATAATTAATATAAATCTATATTATTATATATTTAATATATGTAATCATTATATATAATATATAATATATTAAAATTATATATTATATAGTATTATATGATTATTAATAATGATATAGAATAATATGTTAATGTTTAATAATATATAAATGTTTATTATTTATATTATCAATATCAATGAAGTATTAATATATTTAATGATGAATTATTAACAAACTATTTACATATATTATTATTGATATATTTATATATATTATTGATGAATTGTTAATGATTTATTTATTTATATTAACATATTGTTGATAATTTACTATACAAATTGTTGATGAATTGTTTATATATATTATTGATAAATTATTTATATAATTTACTAATAAATTATTTAGATGTATTATTTGCAATTTATTTATCTACATTATTGATGAATATTATTATTATTATATAATATATGCATATATCTTTGTAATACTAGCTTCATATATGTATTTGCTTGTATATACTATTAACGTATATATACACAAATTATGCATATATGCAAATTATATATACACTTGTAGATTGACATAGATGCAAATTGCATATACGATTTCATTATTTTGACACTTTTTTGCGATACATTGATGGAATGTAGGAGGAGGTTGTGTGACTGTTGAGTTTAGTCTTTTAATCTTCTCATTTAGCCACTAGCTACGAGATGGATGGAAAGTAGCCCTTGTAGCCTCGACATGACAGATGTAGGAGAAAGGCCGCGCAAGCTTCTATTAATAATGGAAAAGATTAGGTAATGGCATTAACATGTGGTGATGTTGATATGAACATTAATGGCAAAATACACATTAACAATAGATGTTAACATTAACATTAACAGTAGCAGTAGCAGTAGCACTAGCACGCTAGCACTAGAGCGTTAGTGTTAGCATTAGCATTGGCATTGATGTTAATTGATATTAACATTAATGTTAAAATGAACATTAATAATAATAATAAACGTTAAGATTAAAATTGTCAACATTAATGGCAAAATACACATTAACAATAGATGCTAATATTAACAACATTAAAAGTTAATGTTGATGTTAAGTGGCATTAACATTAATGTTAAAATAAACATTGACAATAACAATAAATGCCAAGATTAACAAAATCGTCGAGCATTAATATTAAATGCTAACATGCTCATCCAAGCGACAAGATCTTCTCAATTGTCCCAATGATGGTCTAGATGGTCTCAAAGTGGCAATTGCATAGGTCCCAATTGTTAGCACTACTAAAAAAGCTTGCACAAAAGTATTAGCTCAATATCATCCTATCCTCAAGTCTTCCAAATCCTTTTTTAAAGAAGATTTATCATCTTTCTCTTTATATATTTAGAAAATGGCTTTTATATTAATATATATCTATGTGTGTAGTTATCCTTATCAACCATTTTTAAGTATATTTTTTAGAGCATTCCAAAAACTTAGATAAATATGTAGTATCTTTGAAAACATGCTTGGGCCAAAAAATTTCAATACTTGAGATTTGATATAGTTGCATATATAACACCTCCAATGGATGTTAGATATTCATTATTTTTGAAACTTTAGAAAATTAATCATTTGAAATTATCAGCATTATATGAATACAAAATAATCTTAGCTTATTTGTACCAATTTATTATCTTGTTATATTTTCAAGTTGTCAAAATACTAGACATGAAGATAATAGGTCTTCCCATGACTTGTCTATATGAATGCTATTTGGTTGCATGGATTTGTAATGATCAATGTGCATCCAAATTGTATATTCTCTAAAGGAGATTATTTTTTTGTAAGTGAGTTATTGAGGCATCAATATATATATATATATATATATATAGTATATCATCAAATGTATTTCAATCCTCTATTTGTGCTTGCATCCAATATTAATGACATGTACAAAGATTTTAATGGATGCCATTTGCATTTCCAACATTAAACTTCATATTACCAAAATGTATATATCAACTTTTGTATGAAGAATACTTTGTACTCCACATATTTGAAAAATTCAAAGATATTTTCAAGTTACAAAGTTTTTGAAAAGACACTAATGTGTTTTTATTTGCAACATAGTATATTAGCTTCAACATAGTAATGATTCTTGTCTTGTTTGTGTTGTTTATTGAAGTAGTGTGTGCCAAGATTGACTTTGCTTTCTTTTCTACATTGCAAATATACTTTGGTATTGTCATCTTATAGCCATTCTACAAAGCATGTATCGTGCATAGTGATATATTTATCTTGTTGGTCTCAATAAGAGCTTAAAATGAGACTTTGGATGGAGATTCTTATTCTTCTAAGAGTTTGACTTGCAATTGATTCAAATATCTCTCACTTGGTTGGCTTGCTCTCTAGCTCTAAACCATTTAGTTTGCATGCATTTGAAGGCTCATTGGTAGGCTTATGATCCATTTGGTGTGCTTTGATTCACATTCTTAAAATTTTCAAATTTGGTAAGGTTTGTGTAGCTCCAATGGTTGAGAGAAGAATACAAAGAAGAAAAGGGAGAACAAAAGTTTAGAGAAGAGCTTCCCTAATGATCCTTCACTTTGACTCATGTTTTTCCTTTCCTTCAACCTCTAACTTTATGTTTTACTCTTCAAATTATGAAAGCAAGAGAGGAAAAAGAGAAGGAAAGCAAGAGAAGAAGATGAGTTTCACTCTTGCAAGTTTGTCACTCGAGTTCTCATATACACATACTCACATACTCTTAAGCAATGGTGTGCAAGAAGATAGACAAGAAGGAAGAAGAGTGGAAGCTTCAAAGTTGCAAACACAAAAATGAGATCCCTATTCAATTGTACATTGTATATATTATGGTTAAGAGTTCTCCACTTAAGTTACATACCCTTATCCATCTTTCACTAAGCCATAGTTGCTAAGAAATCCATTTCATAATCTTAGAAAACTCATTTCATACCTATGCGTTTTAGTAACTT
Organism: Lygodium microphyllum; assembly: GCF_053477565.2. Taxonomy (NCBI): domain Eukaryota; kingdom Viridiplantae; phylum Streptophyta; class Polypodiopsida; order Schizaeales; family Lygodiaceae; genus Lygodium; species Lygodium microphyllum. The sequence goes on along the minus strand of NW_028229587.1, from coordinate 35,996 downwards.
ATAAAACACCTACTCAAAATGTCTAAGAAATTTTCACTCTTAAGAAATAAGTTTAAAACTTGGTAATCAACATTTGTTATGGATTCATTTAATACACTAATATGGATATTGACATCAATTGTTGTAAGTATTATTCTTGAGTTGTTTATGATGCATGTATATATTATTGGCTTCTTTTATAACTAATACTAGTCTTATAACAAAAAAGTCACTTTTGTGGTATTTTGGACTCTTTATACAAAATTATATTTTTCAAGAAGAATTATAAAGAAGAAATGGTTTTAAGAAAATGTGATCAACACAAGATAAGAGTTGAATTAAAACCATATTGGATTTTTTAAAATCAAGCTAAAACATTTATGAAAAATGCTTTGATATATACGGTATGTACTCCCATTAATAGACTTGGAATTGGATAAAAATTGTCAACTTTTTAAAGATCTTCAAATAGTGTCAATTCTCATGCGCTTTTAAGAATCATTTTTTGTAGAAAATGAATTTTCACTCGAAACTTGTTTCAGTATTTTACTTTATTATCTTACAATATTGGGAATATCCCATTCAACTTTGGCATCATATGCATATGTTATTTCAAATATAGTGAAATAAGACTTAAGCTACCAAAGTGACTTACAATCACTTTTGTGGCAAATTACAAGACTTGTGTCAAAGCTAATTTTATCATGGATAATGGACTATGATGTGTGTGTGTGTGTGAATGTTATGTTGAATCTCCAATTGCATTGTATAGGGTTGTTAATTATGATAAATTACATTATATGAGTCTTAAACTCTTTTATGAGCTTCTTTGCTATAATGAGTTGAAAATCTCCTATGTTTTGGATTTTCTCTAAATGAATGAGCTATCGCTATGACAAACTCCACGTATAATTGAGAAAAGTTTATAGCGATTCTTTTGACTTGCTATAACTAATCACAATCTAAAACCACATCTATAGGGGTCATCTCTAAAGGAATCAAGTTCATTCGTGCTTTATAATTTTTAGACAAGTATAAGGGAGCTTTAGAGCATTTTTGTGTGTTGATCTGTGCATCACCATTGGCTACTTAACTACCTAACCCTTTATATGTTGTAATTCAATGGGAAGACAATGTAACCTATCTATTGCTTGATTAACAAAACTATGGGTATTACCATTGTCCACCAAAACATACACAATCTTGCCATGGATGCTTTGTTAAATTCTTAGTGTGCATGGGCTTCTAGGACATTGGTTTTTTATTTCTTTGAGAAGGCTCAACCACTTCATAGCTACTATTAGGAAGAGGTTTCTTTCCAATAATATCATGTTGTGAATTCATACTTAGGGTTGAAAGGGCTATCTTGCTTTAGACTTATCTCTGCTCTCTCTATTAGCCAATTGTAATGCCTTCAAATGAGAAATTTGAGTTAAAAGCTTATATCATGACTCCTTGGTTGACTGCTATAGAGTCAATGGACTCCTTTGTTCAAGAATTAGGGTAGGCCATCAGTTCAACCATTTGATCAATCTTAGATACCAACACATGATGCCTAATTTCATGTTGGGTTTCATGGTTGCATTGAGAGTGCTATATGGTTCATGCTCTTGTAAATCCTCATGATGATCCTCTTTGAGCATTCTTAGCCATTGACTAATGAATATGGAAAGATTAAACATTACTTTATGGATTCCACAACCTGAGGAATGAAGCATTTACATTATAAAAGAATGAAAATAAAGATATTACTAATCTAATCTCTCTTTCGACATGTGGATTATGAAGAGATTTAAAATAGAAATTTGATAAAGTACCTCTTTAGTTAGTGATTGAAAGTTTGAAGATACCAAATGTAATCAATCCTTTGTTATGAAGTTGCAATGATAGCTTCCAAACATGCTTGAAGCTCAATGCCACTCAATAGTAAGCCACACTATCTTGGAGATGATGTAACTTCAATCTTGAATGGTAATAGCTTCTTGATGAATAATACACTTCAATGCTTTGAATCTTTCACAAACTTGAAGTACTACTGTTGTAGATGAACCTTAGGACCAAGAGTTGAGTCAATCTTCTAAAAGTTTAAAGCTTAAAGGAAGGTTTGTTGTGTATTAGCATTTTTGAGAAAAAGGATGATAAAGAGAAACCGAATTGAGCTCAAATCTATTGGAGAATGGCATAAACTTGATACTTGATGATTGATTGATTATTGTTAAAATATGTACTTGGCTCATATTTCAATGCAACAATATAAGAAGAACTTAGAGTAATATCTTATAAGTTCTTACCTCATTAGTTTGAATTATTTTGCATGAGGTCTTTCAAATGATCTATGCCACCACATTTTAGGCATAAAAGGAGCAAAAGAAACATGAAAAAAATTGATCATTGCTTCAAAAGAAAAAATTTAAAAAGTAATCTTTTGGTGGGCTTTTTCAGATTGGGCCTAAATAACTTTGATTCCATAGCATTACTCATCAATAAATCAAAAGTCTAAAGGTACAACTCTCATCCATTGACAAAAATATTGATGAAGATCAAGCAATAGCTATGCTCTTAAATAGTATTAACAAACCAAACAAAGGTTATGAACAAGTTGAGGCTACACTAAGGAATGTACATGATAGAAGCTGAATTCAATGAAAGCCACTTTGTATGAGCAAAAGAGTAAGATTAAGGCAAAGGTCCAAGAGTCTACACCAAGCCTTATAACAATTGCACTCTATAGCAAAAAATCTTTCAAGATGGTTTGTAGGGCATGCAAAAAAGTTGGACACAAGGAGCAAGATTGTTGGAACAAAGAAAAAACCAAGTGTAATAATTGTGCGACAAAGACACATTGAGGATTGTTGGAATAAAAAAGGCAACTATGCACAAGCATCATTTGAACAATGTAATGAGACTCCTTTCTAAACAATTTTATTACCTATACTTTGTTTGATGTTGCATAAGCTAAAGGCCTTGCAAGCATTCAAGGGAAAAATCTACATCCTTAAGTGTATTTATCTAAATGATAAGCTAGTGCCAAGGGGGAAAGGGGAGTATTAAAAGATATGATGCTACAAACAGTGCAAAAGGCATATGCAATGTATTATATCCCATAAGCAAAGAGAAGATGGTATGTTCTAGGTGAGAAGCTATCAATAGATAAATTGCTAGTCATTGCCAAAGCTTGCACCACTATACCAAAGGTAAAGTAGATTGTTTTAAAGGAAACATGTAAAAAAATGGATATAAAAATGGACTAAATGCTGAGGCTTTGATACCACTTGTCAAGAAGTGAATTGAGAGAGAGGAAAGAGAGAAGACTACAAAAGAGAGAGAATATGAGTGAGAAAGATTGGAATATTAAATAGTGAAAAAAAATAAGTCTCATATATGTTTTACCAAGCTAGTATAGATGTTATTTTTTTTTCAAACAAAAATACTAATATCTACTTGTCTTTTTACTCTTTATAGTGATAGGTAGTTATTAGGATACTGTTGACTTCTAAATCAACTAGGATTCCTCAATATAATGGTTTTTGTGTTTAACTAATATATATGGTACTAATGGTGGTTTTGGTTATGGTCAAGGATAACTTTAGGTGCTAGAATATATGTATGTTCTTCTAATAATGGAGGGTCAACAATCAACTACAACCAGAATTACTAGTGGGGTTTGCTTAAAAGGTTTCAATAAACTAATGTAAAATAAATTATGAATTAGCCAATGAGGAGGAATTTCCAATTGCATTATCATTGATCTTATGAACAATACATAATGATCCATAGTATCTTGGTGCTAATTTAATTTTAGGATGCCTTTCAATGGATTTTAACATCCCCTTTTCAGTGCATAGTCAAACTAAGTTATTTTTAAAAAGTGTAATGGCTTTGCTTTGCTTGTTTTCTTGGGTGACATATCTCAAGATATTCTTAAAAGGTACAATAACTTATAACTTTCTTTGATAGTATAGAAATTTTTTGACATATGTATAATGATAAAAAATAGTTGTGTTAATATTCTAAAATCAATGCTCAACAATAGAAAAATCAGAATCTGATGTATATATAAAAATTATAACATCAAAAGTTGAAACTTCAATTGTTGAAGTATATATGATTGATTTGATCAAAATGAACCATATGATGTGAAGAAATATTTTTGGTAGACGTATGACTCAAAACAAATACAAGTATGTTAGCATATCTAGGTTGGTATTAGATCATTAAGTGAAAATTTTGGATGAAGGATATTCATTTGATATGACGATCAGAGACAAGTGATTGATTCAATAAGTGTTTGATGGCTTGTTAATCTATTTTGATAATAACTCAGGATCCCATAAGATAATATTTTTAGATGTTCAAGATATCCACTACAACCAATAGTTACTTGTCATAGGTATTTTAATTTAATTTAAAGGTTTAAGTTTTCAACTTCTTTTAGAGGTAATAGAGTGATAATTTTACATTGAAATTATAGATGTGTATGCTTGAATTGTTAGTATTAGTCATCACTATTAGATAAAAAGGTTGAGAAAAATTTGGTACTTGGAGTATAGATGCATGGGTTAAAAGATATTTTAAAGTATCAAAGACTCCTATTGATAGGGATCTCATAAAAAAAATAGTGTTTTTACACAATAACATAGTTAACGACAAAGTGAGCAATGAAAAATTTCAAACAAATTTTCGATAGAAGCCCACTAATCCACTAAAAGATCTAAATTTATGCATACTTTTAGGGATATGCCAATATTTTATTATTAAAAACCTATTTAAATTCACAAGAATTTTTCCAGCAAAAACTATATATTCCAAGTATTCAATTTGATTTTGAAAAAATAAACGCTTATTAGGATTTGTATACAAGTGATGTTTATGTAAGAAGTGAAAGATAATTCTAAGATGCTGCTTACGTTTCTCTTCTAACTTACTAAAGATAAGAATACAATCAAAGAAGGCAATCACAAAACCTTGATAATCCAAGAATAACATATTCATCATCTGTGCAAATGTAGTTGGTACATTAATAAGACTGCAAGGCATGACTATAAATTCATAAGGACAAAATCATGTCCCAAAGGCGATCTCAAATACATTAGTTGAATCCATGCAAATTTGATGATATGTTGTTTTGAGATTTATTTTACTAATATTTTTTACCTTATGTCCAATAAATCGTCTACTCTTAAAATAGGGTATTGATTTTTGACATTTATTTTGTTCAGTGTCGTATAATCAATGCACATTCTATAAGTTTTATTTTCTTTTCAACCAAAAGGATATGTGCACTAAACAATGAAGACCTAGGTATATTAAAACTTTATTTAACAATTGAGTCACTTATCTTTTTTTTCTTTTTGGGTATAAAGAATTATATCTACATGGAGCTTTGGGCGATGGAGTTATCCCAAGTAAGAGTTCTATTTTTTTGATCTAGATCTCCATGAGATGGTGGAAATTTAAGAGGATAATCTCTATAAAATGATGCTTATATGAATCCAAGAACTTTTTCTATATAGTGGTTAATTCAAAAGATTCAAGATATTCAACTTCAATCATAAAACTCATGAAATTTTTTTGAGTGCTCCTTTAGCTTGTGTGTGGCTAATCAATGGAAATAATTCAATTTAGAAATCATTAGACAATGAGATAGATTAGTCTTGAAATTCAAAAGTATTTAAAGATGCATCATAAGATATAAGCAATGCGATCATTCTCATCTTGTGTGGATAGATTTTGTTGCCTTTCTTGTTCTTAATGCACTTTGCCAACTTCATTGAAATTATGTTGGATAGTAGTAATTTGTTGCAAGGTTATCTCAAGAAGAGGTAATTCCATGTTTACTTCATTGATATTACAAGGTCCTGACATTGTTTGAGATGTAAGTCTATGCATAGGGACAAGCTTTTAGAATCTTGTGAAATAAATAATCCCACAAAATAATTCTTTTGCATACAAACAAAGGCTCAAATGGCCTTACATAAAGTATTTTTTCTCCTTATTTGTGAATTGGAGATTGCTAGAGTTCTCTACGGTGAACTAGATATTTGCAAATGAGGTTTTGACTATATATATTAGAACATAGGCATATAGGCGTTATCTTTGGACCTTAGAAAAAAAAGTTTAGGTCAAGGGAATTGAATAATATAATCCCCTCTCTTGTTGCAGCTATCAAAGCTTATTACAACTATCAAAGTTTTATTAGCTTTGAAGATTTTAAAGCTTTTTAACATGCAACCCTTGATCAATCAAATGACCAAGTGAAGTCAAATTCTTAGTTATGGGGTAGATATACACAAGACATCTCCAATATTATTTTCTATCCCATCTCTAGTCACCAAAGGAACACTTTCAATGCGAGTTATCTTGTAGCCACATACTCTTTAGTTTACATTTGTTGCTTTCTATCAAACCATTTTGCATGGTATGCCATATGGTTTGTACCTCCTAAATCCAAAAAACAATCATCCTCTCTAGGGGGATATGCCATGCTTCCAAGTACATGCTATAGCAAAGAGATGACCTCTAGGTGATAAACCACTCCTAACACCATATTGTGTCCTTCCTTGACCCCTAGACAATATTTTGCTTATGATAGTTGTCCCTCTCAAAGTAACCAAACTATCCACAATAATGACATGCAACATCTCTTTGTGGACTAGAACTTTCTCTACCTTTAGAGTAGGATCTCCCCTGCCTCTAGGCACAAAGTCTCCATAACGAAAAGAGGTACGACTATGTGCAAAGCTATCTTTACAACCACATGAAGATCCTTTAGCTCTGGATGAGCTACCATGACCTGTACGATGGTAGAATACAATGTATTGACTTAGTATTTTTCCCACTAGTAGATGCATTGAGGTTCAACTTTATTTGTTCAGTAAGCAACAAAGTAACCAACTCCTCAAAGTTAGTTATAGATCCAGTGTGTTAACAAAGCAAGCAACTCCTGAAAGAGACAATTTGAGTAATCTATGTTGTTTTTGACATTATTGTAGCTACAAATTTTTAAAAAAACTAGTAAGATCTAGTGTGCCAAGCCATTATTAGAGCATGTGAACAACTCCTAACATCAACCTCTCAAATTTGAGACAAAAAAGCATTAAAAATGTCCAAGAAAATACACATAAACTAAGTTCCAATGAGATGATTATCATACATGTGTTAGACTAATATCACGTATATCCATATATCATGCTTATATATCATGCATCAGTTGTCCAACAAGAAACACTTAAAGCTCATGCTTCCATTGATAAGAAGACTCTGTGCTTCAACAAGCTACCCTTGTGTTTCTTTCTCACAAGTAGACCCCTAGCTCAAGTTTTTGAGCTTTGGCATTCAACCATGAACCGATTTTTGATGAAAAAGAAATTGAAGTTTTACTATTATACATCATTTCTAGCCTCCTTTGGCTTTCCAAAAACATCCAAAGTAGTTGTATAATTTAATGGTAGACTGTAAGCTTTCAATTCGATATAGACCTCGATTCATTGCACTCCTCAATCCAATCTTTCGCTGTCGCACTCAAAATCTAATACAAATTGAAAGGATTTGATTTGGATGTGTAACGGAAGGGAGATGGCACAAGATACGCAGACTTAATCCATCTTCTTCATCTTCATTTTCATTCTTCTCTATATGCCATTGTCAATAGTATACACATGAAGTCTCTTTGAGTGATAGATACCTTTTGACTCTTAAGTCACGTTACACATAGTCTCTTGTTTTTTTAGTGCATACATAGGATATAGACTTACCCTATATTATATTTCTCAAAAAAAGAAAGAGTGTGTAACAGAATCAATGGGTACAATCTCTCGCCATGCATGGGTGAGCACCTCCCTCATGTATGTATTTATTAATCATTTGATTATCTTTTGTGCTCAAAATATATTGAAAGGGTATTCCTTTTGGGTTTTTGCTCTTATTCTCCTTGCATGATATGCTTTTGCCTAAAAAAATCAAACTATAGATATATTCTAAGAATTTTATAGGCTTTCTTGCAAGAAATTACAAATAACTTATGTATGTGCACATAGGATAACCTTGCACTAAGAAGCACCTGTAAAAATATAATAATCCCATATTGATAAAACACCCAAAATAAATAAAGCTCGTGTGCGATGATGTACTCTACTAAAAAATATTAATTCACCTAACTTTATCTAATCATCAGCTCACCACAACACAAAACACATTAGTTTCTTGCCATCTATCTAGCAAACATAATGCGATCATTGTCACATGTGGGTGGGTCCACATATAACAAGTTACAATCAAGTGATAAATAGATAAATAAAATCTATAAAAATAAATAAATAAAAATCACCTTATTTTCATAGCAATTTTCATAACACTTTCTTAGACCTTCTAGTGTGGCTTGATGGTGAAGTTACTACTTTAGTACAAATAATGGGCAAAGTCTTGTGTGTTTCTATTGTAATAATGAACATTGGTGTTCTCAAAGATCAAAGTCATAAATGTTTTTTCTAGGATTGTCTCACAAGGCACAACTAGGGATCTCAGATGTTTTTGTTATAGATACTTATTTTGGCCTTGTAGATACTTGTTTATTCACAAGGGGGATTATGCTAAATATAGAGCGAAGGGAAAATGGAGACTACCCAAGGTAAAAAATGACATTTTAGTAAAAATTATTGGTTTAAAGTCCAATGGCCTATAGCCAAGTGGATACCCCTTGTATCATGTACACTATATAGTAAAATATAACAAAGAATAAGGGTACCATTCTATTTATATGAATATAATGTAGGGAGGTGAGCCTTGAAGTGGAAGCAAGAGCTATGGTGAGAGAGAGAGAGAGAGAGAGAGAGAGAGAGAGAGAGAGAGAGATGTGGGAACTCCAATAGTCACAATGTGTGACTGGCCTTATCTTTATTCAAATGTCATTGAAAGAATAAAAAATGAAGTGACAGTGATGGGCACTCACCACCTGCAGAGTGTACAAGTGTACAGGTATGTTGGTACTGGCAGTGTAACCAATACACGGTGATTAGGCATATACACCTTTATCCCCAGCAACCTCCTACTGAAAGGCGAATATGCCCATAGTGAGAGGAGAGAAAAAAAAAAGTGACATTATAAATATACATAAGTACAATAGGATGAGAAAAGATGTCATCTCATCCAACGCCCATCAATTTCATAAGGAAGGCAAAACACTATGTTGGGAGGCTTTTAGTGAGCAGATTTGTAGGATTTTGGTTAGTGGAGAGCTTGACAAGCTCAATGGACTTGTCTTCAATGACCTGTCGAATATAGTGGTAACGTGTGTCTCAATGTGCTTCATCTTTGCTGGAAGACCGAATTCTTGGCCAATTGAATAACACTCATAGAATTCGAATGTAGTGTAGGGACCACATTAGTAATGCCAAGGTCTGCCACCAGAGGGCCTAACCAAAGAGCCTTCTTGCAAGCCTTAGTGAATGCAACATACTCTACCTCTATAATAGATAGGGCCGTGCAATTCTAAAACCTGGATATCCAAGAAACATCACCTTCAGCAAAGGTGAAGACAAAGCTAGAGGTGGACTTTCTACTATCTGCATGTCAGAGTTAGTGTATCCCACGACTCTCCTGTATCTTGGCCACCATAATAGATGCACATAGCTGATGTGGCCTTCAGGTACCTCATGATGCCCTTGACAGCATCCCAATGCCATCTACCAGGTGTAGCCATATAGTGTGCCACAACTCCCATTGCAAATGTTATGTTAGGACGAGTGGCTCAAGGCATACATAAACTGTCCAATCTGGATGTATAAGGGATCTTGGCCACAAGCTCACTACACTCGAAGATAGATAGCGCGTCGGCTATGTGAGAGGTTGCCATTAGTGCTTGGTTTGGAATGCTTGAACAATAAGCGGTCCGTGGGTCTCGGCGGTTGATTGCCTCTACAAATATAATCAGAGGGAGATGGTAAAGGGATAATAGGAGATTATTGAAGAGGGGGGTAAGATAAATTATAGAACAAAGATATTTGAAGGGATAATGAGGGTGGAAAAGAAGGGAAAGAAAGTAGAAATTTCTGAAGGGATTTTGCTAGAAAAATAGAAGAAATAGGTTGAACAACAGAAGTAGATTCAATAGGAGTAGGCAAGGATATAGGATCAGCAAATAAATTGGGTATGTAGTAAAAACTAGAATGTGAGGGGAATCTGTAAAGGTAAAAGGTAAAAGAGGGATACTATTTGGATTAGATAGGAGGATGGCAATATACAATGGCAATCCATAGGAGATTAAGGAATATGATAGGATATCATGAGGATCATAAGGATAGATAGAACAATGGAAATCAAAAGTTGAAAATAAATCCTCAATGAATAAAGAATTGGTGGCAATATGGTTTAATAGTTGGGATCTCAATGGCTAAATATCAGACTTGTGAAAGACACTCTGTCAACAACGAGGCTCCAGAATAGCATCCTCTAAAGGAGGATGCCAAGCATAGCCTTTACACCACAATGTTTGCTGGATGATAAGTCTTCAGGCTATCAACTAAAGTCATTTCAACTGAATGGACATACATGACTACTTGCAAAATTATATCTCCTACATAAAGGTTCATATCCTCCTCATCATGGATATACAGATCTCCTCGAAGATACATAAAAGATAGTAGTTGAGCTTCATGAGAGATCAAGTCATCAACGAATCTGTCAAATACTGCTTCAAGTAAATCTATTGACCAAATATTCTACCACCCATCCTTTGGAGGTTCTAAGTCCACATTACTCAAGGAGATATACAATGCAAAGCACTGTTGTTGATACTGAATCCAGAAGGATGATGGAGGTGACACCAATTCAGCATAATGGAAAAAATCCTCCTGGACACAATTCATATGATGTTGAAGGCACTCTACCTTTACAGAAAATCCATCACACAGCTTAGCCTTTTATTGCAAATGATCTAGTTCTTCTTTAGACAACAAAGGAGACATCGTGGACTGGAGGAGGAATAGAAAGAGTGGCAACTTTCTGATTAAGCTCATTAATAAACTTCTTTTGACTCTATAGTTTCATGAGAATGGTGTAATTGGCCTTTACAAATACCAAGCTTGCGAGCTGATTCAATCATTTCCTCAAGGGCAACATTCTTTTCTTTGATTAAGGACACATATCCTTCCTCCAAAGTGGCAACCTTAGCTTCTAACTCCTTAATCATGGCCTGCTGTGAATCCATCAAAGCCATAGATGCAGTCATTTATGTATGGATATCACTCAAAGCTATCTTTTTAGAAGCTAAATCCATAAGAGCTTTGCTAAGTTGACTAGTCAAAGAATCCACCTTGTCTTGCAATAAAGTATACACTTCTGTATAAATTATCTAAAGACATGAAGTCATGGAAGTCTCCAAAGCATTCTGAACACCAGAAACTAGCTGTGACAGCATAGATCCAAAAAGTACTGTTTGCAAGGAAGGAGGAATCTTTGGATCCAGTTGTCCTTCCCATTGTGCAGCAAAGAGATAAGTACAAGACAAGAATGAGGGAAGAGAGCTACCAGACACCTCATGGATCAGAATTTGTACCACAGGAATTAAGACATGTAACGGATTAAAAGGACCCTGTGTGCGTCGCTTCTTTCAAATGATTTTGGTAGGTGCTACATCCACTAGATCTGAATTGGCTTCCATAGGAGAAGGAACATGTGGAGGAGACTGCTATGTAAGGGGAATAGGACCATGCATAGGAATGCCACGTGGGAGATGTGCCAACTAAATGATTTTCTGTAGAAAAACTCCATAGGACACATTACTGAGTTGACCTTTCGTGACTTGCGAAAAATATTGATCCATCTTAGCTAATAAGAAGGTTGTCCAATTAAGCTTAACCCCTTCTAGGATCTTGATAGAGACCATGAAGAATTCTCTAGACAAACCCTTTGAAGTAGGCTTGCCTCACATAAAGTGGTCCTAGAGGAATTGGCATAATTGTTTCCATAAAGGAGAGGAAATATGTGCCACTGATACTCCTGAACTAGTGATAACTTTATGTGCTACCAAAGGAGTAGGTGTTTCCTTCTGCAACAAAGCAAGGATCTCCGTAGTGGATAATAACTGATTGCCACTAGGCATAGGGAAAGCTACAAAAGGCAAGAATAAGGCCTCATTGATAGTAACAGGGGATAAACAAAATTGATGACCATAAACCAAGCATGATAGCTTCTTGTAAGTCTCTAAGAAAGAATAACAAAGCTTTGCATCCACGAGAGGGAACTTCAAGGCCACAAAAAGATGAAGGCGAGTCTTTCGAATACAATCAACATCCAAGAGAAGAGAATAATCATGAATTGGTAATGGTACATGCTGGATTACAAGTGGAGGAGTGGAAGAAGATGCCATTTAAACCACACTAGAGTATCCACATACACACAACCAAAAAATGAGGAAGGATTTATGCAAAACCCACACATACCACCACTGAGATAAATAATAGGGGAAACAAAAATAGCAACAACAACACATTGACTTGACTAGACTAGACCTCCCCAAGCATTTCACATCCTACCAAAAAGTCGACATGACCTACGCACATATGTGATCGAAAGCTTTATGTGATGCATACATTCAGGCACCCATAAACCACGTAATCAAACACTCAAAAGGAAATAAAATTTTACACATATTGTATCCCATACATAGTACAGAAATCAAGATAAAACCATAAACTCCGACCATCACAATAAATATAACATACAAGACCTTGAACTTTGACCAAGAAAAATCCCAATCCCCATAATTGTATGGCATATGCCTAGGGTACCGTGAAGTGAGTGAGTGAAGGCTACATGACTCATTTTTATTAGACGATCAATTAAGCATAGTTTATTATTAAATTAATTTGTTAATGCATGGTGAGTCGTTGGTGTATCCCAACCCCTACTTATACTAACTTGACTGGACTAGGAGTCTTTACAAATGCAATTCATTTTTAAAAAGTTACATGATCTACATGGAGCTTTGGGCGATGGAGTTATCCCAAGTAAGAGTTCTATTTTTTTGATCTAGATCTCCATGAGATGGTGGAAATTTAAGAGGATAATCTCTATAAAATGATGCTTATATGAATCCAAGAACTTTTTCTATATAGTGGTTAATTCAAAAGATTCAAGATATTCAACTTCAATCATAAAACTCATGAAATTTTTTTGAGTGCTCCTTTAGCTTGTGTGTGGCTAATCAATGGAAATAATTCAATTTAGAAATCATTAGACAATGAGATAGATTAGTCTTGAAATTCAAAAGTATTTAAAGATGCATCATAAGATATAAGCAATGCGATCATTCTCATCTTGTGTGGATAGATTTTGTTGCCTTTCTTGTTCTTAATGCACTTTGCCAACTTCATTGAAATTATGTTGGATAGTAGTAATTTGTTGCAAGGTTATCTCAAGAAGAGGTAATTCCATGTTTACTTCATTGATATTACAAGGTCCTGACATTGTTTGAGATGTAAGTCTATGCATAGGGACAAGCTTTTAGAATCTTGTGAAATAAATAATCCCACAAAATAATTCTTTTGCATACAAACAAAGGCTCAAATGGCCTTACATAAAGTATTTTTTCTCCTTATTTGTGAATTGGAGATTGCTAGAGTTCTCTACGGTGAACTAGATATTTGCAAATGAGGTTTTGACTATATATATTAGAACGTAGGCATATAGGTGTTATCTTTGGACCTTAGAAAAAAAAGTTTAGGTCAAGGGAATTGAATAATATAATCCCCTCTCTTGTTGCAGCTATCAAAGCTTATTACAACTATCAAAGTTTTATTAGCTTTGAAGATTTTAAAGCTTTTTAACATGCAACCCTTGATCAATCAAATGACCAAGTGAAGTCAAATTCTTAGTTATGGGGTAGATATACACAAGACATCTCCAATATTATTTTCTATCCCATCTCTAGTCACCAAAGGAACACTTTCAATGCGAGTTATCTTGTAGCCACATACTCTTTAGTTTACATTTGTTGCTTTCTATCAAACCATTTTGCATGGTATGCCATATGGTTTGTACCTCCTAAATCCAAAAAACAATCATCCTCTCTAGGGGGATATGCCATGCTTCCAAGTACATGCTATAGCAAAGAGATGACCTCTAGGTGATAAACCACCCCTAACACCATATTGTGTCCTTCCTTGACCCCTAGACAATATTTTGCTTATGATAGTTGTCCCTCTCAAAGTAACCAAACTATCCACAATAATGACATGCAACATCTCTTTGTGGACTAGAACTTTCTCTACCTTTAGAGTAGGATCTCCCCTGCCTCTAGGCACAAAGTCTCCATAACGAAAAGAGGTACGACTATGTGCAAAGCTATCTTTACAACCACATGAAGATCCTTTAGCTCTGGATGAGCTACCATGACCTGTACGATGGTAGAATACAATGTATTGACTTAGTATTTTTCCCACTAGTAGATGCATTGAGGTTCAACTTTATTTGTTCAGTAAGCAACAAAGTAACCAACTCCTCAAAGTTAGTTATAGATCCAGTGTGTTAACAAAGCAAGCAACTCCTGAAAGAGACAATTTGAGTAATCTATGTTGTTTTTGACATTATTGTAGCTACAAATTTTTAAAAAAACTAGTAAGATCTAGTGTGCCAAGCCATTATTAGAGCATGTGAACAACTCCTAACATCAACCTCTCAAATTTGAGACAAAAAAGCATTAAAAATGTCCAAGAAAATACACATAAACTAAGTTCCAATGAGATGATTATCATACATGTGTTAGACTAATATCACGTATATCCATATATCATGCTTATATATCATGCATCAGTTGTCCAACAAGAAACACTTAAAGCTCATGCTTCCATTGATAAGAAGACTCTGTGCTTCAACAAGCTACCCTTGTGTTTCTTTCTCACAAGTAGACCCCTAGCTCAAGTTTTTGAGCTTTGGCATCAACCATGAACCGATTTTTGATGAAAAAGAAATTGAAGTTTTACTATTATACATCATTTCTAGCCTCCTTTGGCTTTCCAAAAACATCCAAAGTAGTTGTATAATTTAATGGTAGACTGTAAGCTTTCAATTCGATATAGACCTCGATTCATTGCACTCCTCAATCCAATCTTTCGCTGTCGCACTCAAAATCTAATACAAATTGAAAGGATTTGATTTGGATGTGTAACGGAAGGGAGATGGCACAAGATACGCAGACTTAATCCATCTTCTTCATCTTCATTTTCATTCTTCTCTATATGCCATTGTCAATAGTATACACATGAAGTCTCTTTGAGTGATAGATACCTTTTGACTCTTAAGTCACGTTACACATAGTCTCTTGTTTTTTTAGTGCATACATAGGATATAGACTTACCCTATATTATATTTCTCAAAAAAAGAAAGAGTGTGTAACAGAATCAATGGGTACAATCTCTCGCCATGCATGGGTGAGCACCTCCCTCATGTATGTATTTATTAATCATTTGATTATCTTTTGTGCTCAAAATATATTGAAAGGGTATTCCTTTTGGGTTTTTGCTCTTATTCTCCTTGCATGATATGCTTTTGCCTAAAAAAATCAAACTATAGATATATTCTAAGAATTTTATAGGCTTTCTTGCAAGAAATTACAAATAACTTATGTATGTGCACATAGGATAACCTTGCACTAAGAAGCACCTGTAAAAATATAATAATCCCATATTGATAAAACACCCAAAATAAATAAAGCTCGTGTGCGATGATGTACTCTACTAAAAAATATTAATTCACCTAACTTTATCTAATCATCAGCTCACCACAACACAAAACACATTAGTTTCTTGCCATCTATCTAGCAAACATAATGCGATCATTGTCACATGTGGGTGGGTCCACATATAACAAGTTACAATCAAGTGATAAATAGATAAATAAAATCTATAAAAATAAATAAATAAAAATCACCTTATTTTCATAGCAATTTTCATAACACTTTCTTAGACCTTCTAGTGTGGCTTGATGGTGAAGTTACTACTTTAGTACAAATAATGGGCAAAGTCTTGTGTGTTTCTATTGTAATAATGAACATTGGTGTTCTCAAAGATCAAAGTCATAAATGTTTTTTCTAGGATTGTCTCACAAGGCACAACTAGGGATCTCAGATGTTTTTGTTATAGATACTTATTTTGGCCTTGTAGATACTTGTTTATTCACAAGGGGGATTATGCTAAATATAGAGCGAAGGGAAAATGGAGACTACCCAAGGTAAAAAATGACATTTTAGTAAAAATTATTGGTTTAAAGTCCAATGGCCTATAGCCAAGTGGATACCCCTTGTATCATGTACACTATATAGTAAAATATAACAAAGAATAAGGGTACCATTCTATTTATATGAATATAATGTAGGGAGGTGAGCCTTGAAGTGGAAGCAAGAGCTATGGTGAGAGAGAGAGAGAGAGAGAGAGAGAGAGAGAGAGAGAGAGAGAGAGAGAGAGAGAGAGAGAGAGAGAGAGAGAGAGAGAGAGAGAGAGAGAGAGAGAGAGAGAGAGAGAGAGAGAGAGAGAGAGAGAGAGAGAGAGAGAGAGAGAAGATGTGGGAACTCCAATAGTCACAATGTGTGACTGGCCTTATCTTTATTCAAATGTCATTGAAAGAATAAAAAATGAAGTGACAGTGATGGGCACTCACCACCTGCAGAGTGTACAAGTGTACAGGTATGTTGGTACTGGCAGTGTAACCAATACACGGTGATTAGGCATATACACCTTTATCCCCAGCAACCTCCTACTTAAAGGCGAATATGCCCATAGTGAGAGGAGAGAAAAAAAAAGTGACATTATAAATATACATAAGTACAATAGGATGAGAAAAGATGTCATCTCATCCAACGCCCATCAATTTCATAAGGAAGGCAAAACACTATGTTGGGAGGCTTTTAGTGAGCAGATTTGTAGGATTTTGGTTAGTGGAGAGCTTGACAAGCTCAATGGACTTGTCTTCAATGACCTGTCGAATATAGTGGTAACGTGTGTCTCAATGTGCTTCATCTTTGCTGGAAGACCGAATTCTTGGCCAATTGAATAACACTCATAGAATTCGAATGTAGTGTAGGGACCACATTAGTAATGCCAAGGTCTGCCACCAGAGGGCCTAACCAAAGAGCCTTCTTGCAAGCCTTAGTGAATGCAACATACTCTACCTCTATAATAGATAGGGCCGTGCAATTCTAAAACCTGGATATCCAAGAAACATCACCTTCAGCAAAGGTGAAGACAAAGCTAGAGGTGGACTTTCTACTATCTGCATGTCAGAGTTAGTGTATCCCACGACTCTCCTGTATCTTGGCCACCATAATAGATGCACATAGCTGATGTGGCCTTCAGGTACCTCATGATGCCCTTGACAGCATCCCAATGCCATCTACCAGGTGTAGCCATATAGTGTGCCACAACTCCCATTGCAAATGTTATGTTAGGACGAGTGGCTCAAGGCATACATAAACTGTCCAATCTGGATGTATAAGGGATCTTGGCCACAAGCTCACTACACTCGAAGATAGATAGCGCGTCGGCTATGTGAGAGGTTGCCATTAGTGCTTGGTTTGGAATGCTTGAACAATAAGCGGTCCGTGGGTCTCGGCGGTTGATTGCCTCTACAAATATAATCAGAGGGAGATGGTAAAGGGATAATAGGAGATTATTGAAGAGGGGGGTAAGATAAATTATAGAACAAAGATATTTGAAGGGATAATGAGGGTGGAAAAGAAGGGAAAGAAAGTAGAAATTTCTGAAGGGATTTTGCTAGAAAAATAGAAGAAATAGGTTGAACAACAGAAGTAGATTCAATAGGAGTAGGCAAGGATATAGGATCAGCAAATAAATTGGGTATGTAGTAAAAACTAGAATGTGAGGGGAATCTGTAAAGGTAAAAGGTAAAAGAGGGATACTATTTGGATTAGATAGGAGGATGGCAATATACAATGGCAATCCATAGGAGATTAAGGAATATGATAGGATATCATGAGGATCATAAGGATAGATAGAACAATGGAAATCAAAAGTTGAAAATAAATCCTCAATGAATAAAGAATTGGTGGCAATATGGTTTAATAGTTGGGATCTCAATGGCTAAATATCAGACTTGTGAAAGACACTCTGTCAACAACGAGGCTCCAGAATAGCATCCTCTAAAGGAGGATGCCAAGCATAGCCTTTACACCACAATGTTTGCTGGATGATAAGTCTTCAGGCTATCAACTAAAGTCATTTCAACTGAATGGACATACATGACTACTTGCAAAATTATATCTCCTACATAAAGGTTCATATCCTCCTCATCATGGATATACAGATCTCCTCGAAGATACATAAAAGATAGTAGTTGAGCTTCATGAGAGATCAAGTCATCAACGAATCTGTCAAATACTGCTTCAAGTAAATCTATTGACCAAATATTCTACCACCCATCCTTTGGAGGTTCTAAGTCCACATTACTCAAGGAGATATACAATGCAAAGCACTGTTGTTGATACTGAATCCAGAAGGATGATGGAGGTGACACCAATTCAGCATAATGGAAAAAATCCTCCTGGACACAATTCATATGATGTTGAAGGCACTCTACCTTTACAGAAAATCCATCACACAGCTTAGCCTTTTATTGCAAATGATCTAGTTCTTCTTTAGACAACAAAGGAGACATCGTGGACTGGAGGAGGAATAGAAAGAGTGGCAACTTTCTGATTAAGCTCATTAATAAACTTCTTTTGACTCTATAGTTTCATGAGAATGGTGTAATTGGCCTTTACAAATACCAAGCTTGCGAGCTGATTCAATCATTTCCTCAAGGGCAACATTCTTTTCTTTGATTAAGGACACATATCCTTCCTCCAAAGTGGCAACCTTAGCTTCTAACTCCTTAATCATGGCCTGCTGTGAATCCATCAAAGCCATAGATGCAGTCATTTATGTATGGATATCACTCAAAGCTATCTTTTTAGAAGCTAAATCCATAAGAGCTTTGCTAAGTTGACTAGTCAAAGAATCCACCTTGTCTTGCAATAAAGTATACACTTCTGTATAAATTATCTAAAGACATGAAGTCATGGAAGTCTCCAAAGCATTCTGAACACCAGAAACTAGCTGTGACAGCATAGATCCAAAAAGTACTGTTTGCAAGGAAGGAGGAATCTTTGGATCCAGTTGTCCTTCCCATTGTGCAGCAAAGAGATAAGTACAAGACAAGAATGAGGGAAGAGAGCTACCAGACACCTCATGGATCAGAATTTGTACCACAGGAATTAAGACATGTAACGGATTAAAAGGACCCTGTGTGCGTCGCTTCTTTCAAATGATTTTGGTAGGTGCTACATCCACTAGATCTGAATTGGCTTCCATAGGAGAAGGAACATGTGGAGGAGACTGCTATGTAAGGGGAATAGGACCATGCATAGGAATGCCACGTGGGAGATGTGCCAACTAAATGATTTTCTGTAGAAAAACTCCATAGGACACATTACTGAGTTGACCTTTCGTGACTTGCGAAAAATATTGATCCATCTTAGCTAATAAGAAGGTTGTCCAATTAAGCTTAACCCCTTCTAGGATCTTGATAGAGACCATGAAGAATTCTCTAGACAAACCCTTTGAAGTAGGCTTGCCTCACATAAAGTGGTCCTAGAGGAATTGGCATAATTGTTTCCATAAAGGAGAGGAAATATGTGCCACTGATACTCCTGAACTAGTGATAACTTTATGTGCTACCAAAGGAGTAGGTGTTTCCTTCTGCAACAAAGCAAGGATCTCCGTAGTGGATAATAACTGATTGCCACTAGGCATAGGGAAAGCTACAAAAGGCAAGAATAAGGCCTCATTGATAGTAACAGGGGATAAACAAAATTGATGACCATAAACCAAGCATGATAGCTTCTTGTAAGTCTCTAAGAAAGAATAACAAAGCTTTGCATCCACGAGAGGGAACTTCAAGGCCACAAAAAGATGAAGGCGAGTCTTTCGAATACAATCAACATCCAAGAGAAGAGAATAATCATGAATTGGTAATGGTACATGCTGGATTACAAGTGGAGGAGTGGAAGAAGATGCCATTTAAACCACACTAGAGTATCCACATACACACAACCAAAAAATGAGGAAGGATTTATGCAAAACCCACACATACCACCACTGAGATAAATAATAGGGGAAACAAAAATAGCAACAACAACACATTGACTTGACTAGACTAGACCTCCCCAAGCATTTCACATCCTACCAAAAAGTCGACATGACCTACGCACATATGTGATCGAAAGCTTTATGTGATGCATACATTCAGGCACCCATAAACCACGTAATCAAACACTCAAAAGGAAATAAAATTTTACACATATTGTATCCCATACATAGTACAGAAATCAAGATGAAACCATAAACTCCGACCATCACAATAAATATAACATACAAGACCTTGAACTTTGACCAAGAAAAATCCCAATCCCCATAATTGTATGGCATATGCCTAGGGTACCGTGAAGTGAGTGAGTGAAGGCTACATGACTCATTTTTATTAGACGATCAATTAAGCATAGTTTATTATTAAATTAATTTGTTAATGCATGGTGAGTCGTTGGTGTATCCCAACCCCTACTTATACTAACTTGACTGGACTAGGAGTCTTTACAAATGCAATTCATTTTTAAAAAGTTACATGATCTACATGGAGCTTTGGGCGATGGAGTTATCCCAAGTAAGAGTTCTATTTTTTTGATCTAGATCTCCATGAGATGGTGGAAATTTAAGAGGATAATCTCTATAAAATGATGCTTATATGAATCCAAGAACTTTTTCTATATAGTGGTTAATTCAAAAGATTCAAGATATTCAACTTCAATCATAAAACTCATGAAATTTTTTTGAGTGCTCCTTTAGCTTGTGTGTGGCTAATCAATGGAAATAATTCAATTTAGAAATCATTAGACAATGAGATAGATTAGTCTTGAAATTCAAAAGTATTTAAAGATGCATCATAAGATATAAGCAATGCGATCATTCTCATCTTGTGTGGATAGATTTTGTTGCCTTTCTTGTTCTTAATGCACTTTGCCAACTTCATTGAAATTATGTTGGATAGTAGTAATTTGTTGCAAGGTTATCTCAAGAAGAGGTAATTCCATGTTTACTTCATTGATATTACAAGGTCCTGACATTGTTTGAGATGTAAGTCTATGCATAGGGACAAGCTTTTAGAATCTTGTGAAATAAATAATCCCACAAAATAATTCTTTTGCATACAAACAAAGGCTCAAATGGCCTTACATAAAGTATTTTTTCTCCTTATTTGTGAATTGGAGATTGCTAGAGTTCTCTACGGTGAACTAGATATTTGCAAATGAGGTTTTGACTATATATATTAGAACGTAGGCATATAGGTGTTATCTTTGGACCTTAGAAAAAAAAGTTTAGGTCAAGGGAATTGAATAATATAATCCCCTCTCTTGTTGCAGCTATCAAAGCTTATTACAACTATCAAAGTTTTATTAGCTTTGAAGATTTTAAAGCTTTTTAACATGCAACCCTTGATCAATCAAATGACCAAGTGAAGTCAAATTCTTAGTTATGGGGTAGATATACACAAGACATCTCCAATATTATTTTCTATCCCATCTCTAGTCACCAAAGGAACACTTTCAATGCGAGTTATCTTGTAGCCACATACTCTTTAGTTTACATTTGTTGCTTTCTATCAAACCATTTTGCATGGTATGCCATATGGTTTGTACCTCCTAAATCCAAAAAACAATCATCCTCTCTAGGGGGATATGCCATGCTTCCAAGTACATGCTATAGCAAAGAGATGACCTCTAGGTGATAAACCACCCCTAACACCATATTGTGTCCTTC
This sequence comes from Lygodium microphyllum, assembly GCF_053477565.2. Lineage (NCBI taxonomy): Eukaryota > Viridiplantae > Streptophyta > Polypodiopsida > Schizaeales > Lygodiaceae > Lygodium > Lygodium microphyllum. Next base: position 14,157 of record NW_028229587.1, on the reverse strand, counting down.
CTTGACCCCTAGACAATATTTTGCTTATGATAGTTGTCCCTCTCAAAGTAACCAAACTATCCACAATAATGACATGCAACATCTCTTTGTGGACTAGAACTTTCTCTACCTTTAGAGTAGGATCTCCCCTGCCTCTAGGCACAAAGTCTCCATAACGAAAAGAGGTACGACTATGTGCAAAGCTATCTTTACAACCACATGAAGATCCTTTAGCTCTGGATGAGCTACCATGACCTGTACGATGGTAGAATACAATGTATTGACTTAGTATTTTTCCCACTAGTAGATGCATTGAGGTTCAACTTTATTTGTTCAGTAAGCAACAAAGTAACCAACTCCTCAAAGTTAGTTATAGATCCAGTGTGTTAACAAAGCAAGCAACTCCTGAAAGAGACAATTTGAGTAATCTATGTTGTTTTTGACATTATTGTAGCTACAAATTTTTAAAAAAACTAGTAAGATCTAGTGTGCCAAGCCATTATTAGAGCATGTGAACAACTCCTAACATCAACCTCTCAAATTTGAGACAAAAAAGCATTAAAAATGTCCAAGAAAATACACATAAACTAAGTTCCAATGAGATGATTATCATACATGTGTTAGACTAATATCACGTATATCCATATATCATGCTTATATATCATGCATCAGTTGTCCAACAAGAAACACTTAAAGCTCATGCTTCCATTGATAAGAAGACTCTGTGCTTCAACAAGCTACCCTTGTGTTTCTTTCTCACAAGTAGACCCCTAGCTCAAGTTTTTGAGCTTTGGCATTCAACCATGAACCGATTTTTGATGAAAAAGAAATTGAAGTTTTACTATTATACATCATTTCTAGCCTCCTTTGGCTTTCCAAAAACATCCAAAGTAGTTGTATAATTTAATGGTAGACTGTAAGCTTTCAATTCGATATAGACCTCGATTCATTGCACTCCTCAATCCAATCTTTCGCTGTCGCACTCAAAATCTAATACAAATTGAAAGGATTTGATTTGGATGTGTAACGGAAGGGAGATGGCACAAGATACGCAGACTTAATCCATCTTCTTCATCTTCATTTTCATTCTTCTCTATATGCCATTGTCAATAGTATACACATGAAGTCTCTTTGAGTGATAGATACCTTTTGACTCTTAAGTCACGTTACACATAGTCTCTTGTTTTTTTAGTGCATACATAGGATATAGACTTACCCTATATTATATTTCTCAAAAAAAGAAAGAGTGTGTAACAGAATCAATGGGTACAATCTCTCGCCATGCATGGGTGAGCACCTCCCTCATGTATGTATTTATTAATCATTTGATTATCTTTTGTGCTCAAAATATATTGAAAGGGTATTCCTTTTGGGTTTTTGCTCTTATTCTCCTTGCATGATATGCTTTTGCCTAAAAAAATCAAACTATAGATATATTCTAAGAATTTTATAGGCTTTCTTGCAAGAAATTACAAATAACTTATGTATGTGCACATAGGATAACCTTGCACTAAGAAGCACCTGTAAAAATATAATAATCCCATATTGATAAAACACCCAAAATAAATAAAGCTCGTGTGCGATGATGTACTCTACTAAAAAATATTAATTCACCTAACTTTATCTAATCATCAGCTCACCACAACACAAAACACATTAGTTTCTTGCCATCTATCTAGCAAACATAATGCGATCATTGTCACATGTGGGTGGGTCCACATATAACAAGTTACAATCAAGTGATAAATAGATAAATAAAATCTATAAAAATAAATAAATAAAAATCACCTTATTTTCATAGCAATTTTCATAACACTTTCTTAGACCTTCTAGTGTGGCTTGATGGTGAAGTTACTACTTTAGTACAAATAATGGGCAAAGTCTTGTGTGTTTCTATTGTAATAATGAACATTGGTGTTCTCAAAGATCAAAGTCATAAATGTTTTTTCTAGGATTGTCTCACAAGGCACAACTAGGGATCTCAGATGTTTTTGTTATAGATACTTATTTTGGCCTTGTAGATACTTGTTTATTCACAAGGGGGATTATGCTAAATATAGAGCGAAGGGAAAATGGAGACTACCCAAGGTAAAAAATGACATTTTAGTAAAAATTATTGGTTTAAAGTCCAATGGCCTATAGCCAAGTGGATACCCCTTGTATCATGTACACTATATAGTAAAATATAACAAAGAATAAGGGTACCATTCTATTTATATGAATATAATGTAGGGAGGTGAGCCTTGAAGTGGAAGCAAGAGCTATGGTGAGAGAGAGAGAGAGAGAGAGAGAGAGAGAGAGAGAGAGAGAGAGAGAGAGAGAGAGAGAGAGAGAGAGAGAGAGAGAGAGAGAGAGAGAGAGAGAGAGAGAGAGAGAGAGAGAGAGAGAGAGAGAGAAGATGTGGGAACTCCAATAGTCACAATGTGTGACTGGCCTTATCTTTATTCAAATGTCATTGAAAGAATAAAAAATGAAGTGACAGTGATGGGCACTCACCACCTGCAGAGTGTACAAGTGTACAGGTATGTTGGTACTGGCAGTGTAACCAATACACGGTGATTAGGCATATACACCTTTATCCCCAGCAACCTCCTACTTAAAGGCGAATATGCCCATAGTGAGAGGAGAGAAAAAAAAAAGTGACATTATAAATATACATAAGTACAATAGGATGAGAAAAGATGTCATCTCATCCAACGCCCATCAATTTCATAAGGAAGGCAAAACACTATGTTGGGAGGCTTTTAGTGAGCAGATTTGTAGGATTTTGGTTAGTGGAGAGCTTGACAAGCTCAATGGACTTGTCTTCAATGACCTGTCGAATATAGTGGTAACGTGTGTCTCAATGTGCTTCATCTTTGCTGGAAGACCGAATTCTTGGCCAATTGAATAACACTCATAGAATTCGAATGTAGTGTAGGGACCACATTAGTAATGCCAAGGTCTGCCACCAGAGGGCCTAACCAAAGAGCCTTCTTGCAAGCCTTAGTGAATGCAACATACTCTACCTCTATAATAGATAGGGCCGTGCAATTCTAAAACCTGGATATCCAAGAAACATCACCTTCAGCAAAGGTGAAGACAAAGCTAGAGGTGGACTTTCTACTATCTGCATGTCAGAGTTAGTGTATCCCACGACTCTCCTGTATCTTGGCCACCATAATAGATGCACATAGCTGATGTGGCCTTCAGGTACCTCATGATGCCCTTGACAGCATCCCAATGCCATCTACCAGGTGTAGCCATATAGTGTGCCACAACTCCCATTGCAAATGTTATGTTAGGACGAGTGGCTCAAGGCATACATAAACTGTCCAATCTGGATGTATAAGGGATCTTGGCCACAAGCTCACTACACTCGAAGATAGATAGCGCGTCGGCTATGTGAGAGGTTGCCATTAGTGCTTGGTTTGGAATGCTTGAACAATAAGCGGTCCGTGGGTCTCGGCGGTTGATTGCCTCTACAAATATAATCAGAGGGAGATGGTAAAGGGATAATAGGAGATTATTGAAGAGGGGGGTAAGATAAATTATAGAACAAAGATATTTGAAGGGATAATGAGGGTGGAAAAGAAGGGAAAGAAAGTAGAAATTTCTGAAGGGATTTTGCTAGAAAAATAGAAGAAATAGGTTGAACAACAGAAGTAGATTCAATAGGAGTAGGCAAGGATATAGGATCAGCAAATAAATTGGGTATGTAGTAAAAACTAGAATGTGAGGGGAATCTGTAAAGGTAAAAGGTAAAAGAGGGATACTATTTGGATTAGATAGGAGGATGGCAATATACAATGGCAATCCATAGGAGATTAAGGAATATGATAGGATATCATGAGGATCATAAGGATAGATAGAACAATGGAAATCAAAAGCTGAAAATAAATCCTCAATGAATAAAGAATTGGTGGCAATATGGTTTAATAGTTGGGATCTCAATGGCTAAATATCAGACTTGTGAAAGACACTCTGTCAACAACGAGGCTCCAGAATAGCATCCTCTAAAGGAGGATGCCAAGCATAGCCTTTACACCACAATGTTTGCTGGATGATAAGTCTTCAGGCTATCAACTAAAGTCATTTCAACTGAATGGACATACATGACTACTTGCAAAATTATATCTCCTACATAAAGGTTCATATCCTCCTCATCATGGATATACAGATCTCCTCGAAGATACATAAAAGATAGTAGTTGAGCTTCATGAGAGATCAAGTCATCAACGAATCTGTCAAATACTGCTTCAAGTAAATCTATTGACCAAATATTCTACCACCCATCCTTTGGAGGTTCTAAGTCCACATTACTCAAGGAGATATACAATGCAAAGCACTGTTGTTGATACTGAATCCAGAAGGATGATGGAGGTGACACCAATTCAGCATAATGGAAAAAATCCTCCTGGACACAATTCATATGATGTTGAAGGCACTCTACCTTTACAGAAAATCCATCACACAGCTTAGCCTTTTATTGCAAATGATCTAGTTCTTCTTTAGACAACAAAGGAGACATCGTGGACTGGAGGAGGAATAGAAAGAGTGGCAACTTTCTGATTAAGCTCATTAATAAACTTCTTTTGACTCTATAGTTTCATGAGAATGGTGTAATTGGCCTTTACAAATACCAAGCTTGCGAGCTGATTCAATCATTTCCTCAAGGGCAACATTCTTTTCTTTGATTAAGGACACATATCCTTCCTCCAAAGTGGCAACCTTAGCTTCTAACTCCTTAATCATGGCCTGCTGTGAATCCATCAAAGCCATAGATGCAGTCATTTATGTATGGATATCACTCAAAGCTATCTTTTTAGAAGCTAAATCCATAAGAGCTTTGCTAAGTTGACTAGTCAAAGAATCCACCTTGTCTTGCAATAAAGTATACACTTCTGTATAAATTATCTAAAGACATGAAGTCATGGAAGTCTCCAAAGCATTCTGAACACCAGAAACTAGCTGTGACAGCATAGATCCAAAAAGTACTGTTTGCAAGGAAGGAGGAATCTTTGGATCCAGTTGTCCTTCCCATTGTGCAGCAAAGAGATAAGTACAAGACAAGAATGAGGGAAGAGAGCTACCAGACACCTCATGGATCAGAATTTGTACCACAGGAATTAAGACATGTAACGGATTAAAAGGACCCTGTGTGCGTCGCTTCTTTCAAATGATTTTGGTAGGTGCTACATCCACTAGATCTGAATTGGCTTCCATAGGAGAAGGAACATGTGGAGGAGACTGCTATGTAAGGGGAATAGGACCATGCATAGGAATGCCACGTGGGAGATGTGCCAACTAAATGATTTTCTGTAGAAAAACTCCATAGGACACATTACTGAGTTGACCTTTCGTGACTTGCGAAAAATATTGATCCATCTTAGCTAATAAGAAGGTTGTCCAATTAAGCTTAACCCCTTCTAGGATCTTGATAGAGACCATGAAGAATTCTCTAGACAAACCCTTTGAAGTAGGCTTGCCTCACATAAAGTGGTCCTAGAGGAATTGGCATAATTGTTTCCATAAAGGAGAGGAAATATGTGCCACTGATACTCCTGAACTAGTGATAACTTTATGTGCTACCAAAGGAGTAGGTGTTTCCTTCTGCAACAAAGCAAGGATCTCCGTAGTGGATAATAACTGATTGCCACTAGGCATAGGGAAAGCTACAAAAGGCAAGAATAAGGCCTCATTGATAGTAACAGGGGATAAACAAAATTGATGACCATAAACCAAGCATGATAGCTTCTTGTAAGTCTCTAAGAAAGAATAACAAAGCTTTGCATCCACGAGAGGGAACTTCAAGGCCACAAAAAGATGAAGGCGAGTCTTTCGAATACAATCAACATCCAAGAGAAGAGAATAATCATGAATTGGTAATGGTACATGCTGGATTACAAGTGGAGGAGTGGAAGAAGATGCCATTTAAACCACACTAGAGTATCCACATACACACAACCAAAAAATGAGGAAGGATTTATGCAAAACCCACACATACCACCACTGAGATAAATAATAGGGGAAACAAAAATAGCAACAACAACACATTGACTTGACTAGACTAGACCTCCCCAAGCATTTCACATCCTACCAAAAAGTCGACATGACCTACGCACATATGTGATCGAAAGCTTTATGTGATGCATACATTCAGGCACCCATAAACCACGTAATCAAACACTCAAAAGGAAATAAAATTTTACACATATTGTATCCCATACATAGTACAGAAATCAAGATGAAACCATAAACTCCGACCATCACAATAAATATAACATACAAGACCTTGAACTTTGACCAAGAAAAATCCCAATCCCCATAATTGTATGGCATATGCCTAGGGTACCGTGAAGTGAGTGAGTGAAGGCTACATGACTCATTTTTATTAGACGATCAATTAAGCATAGTTTATTATTAAATTAATTTGTTAATGCATGGTGAGTCGTTGGTGTATCCCAACCCCTACTTATACTAACTTGACTGGACTAGGAGTCTTTACAAATGCAATTCATTTTTAAAAAGTTACATGATCTACATGGAGCTTTGGGCGATGGAGTTATCCCAAGTAAGAGTTCTATTTTTTTGATCTAGATCTCCATGAGATGGTGGAAATTTAAGAGGATAATCTCTATAAAATGATGCTTATATGAATCCAAGAACTTTTTCTATATAGTGGTTAATTCAAAAGATTCAAGATATTCAACTTCAATCATAAAACTCATGAAATTTTTTTGAGTGCTCCTTTAGCTTGTGTGTGGCTAATCAATGGAAATAATTCAATTTAGAAATCATTAGACAATGAGATAGATTAGTCTTGAAATTCAAAAGTATTTAAAGATGCATCATAAGATATAAGCAATGCGATCATTCTCATCTTGTGTGGATAGATTTTGTTGCCTTTCTTGTTCTTAATGCACTTTGCCAACTTCATTGAAATTATGTTGGATAGTAGTAATTTGTTGCAAGGTTATCTCAAGAAGAGGTAATTCCATGTTTACTTCATTGATATTACAAGGTCCTGACATTGTTTGAGATGTAAGTCTATGCATAGGGACAAGCTTTTAGAATCTTGTGAAATAAATAATCCCACAAAATAATTCTTTTGCATACAAACAAAGGCTCAAATGGCCTTACATAAAGTATTTTTTCTCCTTATTTGTGAATTGGAGATTGCTAGAGTTCTCTACGGTGAACTAGATATTTGCAAATGAGGTTTTGACTATATATATTAGAACATAGGCATATAGGTGTTATCTTTGGACCTTAGAAAAAAAAGTTTAGGTCAAGGGAATTGAATAATATAATCCCCTCTCTTGTTGCAGCTATCAAAGCTTATTACAACTATCAAAGTTTTATTAGCTTTGAAGATTTTAAAGCTTTTTAACATGCAACCCTTGATCAATCAAATGACCAAGTGAAGTCAAATTCTTAGTTATGGGGTAGACATACACAAGACATCTCCAATATTATTTTCTATCCCATCTCTAGTCACCAAAGGAACACTTTCAATGCGAGTTATCTTGTAGCCACATACTCTTTAGTTTACATTTGTTGCTTTCTATCAAACCATTTTGCATGGTATGCCATATGGTTTGTACCTCCTAAATCCAAAAAACAATCATCCTCTCTAGGGGGATATGCCATGCTTCCAAGTACATGCTATAGCAAAGAGATGACCTCTAGGTGATAAACCACCCCTAACACCATATTGTGTCCTTCCTTGACCCCTAGACAATATTTTGCTTATGATAGTTGTCCCTCTCAAAGTAACCAAACTATCCACAATAATGACATGCAACATCTCTTTGTGGACTAGAACTTTCTCTACCTTTAGAGTAGGATCTCCCCTGCCTCTAGGCACAAAGTCTCCATAACGAAAAGAGGTACGACTATGTGCAAAGCTATCTTTACAACCACATGAAGATCCTTTAGCTCTGGATGAGCTACCATGACCTGTACGATGGTAGAATACAATGTATTGACTTAGTATTTTTCCCACTAGTAGATGCATTGAGGTTCAACTTTATTTGTTCAGTAAGCAACAAAGTAACCAACTCCTCAAAGTTAGTTATAGATCCAGTGTGTTAACAAAGCAAGCAACTCCTGAAAGAGACAATTTGAGTAATCTATGTTGTTTTTGACATTATTGTAGCTACAAATTTTTAAAAAAACTAGTAAGATCTAGTGTGCCAAGCCATTATTAGAGCATGTGAACAACTCCTAACATCAACCTCTCAAATTTGAGACAAAAAAGCATTAAAAATGTCCAAGAAAATACACATAAACTAAGTTCCAATGAGATGATTATCATACATGTGTTAGACTAATATCACGTATATCCATATATCATGCTTATATATCATGCATCAGTTGTCCAACAAGAAACACTTAAAGCTCATGCTTCCATTGATAAGAAGACTCTGTGCTTCAACAAGCTACCCTTGTGTTTCTTTCTCACAAGTAGACCCCTAGCTCAAGTTTTTGAGCTTTGGCATTCAACCATGAACCGATTTTTGATGAAAAAGAAATTGAAGTTTTACTATTATACATCATTTCTAGCCTCCTTTGGCTTTCCAAAAACATCCAAAGTAGTTGTATAATTTAATGGTAGACTGTAAGCTTTCAATTCGATATAGACCTCGATTCATTGCACTCCTCAATCCAATCTTTCGCTGTCGCACTCAAAATCTAATACAAATTGAAAGGATTTGATTTGGATGTGTAACGGAAGGGAGATGGCACAAGATACGCAGACTTAATCCATCTTCTTCATCTTCATTTTCATTCTTCTCTATATGCCATTGTCAATAGTATACACATGAAGTCTCTTTGAGTGATAGATACCTTTTGACTCTTAAGTCACGTTACACATAGTCTCTTGTTTTTTTAGTGCATACATAGGATATAGACTTACCCTATATTATATTTCTCAAAAAAAGAAAGAGTGTGTAACAGAATCAATGGGTACAATCTCTCGCCATGCATGGGTGAGCACCTCCCTCATGTATGTATTTATTAATCATTTGATTATCTTTTGTGCTCAAAATATATTGAAAGGGTATTCCTTTTGGGTTTTTGCTCTTATTCTCCTTGCATGATATGCTTTTGCCTAAAAAAATCAAACTATAGATATATTCTAAGAATTTTATAGGCTTTCTTGCAAGAAATTACAAATAACTTATGTATGTGCACATAGGATAACCTTGCACTAAGAAGCACCTGTAAAAATATAATAATCCCATATTGATAAAACACCCAAAATAAATAAAGCTCGTGTGCGATGATGTACTCTACTAAAAAATATTAATTCACCTAACTTTATCTAATCATCAGCTCACCACAACACAAAACACATTAGTTTCTTGCCATCTATCTAGCAAACATAATGCGATCATTGTCACATGTGGGTGGGTCCACATATAACAAGTTACAATCAAGTGATAAATAGATAAATAAAATCTATAAAAATAAATAAATAAAAATCACCTTATTTTCATAGCAATTTTCATAACACTTTCTTAGACCTTCTAGTGTGGCTTGATGGTGAAGTTACTACTTTAGTACAAATAATGGGCAAAGTCTTGTGTGTTTCTATTGTAATAATGAACATTGGTGTTCTCAAAGATCAAAGTCATAAATGTTTTTTCTAGGATTGTCTCACAAGGCACAACTAGGGATCTCAGATGTTTTTGTTATAGATACTTATTTTGGCCTTGTAGATACTTGTTTATTCACAAGGGGGATTATGCTAAATATAGAGCGAAGGGAAAATGGAGACTACCCAAGGTAAAAAATGACATTTTAGTAAAAATTATTGGTTTAAAGTCCAATGGCCTATAGCCAAGTGGATACCCCTTGTATCATGTACACTATATAGTAAAATATAACAAAGAATAAGGGTACCATTCTATTTATATGAATATAATGTAGGGAGGTGAGCCTTGAAGTGGAAGCAAGAGCTATGGTGTGAGAGAGAGAGAGAGAGAGAGAGAGAGAGAGAGAGAGAGAGAGAGAGAGAGAGAGATGTGGGAACTCCAATAGTCACAATGTGTGACTGGCCTTATCTTTATTCAAATGTCATTGAAAGAATAAAAAATGAAGTGACAGTGATGGGCACTCACCACCTGCAGAGTGTACAAGTGTACAGGTATGTTGGTACTGGCAGTGTAACCAATACACGGTGATTAGGCATATACACCTTTATCCCCAGCAACCTCCTACTTAAAGGCGAATATGCCCATAGTGAGAGGAGAGAAAAAAAAAAGTGACATTATAAATATACATAAGTACAATAGGATGAGAAAAGATGTCATCTCATCCAACGCCCATCAATTTCATAAGGAAGGCAAAACACTATGTTGGGAGGCTTTTAGTGAGCAGATTTGTAGGATTTTGGTTAGTGGAGAGCTTGACAAGCTCAATGGACTTGTCTTCAATGACCTGTCGAATATAGTGGTAACGTGTGTCTCAATGTGCTTCATCTTTGCTGGAAGACCGAATTCTTGGCCAATTGAATAACACTCATAGAATTCGAATGTAGTGTAGGGACCACATTAGTAATGCCAAGGTCTGCCACCAGAGGGCCTAACCAAAGAGCCTTCTTGCAAGCCTTAGTGAATGCAACATACTCTACCTCTATAATAGATAGGGCCGTGCAATTCTAAAACCTGGATATCCAAGAAACATCACCTTCAGCAAAGGTGAAGACAAAGCTAGAGGTGGACTTTCTACTATCTGCATGTCAGAGTTAGTGTATCCCACGACTCTCCTGTATCTTGGCCACCATAATAGATGCACATAGCTGATGTGGCCTTCAGGTACCTCATGATGCCCTTGACAGCATCCCAATGCCATCTACCAGGTGTAGCCATATAGTGTGCCACAACTCCCATTGCAAATGTTATGTTAGGACGAGTGGCTCAAGGCATACATAAACTGTCCAATCTGGATGTATAAGGGATCTTGGCCACAAGCTCACTACACTCGAAGATAGATAGCGCGTCGGCTATGTGAGAGGTTGCCATTAGTGCTTGGTTTGGAATGCTTGAACAATAAGCGGTCCGTGGGTCTCGGCGGTTGATTGCCTCTACAAATATAATCAGAGGGAGATGGTAAAGGGATAATAGGAGATTATTGAAGAGGGGGGTAAGATAAATTATAGAACAAAGATATTTGAAGGGATAATGAGGGTGGAAAAGAAGGGAAAGAAAGTAGAAATTTCTGAAGGGATTTTGCTAGAAAAATAGAAGAAATAGGTTGAACAACAGAAGTAGATTCAATAGGAGTAGGCAAGGATATAGGATCAGCAAATAAATTGGGTATGTAGTAAAAACTAGAATGTGAGGGGAATCTGTAAAGGTAAAAGGTAAAAGAGGGATACTATTTGGATTAGATAGGAGGATGGCAATATACAATGGCAATCCATAGGAGATTAAGGAATATGATAGGATATCATGAGGATCATAAGGATAGATAGAACAATGGAAATCAAAAGCTGAAAATAAATCCTCAATGAATAAAGAATTGGTGGCAATATGGTTTAATAGTTGGGATCTCAATGGCTAAATATCAGACTTGTGAAAGACACTCTGTCAACAACGAGGCTCCAGAATAGCATCCTCTAAAGGAGGATGCCAAGCATAGCCTTTACACCACAATGTTTGCTGGATGATAAGTCTTCAGGCTATCAACTAAAGTCATTTCAACTGAATGGACATACATGACTACTTGCAAAATTATATCTCCTACATAAAGGTTCATATCCTCCTCATCATGGATATACAGATCTCCTCGAAGATACATAAAAGATAGTAGTTGAGCTTCATGAGAGATCAAGTCATCAACGAATCTGTCAAATACTGCTTCAAGTAAATCTATTGACCAAATATTCTACCACCCATCCTTTGGAGGTTCTAAGTCCACATTACTCAAGGAGATATACAATGCAAAGCACTGTTGTTGATACTGAATCCAGAAGGATGATGGAGGTGACACCAATTCAGCATAATGGAAAAAATCCTCCTGGACACAATTCATATGATGTTGAAGGCACTCTACCTTTACAGAAAATCCATCACACAGCTTAGCCTTTTATTGCAAATGATCTAGTTCTTCTTTAGACAACAAAGGAGACATCGTGGACTGGAGGAGGAATAGAAAGAGTGGCAACTTTCTGATTAAGCTCATTAATAAACTTCTTTTGACTCTATAGTTTCATGAGAATGGTGTAATTGGCCTTTACAAATACCAAGCTTGCGAGCTGATTCAATCATTTCCTCAAGGGCAACATTCTTTTCTTTGATTAAGGACACATATCCTTCCTCCAAAGTGGCAACCTTAGCTTCTAACTCCTTAATCATGGCCTGCTGTGAATCCATCAAAGCCATAGATGCAGTCATTTATGTATGGATATCACTCAAAGCTATCTTTTTAGAAGCTAAATCCATAAGAGCTTTGCTAAGTTGACTAGTCAAAGAATCCACCTTGTCTTGCAATAAAGTATACACTTCTGTATAAATTATCTAAAGACATGAAGTCATGGAAGTCTCCAAAGCATTCTGAACACCAGAAACTAGCTGTGACAGCATAGATCCAAAAAGTACTGTTTGCAAGGAAGGAGGAATCTTTGGATCCAGTTGTCCTTCCCATTGTGCAGCAAAGAGATAAGTACAAGACAAGAATGAGGGAAGAGAGCTACCAGACACCTCATGGATCAGAATTTGTACCACAGGAATTAAGACATGTAACGGATTAAAAGGACCCTGTGTGCGTCGCTTCTTTCAAATGATTTTGGTAGGTGCTACATCCACTAGATCTGAATTGGCTTCCATAGGAGAAGGAACATGTGGAGGAGACTGCTATGTAAGGGGAATAGGACCATGCATAGGAATGCCACGTGGGAGATGTGCCAACTAAATGATTTTCTGTAGAAAAACTCCATAGGACACATTACTGAGTTGACCTTTCGTGACTTGCGAAAAATATTGATCCATCTTAGCTAATAAGAAGGTTGTCCAATTAAGCTTAACCCCTTCTAGGATCTTGATAGAGACCATGAAGAATTCTCTAGACAAACCCTTTGAAGTAGGCTTGCCTCACATAAAGTGGTCCTAGAGGAATTGGCATAATTGTTTCCATAAAGGAGAGGAAATATGTGCCACTGATACTCCTGAACTAGTGATAACTTTATGTGCTACCAAAGGAGTAGGTGTTTCCTTCTGCAACAAAGCAAGGATCTCCGTAGTGGATAATAACTGATTGCCACTAGGCATAGGGAAAGCTACAAAAGGCAAGAATAAGGCCTCATTGATAGTAACAGGGGATAAACAAAATTGATGACCATAAACCAAGCATGATAGCTTCTTGTAAGTCTCTAAGAAAGAATAACAAAGCTTTGCATCCACGAGAGGGAACTTCAAGGCCACAAAAAGATGAAGGCGAGTCTTTCGAATACAATCAACATCCAAGAGAAGAGAATAATCATGAATTGGTAATGGTACATGCTGGATTACAAGTGGAGGAGTGGAAGAAGATGCCATTTAAACCACACTAGAGTATCCACATACACACAACCAAAAAATGAGGAAGGATTTATGCAAAACCCACACATACCACCACTGAGATAAATAATAGGGGAAACAAAAATAGCAACAACAACACATTGACTTGACTAGACTAGACCTCCCCAAGCATTTCACATCCTACCAAAAAGTCGACATGACCTACGCACATATGTGATCGAAAGCTTTATGTGATGCATACATTCAGGCACCCATAAACCACGTAATCAAACACTCAAAAGGAAATAAAATTTTACACATATTGTATCCCATACATAGTACAGAAATCAAGATGAAACCATAAACTCCGACCATCACAATAAATATAACATACAAGACCTTGAACTTTGACCAAGAAAAATCCCAATCCCCATAATTGTATGGCATATGCCTAGGGTACCGTGAAGTGAGTGAGTGAAGGCTACATGACTCATTTTTATTAGACGATCAATTAAGCATAGTTTATTATTAAATTAATTTGTTAATGCATGGTGAGTCGTTGGTGTATCCCAACCCCTACTTATACTAACTTGACTGGACTAGGAGTCTTTACAAATGCAATTCATTTTTAAAAAGTTACATGATCTACATGGAGCTTTGGGCGATGGAGTTATCCCAAGTAAGAGTTCTA